>NC_052535.1:65163767-65468267 GCF_016699485.2 Gallus gallus | reverse complement strand
TGCTACTTCTTCTTTGTTTAAAGGAAAAGGGAGACAAAGTTGTATCAAAGAAAGAGATCATTCGGAAGTAGCATTTCATTTTATCCCATTTATTCCCACACCCTTAATTATTCTTTCCTTCAAAATTTGTCCAAGTTACTGTAAAACATTTCACTCCCTTTATTTAATGCATATGTTCCATAATGATGTGAGAACTACAGGTAGAGTTCTTGCTTCTCCCACTCTCATCTTCACACGCTTGATCTGTTGGCACTCTGAAGACAGACTGATTTCCCCACTGCAGTAATTGCCCACGGCTTACTTCACATTACTCATCCTCCTTTTCCTCACATCTCTCACACAATCTTCCTTATTAAAAATGGAGGCAAAACACCCATTGGACTTGGAAATACTGCCAGACTCCCTTTTTATCTGTATGACCTTCTCCCTGCATGGCAAACCCATTTCTTCTTCCCTGGCCTTCCACATTTCCCCATCTCAAAGACAAGACTTTCTCAGGTGAGGGATCTTCCCCATCGTGAACCCCAGGGTCTCTATTTCCAGCAACTTTAGCTACCAAACTGTCAGGAGATCTTCTGTGAAGCCCTTTCCTTTTGCATGCGATACAATGTCTGTACCATTTCTGCTGCCTTGGCATAGAGAAAACCGGTGTTTCTTCTGTATTCCAATCTTTGAGCCCTTCAGCCCTGTTGATTTTTTCAAACTCCATACCCTTTTCGCTTTCGGCTTGGAGTGCCTTTTTATAGGCATAATTTTACCCATCCATTCATTCTGAACCGCATCTACTTGAAATCTATCAAGTGATTTTTTCTTTTCCTATGACCTCGGTGGCCTTTACAAATGGAACCCATCATCACCTCTTCTCGTTCTGGTGCTGGCAGGGAGAGCAGTCCTTGTGCTGCATCCAGCACTGCATCCAGCCTTGCTTGCTATTCATAGCATCTGCGCTCACATTTATAGCTGGGAGAGCAGCAGCTACTGAGGGAGCAGCAATCTGCTTCATTATATTCGAGACATCCTTTTCCATACGCAAACATAACTTTGCAGCTCTGCACAAATGCTCGCTTGCTGCAACTGTGACTGCCTCCGGCCAGGGCCAGCAGCACACCCCGGTTATACCCCAACTCTCTTTTAACTCTTTCCCTGCTGAGGTTTTGAGCCAAACTTCAGTTCAGTTTCTTCTTCTTCTGAAAATTAGCTCAGTTATGTGGTGAGATCTGTCTTCCCTGGATATGTGGATGGCGGCTCTACCACAACCCCTTTCCTTCCCCCCCTGCAGGTGTTGCTCCCCCGCGGGCAGCTCTAACCCTGTGGGGCAGCTCTAACCCTGTGGGGCAGCTCTAACCCTGCATCCCTTGGCCAAGGCCGGGTTTCAGGTGCTCAGAGCCCTCCTGCTTCCAGGCCCAACGGCCCTGCTTCGCATCCATCCCTCATCTGCATTTCCCCTTCCTCGCCATTGTTTTCTGATCTTTCTTAAGACGCTGTCATATCCATATTCATGCTTTATTGATTTCCCCCCGTCCCCCTCGTTTCCGTGCCTTTCTGTGGATGAGAAGCATGCTGATGGTGGGATGGAGCTCCTCAGCAGCACTCGATCAGCTGCTGCTGGATGCTGAGGCTGTCCTACACCCAATTAGGGTCACAAATACCCGCTTCTGGCCTTCAACATTCAACACGAGGCTGATCTCAGCCCTCATTTTTAAGCGCCTCCAGCAGCGAGCAAAAAACCCACCCACCCCACAGCCACCTCGGCCCCCACCTCAGGACGGGGCGGGGTTGGGGGCGTGGCCTGGGCTTTCAGGTTCTCTGATTGGCTGTCGGAAAGGAGGTGGGGCTTGAGGCTGGCGGGGGCCGGGAAAAACGCGGCGGGAAGGGCAGCGGTGTTAGTGGGAGTGCGGGGCTGCGCGGGACTGCGCGATGCGCCTGACGCAGAGCATGTGCACCATCGCCGAGTGCGCGCCCGGCGGTGAGGGCTGCCCCGCGGCTCGGCCTCGCCTGGTCAAGATCGCCGTGGTGGGGGGCAGCGGAGTGGGCAAGACAGGTGAGGCGGATGGGAGGGGGGAGAATGGGGGTCAGGGGGGCGGCGGAGCTCGGCTAACGCTTATCTGTGCCTGTCCGCAGCGCTCGTGGTGCGGTTCCTGACGCGGCGCTTCATCGGCGACTACGAGCGGAACGCAGGTGGGCACCGCGGGCGGACGGGGCGGCCCCGGGGGCGGCGGTTGGGGCGGATCGGAGCCCCTTGCCGGGGTCCCTCCGCCGGCGGTGAGCGCTGGGTGAGCCCCGCAAACAGCTGTGCTGGTGCTTCGTTCTGCCTCGCTCTGCCGGGTGCGCCCTATCTGGTGAAGAAGCCCCTCTCTGAAGTAGCTGTTTGTTTGGTTTTTTTAATCTAAAAACAGTACAACGTGATGTAAACTCAGTGTTTGCTGCCCTCCCAAGCTCGGTGCCGGCAGCCAAGCGATCGGGGCGGCCCCGGCTTTGGGGGGGAGACGGGGCGATGCTCAGCGCCGAGCGCGGCGCGGCGGGCGGTGCGAACGGCTGAGCTGCCGGAGCGCGGCGATCCGCTGCGGGAACGGCCCGGGAAACAGACGGCCCCAAAGGCACCCCCAGCCTCTGGGATCGGCCAGCGGAGCGGCAGTGGGTAACCCCGCAGAGGAATGGCTTCTGAGAGGCGGAAATGCTGGCCAGCACGCTGGGCTTCTGTCCCAAGGGCTGGCTGCTGTGCACGGCGAGGCTACGGCAGTCCTTCGGAAGTGACAGAGCCGCGAGCAGTGCGGTGCTAAATGCCAGGCTTCAGGGCAAGCCAGGGCCAGGTTAAATCCCAGGCTCGTTAAATCCCAATCCTGGCATAAGTAGTCATAAATCCCAGGCTTCCAGTAACGTTATCACAAACCAAGTAAAGAATTTTAACGCTCGACCCGAATGACTAATGGGGAGCACAAGCGGGGCAGCGTGTCTGAGGAGTACTGTGTGTGTGAACCTGTTGCTGTTCTGCCAGGTAACCTCTACAGCCGGCACATCCAGATCGACGGGGAGGTGCTGGCCATCCAAGTGCAGGACACCCCGGGTGTGCAGGTGAGTCAAACGCATCCACGTTGATCACCGAAGCAGCCCAGAGTTGGTGTGCGTGTCCGTCCACTGCAGCATCTTGTTCCACTCTTCCCAGTGACGTTCTGCTGTGTGTTTCAGTGCGGAGCTCTGGGTGGGAGAGCTGGCAACCTGTGCTTTAGCCTCAGCTGCCAAGCCAGATGGGTTGGGTGCCTGAAGTTTGCTGGTAGTGAAAAGAAACGGCTCACTGTTTCGGGTGAATCGTTTGTATGCTGGAGGCCCATTGCTTTGGAATGGCTGAATGACTGAAGTGTCTTGTTCCCATATATTAGGAACATTAGATGGGGGGGGGGGAGGGGGGGAACAACCAACTCACTTTGTGCAAATATGGTACACATGTGGAAGAAAATGTCGTGGCTGCCGCCCAACAAAACTCATACATTTATATAACAGAAAGTGAAGTCTACTGTATTGGAGCTGTGTTCATTAGGATATTACAGTTTGAAGTTCTGAATGTATAGACCTGAGCGGTGCTGGATTTTTGCCTTTTTGAACTGGGCAGCACTCCAGGTCTAAATGCTTCCAGCTCATATCTTTGCTTCCCCAGACTTACTGTCTAGCCAGTTAATTTCCCATTCTGTGGAACTACAAAGTCTTTCTCTGCATGCAGAACGACTCAGGTCAATTTTCTGTTTGAGTATAGCAAACTCCAGTGTTACATTCCATTTTTTTTTTGCAGCTGAATCAACATATGTATTTATTCGCCACGCTCAGATTAAGTTTTGTACTTAGAATGTGAAATGCAGATATGTACGTCTGAAGCCGTAAAATGCTATTTAGATTTAAAGGAGCCTTTTAAAAGTCTTTTACGACCTCAACCATCTAATTTGAGACCATTCACTCCACAGATCCACGAACACAGCCTGGATTGCAACGAGCAGCTGAACAGATGCATTCGCTGGGCGGACGCCCTGGTGATCGTCTTCTCCATCACAGACTATAAGAGCTATGAACTGCTCAGTCACCTGTACCACCACGTTCGGCAGATGCATCCGGGGAATGCTGTCCCTGTTGTCATCGTAGCGAACAAAGCTGACCTCTTGCATATTAAAGAGGTGGAGCCTCAGCATGGACTTCAGCTGGCCAACATGCTGGGCTGTGCTTTCTATGAAGTGTCTGTCAGCGAAAACTACAACGACGTCTTCAATGCCTTCCACGTCCTCTGCAAAGAAGTCAGTAAACAACAGACCACCAGCACCCCCGAGAGACGGAGAACTTCTCTCATTCCACGGCCCAAATCGCCCAACATGCAGGATCTGAAGAGGAGGTTTAAGCAAGCTCTGTCTGCCAAAGTGAGGACTGTCACGTCTGTCTGACAGCAGGGCCAAGAAGAGGCGCTGGGAGAAGCATTGGGGAGAACAAGTTTGAAACCTGGGGTGTCTAACACTGGCACGTCTGCAGTCCGACGTTGTGAAGGGATGCTTCAGGCAGCGTTCTGCATGGCTGTAGAAACAAGAAGTTGCTTGAACAATGAACAGTGGCAGATGGGAAAAGAATAAAAACGAACAAACAAACAAAAAAAAAATCCACAAAAATAGTCTTGAAATGGCTCTAGGATGTAACTTGTAGAACAAGTATATTTTTCACTTGGAAATGGACCTTTCCAATAAATGCCTTTTTCTCTGACGGGACAGATCTGGCTTAATGTTTGTGCAGAGACAACCTTTTAGCTGTGACTCTCAACTTGTACTTGAGCAGGGAAACACCCTGAACTGCAGTTCACTGTTCAGAAGTAACCACGCCAGTTTTACAACCCTTTCACTTGGATGAAGGACAGCATGATGTATCTGTTCCATTTATTGCACAGTAGAGCTGTTTATTTCACTTGTATTTCAAAACAAATGTGAAAACATGCAACTGTTCTGTAAAAATAAGTGTGAAGTAAGTGGACATGACTGCATATCATGACTGTACACAACGGTCCTTTATTTTTTTACTAGCCATGTTGTTGCTGACAACTTGACCAGACTCTTTGTAAGTGAAGCTATTGTGCATAGGGTGTAAACATATGTCATTACAAATATCTGGTGGGTCTTTTTTACTGTCTGAAAAAAGCACTGTCCAGACTGAATGATCTAACACAGAGCTTTCTAGGAATAAGCCTGGAGTTGGAGTGATAGTCCATTACAGCTGCCAGTGTAAGACACTTCTCTCCTCTTTCTTTCTTTCCCTTGTGTATAATAGGCAGAGAAAGAACCAGTGATTGAGCTGGATGTGAAGCACGGCTGCCCCAAGGCAATGAAGCTGGCTGTTTGTTCAGAGCTGAGCCGGTCCCTGTTCATCCTTAAACACATGTGGCTGACTTGAGCATTTCTTCTTAATTTTTTTTTTTTTCCTACACTGAGCCAGTGGAGTTCACAGGCTAAAGGCCTTACACACATGCACTTTAAAAAGCCAGTTGTGCTTTTGTTTGAACTGTAATTTATTTATTTTATGTACAGTTACCTTCAGCATTAAATTTTGAATTGCCTATTTTCTTGTGTGTTCTTTCTGTGTGTGAGAAACAATTGGTAATAGCCAGCGAAGCCTGGAGATGAAGTAATTGTTTTCTCAGGGTGGCTAACAGACGCTGCAGAAGCTGTAAGGAGGTCTTTGCTGCCTATGCTGTTGATTTATTAGCATAATGTGTGGAGGGAAAGCTCTCATAACTGCTTTCCAACCTTTACTAAACTATTTTAGGAGAGGTACTGAAGATTAAAATTGGATTCTTCATGCTCCCTTGTCAGAAAACTCCAGCGAGGAGAGAATGAGGTAAGGTAGGTCAGTGTTTAGCAGAACAATGTTTTAAGGGGCTTTTGGCCTCTTTAAAAAAATACACACAACAGCTCTATACAGAGTGGTATGACAGTGAAGAACTGAATCAAATTACTACAAGCCTTTAACTTGATTTGTTTGCATTTAAAGGCATTTTAGGCTGGGCATTCCTGAGGAGGATGTTTTTGTGCTAGAGCTAGAGTGTCTGCCATGCAGGCTCTCCCCTGGTTAGCACACAGCTCTAACGGTGGAAGGAAATACTGGTCCTGCTGATGGTAATCTGTTCGATGCGAGCTACCACCCTCACCTGACCAAGTAACTCAGGACTAGACTTCAAACACAACTGCCCCGCCAGTCTGAGCTTACACTCAAATGCTATTTCACTGATTTCTGTGCCATCTCCATGTGCCAACGGTGGCCTTTCGTTTTCCCTACCCCACAGCTGGTGAGCACAGCTCTGTGTCACATGCAGAGGGCTTTGGCACTCCTTGCTGTTGGTCCAGCACTGCACCCTCCCAAGCAGTCCTTCCGTATGGCTCCAGACCATGTGCAGCTGGCAGGAGACCACTCATTGCCCAGGTCTTTTCTCCAGCACACGCTACGTGTAGCTACGACAGCTATTTTCTACAAATAGGAGATAATTATTACACCAGGGCCACAGGAAAGACCCCACTCCAGTCCTGGTCTAGGAGAGGAGTGGTCTTTTTGTGACTGTCTCTGCTTTCATCTCTTCAGCCACTGAGTGCCAGATGGTGGCTGGATCCCAGCATCCACCGCCACAGCCGTGGCCACACTAGCTGAAAAGATCCCACCAAAGGGGAGCCTGGAAAACCAATCGCTGCCTCAGCCAGAGGAGCTGCTTCATCCACAGGACATGCAGAAGCACCAGTGTCTACTTAAACCCTGAACCCCTCTCATTACCCTGCAGAGCACGTCCTCAGATGGCCAGGTCAGTGAGCTGACTCATGAAAGACAGGTGGAAGAGAGAAGGCCACAACTGTGGGCCTCCATCACCTCAGGAACGCAGCAGCAGCTCAGAGATATGAGTGCCTGAACCCGCTTGGGGCTGCAGAGGTCAGCAATGGTTGCGGGAGGTAGAAGAGCCCTTCTGCCACCAACAGAGCATGGAAACCCCTTGAGGACATCTCCAAGACAGAGGTTTTGGTTCTTAGGGGTTATCAAATACTGCAAAAAAGAGGGGTGGCGGGAATATGCAGTGCTGGTATGCATAGCCCTGTGTCCTAGCATGGAAAGAGATGAGGAATGAGCATCGTAAGAGCATTGCTTTATTGATTATATAATTTACAAAACATCTATATTCTAAGACCAACGATACAGAAAGAAAAGGAAATGCAGAGAAAGGCAATTTGCTCTCGAGTTGCTCTGCTCAAAATATTTCTTGAGCTTTTAACATTGCAATCTCATAATATTTCTCATTTTTTACAGCACAAAGTTCCATTCTAAAGTCATTCTTATAAATTGTTCTTGCATAGAGGCAACATTGTCCATGCTTTATAATTGGTCCTTTGTTTCCTTCTAGCCACTCAAAAGTGAATTTAAACCAAAATGCAGCCTTTTCTGGAGACCATTATAAACATTTAAGAGAACTTAAGCAGGCTACTAAACAAAGGTTAAAGAGCTACTTCCTATTTAAGCTATTGCTTTGGCATCAGAAAGAATGCTATGTTCAAGCGAACTTCATATACCATTTGACATTCTCATTCTTAGTGTGAGCTGAAGTCTTAGCCTTCCTTGGATGAATCAACAGGATGCAGCTTCAGAGCTCCACCATTTTGTGTTGCAATTTGGAACTCTTTGTCCTATGCACAATCACAACCTCTACTGGCTAATGCTGTTTTATCTAAGATTATATCAATTTTTTTTATAAGGAAAAATTACAGAACTGAATGTGATAGCAGCTCTTTCGTTATCATAAATGAAACATAAAAGCTGCTCTCTAATCACTCTGTTCAGAAATCTAGCTCAAAAAAGAACCCGTCACAGTGGCCTCTTGAAAATGGGAACATGCTTTTTTTTTCTCCCTCTTTTTTAAATGCATGTGAGGGGAGGATTCTTCCAAGGTTACCATCACCTCATCACAGCCCATATGCCCTCCTTGTGTGAATCTGCAGAGAAGTGTGCCATCAGAAACAGCCTTTTCTCCTGGGACTGTGGGTGGAGAAACTAGAGCAGGAAATGGAAACCTGTGAGAGAAAGAACCACGTAACTCAGCCCTCCATCCTGCTGCTTTGCTGTGGCTGGGAGAGCGTCACCGCACCGGGAGCTGCTCTGCCAGCTGAACTGGGGCTGTGCCCCATGATCCCTCTCTGGGTATAATGAGCAGAGGCTGTTCATACTGTATAAGGCACACATCTTTTGTAAGGTAACGTGGCAGAGAGATGGATTTTGCTGCCCTTTCCCTCCCTCAGCAGCATTTCCCAGCAGAATCAACCCCACAAAAACACTGGCATTACTTGAAAGAGGAAGTGCTGCTCAGAGAGTGCACATTCAGCCCACCTGGTCCTCAGCTGCTTCTTTTCTAGGGAGTCATTACAAGCAATCATCCTGGTGGGTGCCAAGCAGAGGGGGTGATTCAGCACCACGCTGTGTGACCCTTAAGGAGAGGGAGGTACAGAACAAATGGACCAGTTTTAGGAGCCTCCTGTGAGCTGCACAGTTCCCCTGCAGCCAGGTACCCAGCTGCACAGTGGGGGACATGCTGCTTTTCAGAGGGCTGTTGGGAGCAGTGATAAACCAGGGACTTGATGCTTCCAGCCAAGGCAGCCATCCATCTTCTCCACAGATCCTCCCACGTCAGATATCACGGTCAAGTTGGGGATGATCAGCTGCAAACAGCTGCTCAATAGCACCTTGTGGGGTCAGGAGCGTTGAGGAGAGCACAATTACCTGTAAGAAGGGGGAAAAGAAACAAGAAGTCAAAATTAAGGGGATCGAGACTGTCTGCAGCATTAATGAGCTGTGATATGAACTGTTCCCTTATCCAACACAAGACACACAGTGTGTTTCTGGTGTTTACTGACAGGCCCGTGCGACTTGCCCACTGAAACCGTCTGCTGGCTAATAACTGTGGTTAAATCACTTAAGGAACATAATGACTAGTAGCATTGTACTCCTAATGAATGTGTGCTTTGATTCACTTCTACCCACATGTACCCAGTGATTTGTTGTGACTGCCATTGTGTTCGCTGTGAGGCACCAGACGAGCAGCCAGCAGCTTCCTTTCCTATAGCACAGGGTTTTGCCAGCAGGCAGTTTTGGATGACAGCTGTTCCCCCTTGTTTGAGGCAGGACAAGAATTACAGAAGTGCTGCTGGTCTGCTGTGACTGCTGGGAGAACTACAGCCCATGCTCAGGAGTTGGCCTGTGGGCAAGACAAGCGTTCATCTGCACATCAAGACCATGCTCAATCTCAGACACTGTTGGGATGCTGTTGCTTTTGTTTGGCCAGGTTTTTAATCCAAGCTGGGTCTGATGAATGAAATGGACACTTGCTACGCCAACACACACACTGGTAGATGCACACCCTATCCATTTCTCTTGAATGAAAAACAGTATGCGGGTGTCTACTGGGAAGGCTTCTCTGCAGGGCAAAGCTATTGAGCAAGGAGGGAGCAGATCTGCTCCTGGAGCCAACTCACACTCAAAGTCTTAGGGAACGTGCAGTCTGTACAGTGTAATATTGCAGGGGATTTGGAAGAAAGAAGATAAGACGACAAGTACTACATTTAAACTTTTTTTTTTTTGGTCATTATTTCATCTTCCCACTTCAAATAATGAAAGGAATCTGGAGTTCCGTTACTACGGATTCCATCTGTACCGATGACAGCCTCCCCCTCACTTCTCCCCTTCCCTTATCCTCCCACACAACCTGCACCAAACTGACGCTGATTCTCTCTTCTCCTTCCTATGGCTGAAATACTGTAATTTGTGGATGGCAAAAGTTGATGCTGTCTTACATACTTTATGCATGCACCAGTGCATAGCACAGTATGTGCATATCCTGTTATAATGCAATTTAATTCTGAAAAGCACGAGTGGACGTATTACTTAGGTTTTTTTGTGTCTACAAGCCAAACATCAGCAATAGCCATGTTCTGTTAAAAGCAATTTCCTCTTGAGTCCCAATTGCTCAGAGGAGGAATTTCTCTGTCTCCTCTGGGTAGGTCTGAGCAGGACAGTGCACTTCCTTTGTGGACCTTCCCCTCATTTAGAACAGCATGACTGTCCTTGATGCTTTACATGAAGGGATATACCTGTCTTGCTGCCAGCTGAAGCACGGGACCCAGGAACTCACAGCCTGACCTTCTGCACTGCAATGTGCCTTTCCCATACGCAGGGGGAAGGATGCAGCAAGCATCTGATGGTGCATCTGCAGGAGTTGCTCTATCCATGTGCCTCAGTCACAAACACACATACTGTGCACATAGGGAGGAAGGAGGGCAAAACATGACACTCTTTCCCCTTTTTCACTCTCTTGATTAAAGGGGAAAGAAGTTTATTTCTTCCTTACAAAGTAGGGCACTTCTCACTAGGTTAGGAAGGCTATTTGGCATCATTCACAAACAAATGAGGCACAAAAAATGCTATTTTCTTTTGTGCTTCTCCATAAGAAATTGATTTGTCATTCATATTCCGATGAAGAGCAGTTCTGTGGATGGAAACATGTCTCCTACTGCACATTTAAATGTCATTTGCTTCAACTCCAAAGAACTGCTGAAGTAATCAGAGCATTGTGCCAGTTTTTCTGTTACTTTACTCAGTTCTTTATTTTTGCACCCACATGTCTCTCCATTTCTCCAAAAGCCAATAATTAGTATAAATGTCAGTGCTTTGTTTGAATGGAACAGACTTGTGAGGCCAGTGCTTCCCCCTTGCCCTGACGTCTGAGGCTGATTGCCTGAAATCCACACACACACAAAAAAACCAAACCTCTATTAAGTGCTGGCTTGAGTTAGACAAATGCCTGGCTTTTTAAAACGAGAATAATCCCAAACAGGTGGCACATATTCACAGCTACAGTGCAGAAATCCAGGTAAATCCAACTAACTCATATAGTTTTCTATATGAGACTCACACAACTGCTTCTCTACTTCTTTTTCTTCCTCCTCCTGACTCTCCCCTGCAGTCCTTTCACCTCTAACATAGCACATTTTCACAAAGGGCACAGTGCAGTCAAAGCTTAAAATTCTTCAGGAATCTGCCTAAGAGGGTGACCTGCCACTGGGGTTAAGCCAAAGCAAAGCAACACCAGATCCCATGTCACCACTGTCAAGCCTCAATTCTCTCTAGAAAGCTACTCAAAAAGTCTTGCTGCATAGTTCTCCATCAGCTCACTTGTTAACCCTGTACTTATCTTTCAGGTTATATTAATACATTTAAGGCATGGATTAACTTGTCCATCAGTGTGTCACAATCCAATCTGTGCTCAAGAGGGGAAAGAATTTTATTCACTCTTTTGAGGAGATTAGCAATTGACTAATTGGGGAGAAACGTGTTATCAGATGAAAAAAAAACATCTCTAAAATAGAACTCAGTCTTAGGAAATACTGTTGCAAAGATAACTGAAACACGAAAAGCATGCGATGAACCCAGTGGCTGATCAGCTTTTGGTTGGCTCTGTTCTGCTAATGATTTCTCACTAATCAAAAATGTCTTCCACAGGAATTGAATAAAAGATGTTTACAAGCCACCTGGAAACTGGACTAGTGTTTAGTGGTCTACTATTAAATGTGGAGGTTGGTGGCCCTGACTGTGGTGGGGGGGGGGGGGGGGGGGTTGGAGATTCATGATCCTTGAGGTCCCTTCCAACCTGGGCCATGTTGTGATTCTGTGTTTATGATGCATTTGCTGATACAAATCTTGAATACATATACTTGAATCTCTTCGCAGTTAGTCTGTATACTGCTACAATACCATTCACTTCTCAGCAGGTAACGGACTGCTTTTGTACAAAATTCTCCAAAATTAACAATGATTTTTAACAGCATATGAATTTTTCGAGACATGAAAAAAGCTCCTTTAGAACAATGCCAGTCTGCCCGGAATGCCTCCAACCTGACACCAGTGGTGACTCTATTCCAATGCCAAATTCCTCTATTCCAATGCCAAATTCCAATGCCAAATACCAATGCCATTCCTGTCTGTGTGGCTGTGTCTTGGTCTAAGTCTGGTACCAGTGCTACAGCCAACACTATCTGATGAATTGTCTCATTCTTTGTTCAGATAAGAACATTCTGAGTTGATCCTACCTGAGTACTAGGTTTGCGTGTTGCTACCAGATCCTTCACCATTTTGACCTCAGACACTGTCACACCACCAACCATAAAGATGATCAGAAGAGGATGGTCACCGGGGTGAGAGCGATTCACCTGTAAAATGAAAGAAAGAATTGCTTTAGTTGCTCAGTTCACCTCAGCAGCGATCGGTTCTTAGAGCTGCCAGAGGAAGAAGACTAATGAGGAAGTTCAGAAATAGCCATAGAATGCTGGTTTCTGCAGCAGCTGAATCAAATAACGCCCAGCTGAAAATCATGAGCCATTCTCAGGAACATGGAGTCTTCGTGGCTCCCACTGAAATCTAGAGAGGTTCCTTAAGAGGCCCTAGGGCTTCTCCCTCCATTCATTCTTCATTTATTTCCTTTCTTTCCCAGTGTGGGAGGACAGTACTTGGGTAGGTGTACGGTTTGAATACGTATATGCACGAGGCTTTAAGGAATGGGGAATAAATTACTATCTGGTAGAAACAAGGAGTCCAGTTTAAACATGCAAAAATCCCTGCCTTACATCAGTAATTGAAAGAATCATAAATAATGTATTTTTGCTAGCCCAGTGAATAAGCCTTTATAATTCATCCAATGAAAATAAGTCAGGTTCGTTATGTATAAAATCAGTTTCTTTCACTTCAAAGTTTTCATTACTTCCATGATTGGGTTGTAACTCATCTACAGAAACTCTATTCAAACAAAACACTTGTTTCATTTTTTTTCCTAATTAACCTTAAAATGTTGCAAACATGGAATTTCAGCTAATACATTATAAAATCGTGTTTTAATTTTAAACATGAAGGTGCTGCTATATATCAGATCCCTTTTAACCACTTCCAAAAGTTTGATTACTTTGCTGTTTCCTACCATTCTTTCTTTCTTGAAAAAACACACTGCCCTGATAATGCCTTGCTCCCATCTTTGACGAGTGTTTGGAAGTGATGTCAATGGAACCCAGAAATTGTTCTTTTTACAGCATCGCACGCCTTTCAGTGTGAAACACTCAAAATGTTTGGCTCTGAAAAGTGACAGTGAGAACAGCTGAATTTGCTCTTTTTTAGATTCTCTGCCCCCTTCCCTTCTGAATGCGTAGGTTTCCAGCAGCCTTCATTTGTCAGAACGGAAGTGGTAATCAACCCATTCTTGAGTGGAATGCTCTTCCCTTACTTTCACCACCATGATAGCTATTCTTTGACTCTGTGGCTCCAGCTCCTCAGGGAACAGCTCTTTGTATTGATCTGTACTGTGGCTGCCTCATACGTAGTCTTTGGGCAGCCCTGTCCTGCTTTTTGACTGGAAACCTTCGGAAGAGACTTCCTCCTCTAAAGCACGCATGAAGGATGGCATGCTTTCTCTTTGGTGAGAGATCTCTGATGATGTCGTGCTCCCTGTTAAAAGTTGCTCCTCTTGAACTCCTCAGAAGTTGGAAACTAGTCCAAAAAACACTGACATCAATGTATCAGTGAGCTGACTATTTGTGTACTGAGTGCAAATCTCCTAATTGCGCTCACTTTGACAGCTACCTTCATTCAGCTGATGGCACAGGTAGCACATATATTACAGTTCAGCAGGTTGTCCTGCATTTCTTGTGCTATATTGAGAAAGTGTCAATTTACACCAACAGACTAATTAAACCAATATACCAGATCTTACAAAGACTCTGCACATAATGTAATTTCAACCATAAACAAGCAAACAAAAAAGTCCAAACCTACTGCAGAAACCAGGAAGTGGTTAAGTAAGACCAAAGTATCTATTTATAAAGCAAGTCAGACAGAACTATTGCTTGCTAAAATCTTAGAGTATTTCATGCCATAGTTGCTGTAAGTGGTGATTGTAAGGCTGAAGAAATAACTGCTCCCACAGATGATGAGGATAGAGGTTGACTAAACAAAATAAAAGCAAACTGCCCCACTCCATTTCATGAAGCTCCTGAGTGACCCAAGACTTACGTGGAGAGCTCAAACTTCAGGAGCTTGCTATTGAACCAAGCCTCTCTTACTGTCTTCCCTAGTGACAACTCGTTATAAGCAAGCACGCATAACACTAGACACACTGAAAGGACACCCAGTATATTAATCAGAAAACACAAGCTTTCATAGCAGTACTAGAAGAAAATGTCTTGACAAATCATTCAGTCAAAATAAACCCAGATCCAAACACGTGTTGTCTATACAAATCTTAGTATTTTTTCAGAAGACCAAAGTTCAAGCCACAGATTCCAGAAATGCATATTAAAAATATGACTAGGTATGCAAACTCAAAATTAAATTAAAATTGCAATGAACGGGGTTTTGGAATCTGTAATTTTGTTATGATACGCACAAGTGTTTTGAAGGAGGACGATACTTCGGGTACAAAATATTTGGCTGTGCTAAGAATGCAAATTTCTGCCAAGATTTTTTGTTTGATAATACAACCACCCAAGGCTCTCTCTTTTGAAGGAACTGGCTTCGTGTAGCAAAACACAACTCATTTTTGTGTTACAGAAGAACTGGAATGGACTGAAACAAAAGCGACACATGCATTCTGGAGTCTTTCTAAAGCTATTTTGTTTCAGGACATTTCTGAGGCATCTGAATCTCATTTACTGGAAAACACGAACTTTGCAAAAGTTCCCAAGTGACATTTATTTTCAGTTCAAAATATAATGCATTAAAAATAATTGGTACCATTACCTCGGGCAATTAGAAAGACTAAATAAGAAAAGAGCAAAACCCTGGAAGCCTCCAGCTGTGGCAAGGGTGCATAAAGAGATGATACATTTGAAATTTGGACAATAGCTGATGTCCCACTGCAGGCTTTGTTCCCCAGGCTCCATAATTGCCATGGAAGATGGCCTGTAAAACCTTCACAGGTTGCTGGGCAGGCAGGTCAGAGGGGAAGGGCTGCTGCTCTAAGGGCTGCCTGCCTGAATTACTGATACAGCTGAGAGGAGAGTGCTGCCTGTCAAGAAAGCCCCCATTGCATTGAATCAAGAGACTAAAGGGAGAAGGAAGAATGCCAAATATTTATTTGAGTTGGCATTTATATTCAGGCATCGAGAAGTAAATATAAATGTGAGGAAGTTCATCAAATAATTACAGTGCTGATGGTGCAGTAAGTGTAGATACGATCTTGTGTCAGAAATACAGGCAGGACTCATTCATGCAGTAAACAAGGACTTGCCAACAAGCCAAACTACCAACTAAATGAGGAAGTATGGACACATGTTTGTGAGATAAGTGATGGTGTCCATGAAATATTCATCCCACATGAGGTCCACTTGGCCATCTGTTATATACTCCCTACAACAGTTTTTTTTTTGTTTTCTTTTTCTTACTTGCAGAGATGCGGGCACTTGAGGTACAATCCATAAGGAGAAGCCAACCTCCTCCTGCAGAAAAGTCATTTTAGGATTATAACCCCCTCAATCACCTGTTAAATTTTCAGGAATACATGCTGCATTTTTCAGGAGCTCTGCTCTTGCTTGCAAGAAGCTATCTGCAACAAAGTTTTCTCCTCTTTTTGACATCATGCAGTTAACAGAAATAGAGACTCTGGCTGTCACGCACACCAATCCTCTCCCACTCCTTCCTTGTACTCCCCCATCTGTTTGGATTTTGGTTAATCCTGGCATTCTGCAAGTTCTGATCTTTTCACCTATGTTGGTACAGCAACCAATAGTCCAGTGGGAACTTTGTGATTAGGATATCACTGTAATACACTTTAGTGTCCCAAACACAAGAATTAATAATATGGAAAGAAGAGACCTAAAACTAGCTAAACCCGTCATTGTTGCTATATGGACGTTTAGACTTTATACTCTATATGCATCTTGCTTGGTCTTTTTTTCTTGTTGCCTTATTTATTTATTTATTTATTTTTAAAAGGACAAGCTATGTTCCTGCCACAGAAAAGAAAAAAAAATAACCAAACAATGATATAAATACAATTGTGAGAGTTAAAGGTGAATAAATCCAATCATCCAAAAAAAATCATCCGTGCGCAGAAGCTTGTTTGCTTTGTTTGATGCAGGAACATCTGTTTCTTCTTCTATTTTTGGAGTGGCAGCAACATTATTTTTTTCAGTATCAATACATGAATAGAAACAACATTGGGCCCCTCTTCATATAACTGTCCTCTCATAACTCAGGGCTTTATCATAAGCTCTGAATAGCTAAGAATTTCCATTTAGCAACCTAGCTAAGTACATTCTGAAAATCCATTTCAGCAGTAAGCACAAGTTCCTGAAAATAGGCATTGTATTTAGACATATCTGATTTTGTTTTCAAGACAGCCTGCTCTGTAATAACAGAAAAATTACTTTGTTATCTTGATAATGGGTTCTAGAATAGAATCAGCACAAAAATCGAAGTTATTTTTCGTCACCTGTATTTAGATGTATGAAAGGTCTAGCAAGTATTCACAAAGAATAGGAAGAAAATGTTTTTCTTTTCTGTTATCATAGTATCACAGTACAACAGAGGTTGGAAGGAATCTTTGTAGCTCATCTACTCCGTTTCCCTTCCCAAAGCAGTGCAGACTTCAATATTACACCATGTTGTTCAGGGCTTTGTACAGCCAAGCTTTGAAAATCATGAAGATGGAGAATCCACAGTCCCTTTGGACTTTCTGACTGATTAGCCTGCCTTCCACCCCAACGCATGTTGAACCCTGTCAAATTATAGAAAGAGCACTGAATATGGGGCTCCTCTGCCGATCTTCTTCCCCTGTAAGACCTCTTTGTTCTTACTTCTATCTCAAGGCTGCTCATTATCCATAAAATTCCTTGAACTGCCTTGTAAAATGACTTTTGGAAATCTGGGGAGTTCATGTGAACTGGCACTTGCTTACTAATTTGCTTGCTGATGTCTCTGAAGAGCTCCAAAAGCTACATGAGGTTGGACATCCCTTTATTGAAGCCTTATTGAAGCCACATTGACTCCTCTCAGACATATCATCCTTATTTGCGTTTCCAGTATCACCCTTACTTAGGTGTCCAGTCTGCTCCATTCTCCAGGTGGTAACATGCATTTGTCCCATACATGCAATATAGTACCTTAAGCTATTTCCAGCCCCTCTGCAAGCATTTAACTCTCCCGACTGTCCTTTATGTTCCCCTCTACAGAATTAAATATATAAAATCAGCTATTGTCATACAATGCTATAAGCTTAGGAAAATCTTACAGATTAACTTGGGAAACCTTATTTACCTTCATGAACATGCTGAATCCAGTTTTAAGTAGATCAGTGAGGCCTGATGACATATGCTCAATATCAACAGAATCTGGTCGATCAGCACTGCAGATCTCTTCTACCACCTGTTTCAGCAGCGGTTTGTAAGAAGCCTGCACAAAAAGAACAACACGCTGTGAGTAAAGCTGATGAGGTTTGGTGCAACTGCTCTTCTAAATCTTCTATTTCCATTAAAGGAAACAAAAAATATTTATTCTAGAAAGAAAGCAGCACAGAGGCATTTAAATATTTAAAAATGCCTCTGTGGCAGCAGTGTTTTTTGTGACCTTGACAACAAATGGTGTACACCAGCACAGTATTGAATGGAAAAGTTAGAAAGAATGCTCCATATTTATTCTATTCTATGTGTACTATATGAATAAAGGGAGGCTAGGAGTAAAGGGTGGCTTCTAGTTTCTCTAGAGTGTGCTTTGGGGTAGTAGAGAAGGGGAGAGCAATAGGGATAGTGCTCTGTTGCCCATCATGTACCCAGAAGGTCTCATTTTCTTTGGAAAAACTTTACGTTTAAACAGCAATTTTTAGGAGGTGCTGCTTGCTGACCCCTTCTGCCTTTATACAGCTGTCATGTCATCATTGAAGTTTGGACATCAGCAGGGCTGATACTTATGGAAAGCCTTGAAAAAAAATGGGCCCCAAATCCCACCAATATCATACATGTCAGTGCTTCAGATATGTTAAGGATCAGGAAGAGCGGGATGTGTAAAGGTGCAGATGATCTGCATCCTGGAAGACTCTTAGTAAGGCTGGCTTTTTAGCCCTAAAAAATGGTAAAGAGTCTTGGACAAAAGAAAATTAAGTAAGAAAAGAAGGCATAATTATAGAGGAAAAAATAGGGTGATTACATCAGAACTGGATGAGGAAAGATGTGTAGAGAGAGAATTTAAGTCACTAAAGTCAAGCAAAATGGCATTCACAATGAATGAGCGATGACACCCCAAATATTAATGTCATCCACAGACATATCCTCAGTGAACTGAAAACCTGGAGGTGAGATAGCCTTAATATGTGGGGTAGTATATTTAAACAAGTGGGGTTTTCTGAGTCATCCAGACACTGATCCTGTGAGTGAACAGGATCAGTGCTCTGTTCCCATCTTGAAACATATTGAGCATTTACCATGCTATGTTTTTTCAGGGACCACCTTGAAAATGTTTCTACAATAAGAATTTTAGGGACTCGGGGAAAGAAAAGATCCTCTTTAATGGAAATTCAGCCTTGCTTGGTTTGCAGATTGAGTTTTGTTTTGCTTCTTTTAACCTTGCCAAAACTGCAAGGGAACCACAAGAGCTTCAGGAAGTGCAACAGTCTTTGAAAATTATGTTTTCCTTTGGGACAAGTGCAGGGATGCGTTATCCCTGGACTTCCTAAGAGAATTAAGTGTAACGACGTTCCTTTTGTAGAAAGGATGCTTTTGTAAAGATACATCATGCAAGATAAACATATAGTAGCTGGAAAATAAAAAGCAAGCCACTTGGTTATATAACTTGAAACTGTAATTTTCTAAAGTAATTGAAAAGACGTTTTCCATCTAACAGTCTACAGTGTGAATAAAAGTACACTTTTTGAATACAGTCTTGGCAATGAAGATTCATACAATTTATCTATTAATTCTCGCAACACGAGCATATTTTTTAATTGAGCCTGTAAAGCAAATGGCAGCAGACATTAACTGTAGTATCTCTCAGTAGAACACGACAAGATTTGTTTCAAATCGAGTAACGTAATAAACAACTGTTTGAAGATATACATGCGGGCATGCCGTCCTTTTATAAAGATCTGTTTAATATCTTCATAGATGAGAAACAGACGTTGGGAATGAAATATTTGGAGCAAAGATCAAACCATAGTCAAACACAGAGACTTATTGTACAAAATTAAAGGATAAATATTATCTGACTTCAGACATAACTATGTACTGGAAAGCCAAGGCATTAAAAATGTTCCATGATTTTACATGTCTGAAGTTTCAGCGACAAAACTCAGACCCCTTCAAAATGATCGGATTTGGCTACACTAAAGGCAGATTTCACTTTTGAAGCTTTGATAACTTCAAAAACTTTCAAAACCTTTTATTACTTGACCTTTGCCTATCAAAAATTTTGCACATTTTCATTGTATTTTTATACAGTAGGTGCATGTATTCCTAACTCTTGTAATGAAACTATGAGAAATTTTAATTTCTGATGTCTAGTAGGGCACAAATTGTGATAAAATAGTTACTTTAAATCTCTGTGGCCATCAGACACATCTTAGACATGATTATAAGGAGAAGAAAAGGAGAAAGATGAGGAGAAGGAAAGAAAGAAAAGGCGAGAGGAAAGGAGGAAAAGAGGAAGGGAGTGAGGAAGGAAGAAAAAGGAAGGAAGAATAAGGAAGGAAGGAAGGAGTGAATATACATAAGATCAAATAAAAGTAGTTACGTATCAGTCAAAATACATATTCGTCTCTTCCATGGTCACAACATTAACTTGTTTGATAATCTGATGGAAACATTCATTCATCATTGTATGTAAGACTACAAATTTCAATGCTATGAAAAGTCTTTCGAAGAGGCTATCCAACTCCATGTATGCACAGAAACCATTTTTTGATTCTTAATGGAGGCTTCCTTGCTCCTAACATATGTAGCAGAGAAAACATCTATAGGCCACAGCCTATAGATTTCTTCAGGTGAGCTAAACTGCTTTGTGCAGACTATGTATTACCATTTGCCAGACAAAAATATGATCCTTTTGTGAAGAGAAGTGTGGCAAAAAAAAAAAACAATGTACTGCCTGCTTATTTCAGCTACTCCAAATCTCCCAAACTGCCCTCAGCAGAAGGTTGTTTCTATTCAAGATAATTAAACCTACTCTACAGCCAGATTGGGGGCTGCAAACTGTTAATATATCCCTTGCTGTGTTCCAGCACTTAGCCCTAAGCAAACAACCTGGGTTACATCCAAAGAAAATAGTGATGCTAATTATACTTTAGGTAACTTTTA
The DNA here is from genome assembly GCF_016699485.2 of Gallus gallus. NCBI lineage: Eukaryota > Metazoa > Chordata > Aves > Galliformes > Phasianidae > Gallus > Gallus gallus. The sequence continues at coordinate 65,447,904 of NC_052535.1, read as the reverse complement.
GAGGTTATTTTCTTATCATCTGACTGCCCCTACACTGACCTGTTTTAAACACTTAACAATTTTCCCCATTTCAGACACTAGATTGGTCCTAAGTACTTGGAGACTTCAGTAACAAATCCACCTTAGGTCTCCAACAACATGTTGCAACACTCCCCACTCTTGCTGTTGGAAAGCATTGCTTAATTCGGACCATAATTCCTTTGCTGATTGACATTATACTTATGAGTTCAGAGCGATTTTCTTTCTGGCTTAAGACTGGAATCAAGTTTTACAGTCCCTCTAAATTGCTGTATGTATTTTCCACTGTAAACTCCATTTTTAACTGAAAAAAGAATTAAACACTTCAGGGGATATGGGGGAAGAGAAAAACACTGTAAATTAGTTCTGATGACCTGCAATTCACGTGTTCACTTTTTATAAACAAAAGCTGCTTTTCGCACCTATTCACAAATGGGATTGTCTCTTAGTTACAGAAATGGGAGAGAAAATACGCAGAAATACGGCTGCGGTCTGGATGCAGGCATCCTGCTTGGATAAGACATGCAAAGTCAGTCCAGTTCCATATTGACCTTCTCCTGCCTTTCACAGACATTTATATTATCTCACAGAGCTGCAGAGGAAATCCCCAATTTCTTCATCAGACAATTCCTTATTGACATGGACATGGATATGCATGAGTTTGAATGAAGGACTTGATGATTAGGCCAATTATAAGATCTCGTAAATCTATTCCACATGGTCAGAACCCATACAGGATTAGCACAGCAGCAAAATCAGTGCTGTTCATGAAGCTGGAATTTTGACAGCCTGCTATAGATGTAACAGACACATAGAAAAGGAAGATTCACTTGCCTGGTTGGTGTTGCTGCCTGGATTATGTATAGAATTAAACTGCTTCATATGCGTTCGAGCTCTGGCAATATCCCTGAGCAACTTGAAGATATTGTCCACTGCATCTGTGGCTTTCTGGGATGTTAGGTTCAGTGCCGAGTTACAGCCTAAAGAAATAAAGAAACGTGATAAACTTTCATGCACTTTGATAATAAGCAGTAGGAAAAGGCTAACTGGGAGGAAAATGCAAACAAATGACAAAGGACAGAGACTGTGCACTAAAGGAACACAAAAAAGGCAGTACTATCAAAAATTCATAGGGAAGTCCTAACGGTAAGCTAATCTGGATCACTGTCCCTCATATCTTTGCATTTTGTATTAAATCTTTCATACTATACATTAATACTATATAAATATCTACATACACATACACACTTATAGACAGGTCTAAGACCATTCCTGAAAGATGGTTATCAGACACTGAGCTTTCCTTTATCTGAACACTATTTCATGTAGGACTGTGACTTGGGTCACCTGCTGGTGCAGCAGAACAAAGCCAGGTGGCTGCATGTCTGCAGGGCCACACCACATCAGGGTGCTGTAGATCGCTGTCATTGCATCCCCCAAAGCAACTAAGTGAACATGGAAAGAGCCTTGGTGACTCTTGTGCTGTAATTCTACGGCAGACACTTGTGTATTTTTGGATAGGGCTCTTGATTTTTTTTTTTTAATGAGTGAAAATAGCTTACAGAAAGATTTCTGTTTGTTGTGTATGTGCATGCTCTGATACTCTGGTTGACTAACGACTAGATTTCATTTAGCAGAGGAGCCTAGGTGTTGTCTGCGAAGTATTGAACACACAACCCCACTCGGCAGCTCATCATTCCAGTCTACAAGTACTGCCACATCAGTGATGCTCTTGCAGTCAGAGAGGTTGCTCCTGTGAGAGATCCCACAACAGGCTATGTGTAGGAGAACAGTGTCCAACAGTTGCAAAATGTGAAGCTGAACACCTCCCAGGCTGACAAGGCCTACAAATGGAGTCTGAGGCCACCAATCGTGCTTTATATTTATCACCAGCTCAGGCCAAAAATATTCATAGAAGATCTTGCATTGTCAGTGTGCTTTTAGCCTACCCATTGGAAAACACACGAATGAGAAGACAGGGAAGTTACTGTTGGCTCCCAGCTCACAGGCTGGAGATATTTAACCGCTCATGTTTCCAAAGCAATTTGCAAATGAAAAATAAAACGAAAAGCTGTCTCTCATTACTGTATAAATTGATTTTTCTTCTCTCTGTGACAAGCTTTCTCTCTTTTAGCTGCACCAGAGACAGGCAGCCTCTAGATACCTTCATTTATACTTTCGCTGTGCTCTCTGCAGCCTCCCTCAGCAGCCGCCATCAGTGCCGGCCAGCCCCGCTCTGGCATGTTTGCTTTGTGAGTGAACACAAGGCCCCATGCCGAACAAGTTCAGGCAAGGTAAAAATCACATCGAGTATGCTTTGCTTTGGACACTCTTCTCATTTCTTATTAATTGTTTATCTTCTTGGGCCATGTGAAAGCCTTTTGCTCTGGCTCTACGGTTATTTTTCTCATTAAGAGAATTATTTGTTTCCTTCTCCTGTTGGCATCACCTCTCTCTGTCTCTTTTTATTTTAACAAGAGCATTTCTACCAAGATGTTTCCAGCCATCTTGCCACTCCCCATTCCCGGAACCAAAGGGCGCTTTCCAGGGGACGCTGCCTTACTGTGTGCCTGGAGCCGCTGAGATGCACCTAACTGCATCTGGACTGTTACAGGCCCAACCAGCTCCTCAGCGGCCTGCTCACACCTCGCTGAGCGAGGGGAACAGCTCTGCCCTGGTTTCCCTGCAGGCAGCTGCAAATCCGCCCCAGTTCTCACCTCCCCAGTGTGCACATAAGGGGAGCAGAGCACAGCCCCTTTCCTCTCCCTGCTACTGAGAAACATGCTCCTATTCCAACAGTGAGGAGGTGCATTACATTAGCTACTGCACTGCTCTGTGCTAGTTACAAGAACCCTTCCTGTTACTGTGCTCTGGTTTTTTTTCATTTGTTTTCTTTTTTTTTTTTTTCTCTCACAGAAAGTTAGCACTGGGAGAGCATGAATGAATTTCTTTGAATTTCCCAAGCTCTATTATATACAAGAAAAGGCATCTCAGTGAAATATCTGGACGTGGCTTTCCTGTCAGAGTTAAAGACCAGTTGCGGAAAAAAGAAAATCACCATTAACCACTGTGGGATTATTGCGTTTAAAGCATCTCAGTGATACCTCAAGAAGAAAACAAGGTGACATTGCTCTAAGTGGGGCCATAAACCAAAACAAATCAGCGTCTCTACAGATTTCTGAAGTCAGAAGGAGCATCGTTTTTAAGAAAAGGAAGCAGACACTCAGACACTGTGAACCCACGGTCTGTAGTTACACAGTGGCATGTGATTATTCCTTGCTTAAGTGCAACAAGGGAGGATTTCTGAGCTGTGTATCACAAAACCTTTCACTGAGCTTTGTCTGTTTTGACACACGGCCCAGGTGCTATAAACAAACCTTCTCTTTCTCTCGAGCAGTGTATTTTGACACTTTGTGAAAGTCTTGAATCCTTTGGGACACCACAAAAAGTCCACGCGACTTGCAAAACCCAAAACTTAGGAAAACTGAAAGTTTATTGGTTTACTCTGTTTTATACCATAAGGCTGTCACTGCTATTAGGCTCTCTCTAAAGCCCATTTACAAAAATAAACTGATATAGGCCCTGCAAACCACGGAGCAGATCTGGCAGAGTAGCTAAGCCATTTTAGCAGCACATACTGCAGAATGGGCTAAAACAGAGAACTGACACACTGAAGAAGATAAAATCCAGTATCAGCGTTGCATTATGCAAGCTATTTTCTAGATACATAGTTAATTTGCTTTCAGCAAAAGACAGAGAAAGAGCAGAGATTATAGGGCATCTCGAGGGTCAGAATTCAAAATACAGCAGTATGATATGAAACTAATGAAAATCTTCTATTTTTAGACTTCAGATGGTAGTATAACAATAGGGATCTTTATTTTTCTAGCAGATAAATCCAAAGCCATGCATACATATACCCATAGACATAAGTTTAATAATAAATCTTCAATATACTCATACACAGTTAGGAAAAAGTAGGTAGAAATGTGTATGGTTACACAGACCACGGTTGCATTTTACAAGGTGAAAAAAAAAAGTGTTAACAACCCAAACTAGAACAACATTGGTGTGATTCACCCTTCACTCTACTTCCTCGTGGATTCTGCCATGCATTTGGGTGTTTATTTTTAAATCTGACTTGTACTAAACTGTGCTCCATGCTGGGTGCCAGTGGGAAGATGGTAATCAAGTATCATACTGTAGGACAAGGAAGGATATTCTAGAATATGATTGCTCTTATTTTCCAACAGCAATACCGGCAGAATGTGAGAAATGAGAATTTTAGTTTAGAGGATTAAGGAAGAGAGGTGTGTTCAGCTGCTCTCCAGAAGAGAGCATCCAGAGGGCACACAGAGCTGATGGCCTTTCTGCAGTGCTGAGCACATCTCTGCCCCTTGGGATGGGAAGGGCCCTCCCTCTGTTCCCTCCATCCTCAGCATCTCCAATGAAAACAAGCACAGTGAATTAAAATTGCAAGAAGTTTGGCACTTAGGAAAAAAACAGAGGAACGAGCTCCTACTCATGCCTGGCTAGAGGCTATGAGCATCATGAGGTACTTTGTCGAATCTTAAGTTCTGAAGTTGCACTTGCAAAAACCTGGCCACTTACCTCTATGATCAAATACTGATTTAAGACCTACCTTCAGAGAGGTTGGTTTTGTTTTTTTTTCTTTTTAACTTTTTTTTTTTTTTGGCCTCAATATCTGTCACTTGGACATTTCTGTTCTATGGTAATATTTTATTGCCTCCTCTTTGCCAAAATTCAATAGCACAACATGTAATACCGACTTTAATGAGATACTGGAAACTCAGTGCTGGAGGCTCTCGTGTTACATGGAATTAAACCTGTCAGTTCTGTGGACATTTACACGGAAAAACTACAGTACTTACTAGAATAAATTACATACATTAACTGCAGGAGGAATTCAAGCTAGGCTCAGATGTGCTTTTTGAAGAAAATTAATGCAACAAATTCATTGGGGAACTATTCAGTTGCTCCCTCAAGTAGTCCATATCTTAATTAAAAAACCACACATGTTAATAAAGTTCCAGTAAATGCTCTGTAAGCTTAGTAATGTCTCTCAATAATGTTCGTACAAGAACTCCAGGTTATACAAAATGATGTAAAACATTATGAAAATACCACCCTATAGCCTAACCAATCAAATGACCTCAGTCTTTTGCGAGGGTACACTCCTTTTGCCCTCTTCATAACTTCAAAGTCTTTTTATCTATGTTGACTGCAAGGAATCACACTTCTAAAACAGCAACAAAGTGAAATGAATTTTTCAGTAGTTTTGTTTCTTTTTTCCATCTTTAACTTGGACAATAGCATTGCATGCCATTGATGGTTTTTTGCATTTCAGCTTTGGTTGTGTGTTCCTCATACCGCCAAGGCAGGAATGATTGGAAAACATTCCCTTCTGAAAACTACTGCACTACTTAGATATTTTACAAATGCATGAAACGATTGCAACTTGGGGAACTAAAAATGATGGTTACGGAGAAATGTCCAAGAGATGTTTCCTTTCCCAATTTAAGTTCTGAGCCAAAGTGTAATCCAGTGTGCTTAAACCGGTGAAGGCAGCTTTACAATAACATAAGTGCACAGAAATGTATTCAACGCATTACAATGAAAAACTGTAATCTATTTATCAACTACTGTAGAAAAACAGTATTTTTAACAGGAAGACAAAAGTAATGACATTTTAATGCTATGTATAATTATCTGTTCAAAAAGGCCTCTTCACAAAGAATGCTATAGAACAGATGAAAAGCCATCTGAAAACTGACAGGGATAATAGGCACTTACTTAGGCTGCATTCAACAGTACATAATAATTGTATTATTTTTGTCCTTTATTCAAACTAACAGAATTGTGGTATATCCCTTAAGTAACCTTTCTTTAACTTCTTAACTTAAAAAAGCCACTGATTACCTCCTAAAATTAAAATTAAAATTAAAATTGTTATCTAAAACACTAAAGAGTTGGGTTTCCAGAAGAAACAGCATGAAAAAACTGGAAGCTAAATATCAGCTCTGTGTTAATCTATGCTGTCGTGACCGTTTTGATGCTAAGAGCAGGTAAAAATACGCTGTAACAAATTCAAGGTGGTAGAGAAATGGGGCTGTCAGAAAAACAAAAACATAACAGATCTCCAGCTCTCTCACATGACTCTTCCAAACTCAAGCATGAAAATCTTCCAGATGACATGCCATTCTTGATATATTTTATGTACATGCAGCTAATGCCAGCCTGACTGACTGGGAGAGAAATGAAAGAAAGAGTAAATGCCTTGTTCAATGCAATCTTGACAGAACAAAACATGCCTAACAATAAACTCTCTGAAGTGGTGCAGTTAATTAACGACATTAGAATTTATAGCTTAATTGTAACTTCAGAAGAAAAATTTACTGTCTGAGCTGCACTCTGCTCACTACTGGAATCCTGATCTCAGAAAGCATGCAGGTGTGCTTAACCACGCGTCTCCCTCAAACCCAACCTTCACCCCTACTTCAGCATCCCAGCTCCAACAGAAAGAAAAATCCTCCTACTCACAGTCACTAAAAGCAAGTATATACCTTTGGGTATAACCCAAAGAAAGCCCTTCTAGCACACAATGCTGAAAGCATGACCACCTTTCTGCAGCACAGCCACTCACACGCTATTTATTTCTCACAACTTCTAGGACCTTTTTCTTCATTTTTTTTCATGCAGAAGTGTTATAACTTTATTAAAAAAGACAGATGCAGATCCTGGTAAGGCACACATACTTCAGCACACTGACAGCATTCGCTCTGTGTTACCAGATCAGCTGCGTTGCACGTTGTGCATACAGTAGGCGCTCTGGAGACAAAAACCTGTCTCTGGTGAGTCGTACTGATCCACAGAACAAATGGCCTCATGCAGTGTTATTTGTTCTCAGATCTTCCAGTGCGGGACATGCAGAGAAAAACTGCTACCACTTTTATCATTTGCAAAGCACAATATTGCACACGTGGACTTGGAAGGCTTCAATTTGTGAAGCTGTGAATCGTGAGCAACTTGCTTTCGGTATAAAAGCAAGTTGAATGGCCTGCTCCCTCAGCAGAATTTGATATCAGAAACCTTTGTGTCTACATAGAAAGGCAGATTGTAGTCCAGCCTACAGCTTGCGTGATTGTGTTGTTTGGAATGAGCAGTAAGGCTCTGAGAAGATTAGGAAAAGCATACTTTGCAGAGGCGTTTGCTCTTCATGAACCTCATGGAAATATCTGTGCAAAAATCAATATTACATTCAGAGTCAGAAATAAAACTGGAGAGGCCTTTGCAAATTTCTCTCCAGCTTTTGTTGAAATGGTTGTTTATATCTTTCACCACCCACTGTAAAACTATTTCAATTGAAATCACCACTGGAGTACTGTCTCAAAAGATAACTCTCCTTCTTCTTTTGAGAATGTTTCACATCACATCAAGAAAAACATCCTATAAAAAGTATGTTTATGGAAGACATTTTCCTTTATGAAAGCAGATAGCACTGACTCATCTACATGATTTTGAAGTCTTCTTGAGCTCATCTGCTCTATAATGCACAGAAACCACACACTGTACTTTGCAGAGATCAAAAGAACGCAGTCCAGTCTGAATATCTAACAATCTGTGGATAAACAATGAAAGACTACCCAGGAAAGGCATGAGCAGAAAGAACAACAATAAAGCAATAAAAAAATTCAAGCTATACAGATAGAACTGCATAAATTATCCCAATTTGTGTTAATTTTTAATTGGAAACCATTGTAACACAAGAGGCGAAACACCAACTGTATAAAGGATATTCTGCATGAGAAGCAAAATAAAAGAAGCAAGGCTGTGGGAAGGATCTGAAAGAAGGAAGAAGAAACCCTACTACAGGAAGATGGACAACTGAGGAACTATTGGTTTCCAAAGTCTGAATAAGTGCATCACATGCCAAAACTGCCTCTTCCTCTGGATATGCTCATGGTTCAGTCAGCCACTGCTAGCAGAAAAACTAAAGAATTACATAAGTGGTGCCCATTTCATGCTTTTTCTTCCATTAAATAAAAAGCACACTGTTGTGCAGATTGCAAATATCAGTTAATGATGAAAATGATTAGCAGTACATGCTGCAAGCACATGTGTAGAGGAAGGAAATATCCTGGAGTATTTCACAGAATAAACTCCTATTCATTACACAAATAATAATTCATAAAATGTGCAATAGATAACAAAGGTGCTGACAGAAGCCTCAGTTTAGCAGAAAATGTAAACACACATTCAAGATAAAAGGTGTGATAGGATGAAGTTAGGCGAGTGCCTAAGTGCCTTGTTGAACCAGGGTTCAGCCATCCTGTTTAGATTCAGAAATAGTTTACTTAACAAACAAACAGATTGTGGAGCTGACCTGTAAATGTTCTGTTGCCCGCTGCAGCACTTAAGAATCAGCATTTTCTGTCTTTAAAACAAAAGGGAAATTTGGTATGCATTGGGAAAAACACAGCTTTTAACGCAGGCTTGAAGAAACAACAAGCTGATAGAAAATGTGTGGGATTTGTAGTCATTTGCATTTAGTAAAAATTGATCATGTTTATAAGAAAAAGGAATAATGAAAAACACTCATAATATTGTCATCAAATTTCAACACCTACTTATTTACTGTGGCCAAAAGAATAAAGTGTACCATGATTTATGCTCCAAATATGTAGCAGAAGCCTAGGGACTTTTTTTCATTACACTGTGCCTGCCTAAGAACGAAAGAGGGCATGCAAATTCAGTATTAACCAAATGATTACTATTATTTTTTAGGAAGCAAGGAGGTTAGTAAATGCAAGTAACCAACTGAGTCTGAAGGACTGACAACAGCAATTTAGAAATGGGATTGATCTGTAACAGCACAATTCTGTGGCTGCTGCGGATAGGGCTATGCAAGTTTAGCTCAGAGGAGCCTGGGCTCAAGAATGTGTTATGGGAAATGACTGCCATTGGCAGGTTGTTTGTATGATGGTAAACATATAACAGTGATAAATATACTCATAATAATAGGTTCTCAAAAGGATCAGCAGACATAGATACGCTTCCACAAGTAATGGCACCAATGGAGAGGAGGAATTGAAAGTGGAAAATTTGGAAATAAAGTAAACTTTTCTGAAAGCAGTGGACTACAGTTTTGCCCCACTGGTTCCCTCTTCCACAAGTAGATATGACCTTTTCTGAAGGAGAATCCTCTCTTTGATGGATGATCTGAACACAAAGCTGAAACAGGGAGGGCAAGGCATCCTCAGTTTTGACTGTCAGGTGTGTAAATACTATCAGCTGCCCACTAATCTGCCATATTTAGTAAAGAGAGGCATCTTAAGTACACTTTCCAATAACAAACCAGATGTTTAGAGCTCAGTACAGCAATTTCTTTTTCTAACAGCATACTCCTGAGTTCCCTGCTCCATCTACCCTTCATTTCAGAAAGGAAGAATATTTATTCATTTTGGTCCTGAAGTTCTCACACCAGCTTGTGGCTGAAAATCTCAGTGAATAATTCCTACATAAAAGATTGTGTGAGGATGTAATTTTATGAATATAAACTCTGTGAAAAGCTATGTTCAAATTCAGTATTGGACCTTTCTCATTTTTGTTGAGAGCCTTTTTTGGTTATGTTGTTTCATTTACCACTAAGTATAATCAATCAGGATTGCATTCACAATCATAGAATCATACAATTATTGAATCATAGAATTGTTTGAGTTGGAAGAGACCCTTTAAAGGCCATCTGGTCCAACTCCTCTGCAATGAACAGGGACATCTACAGCTCAACCAGGTGCTCAGAGCCCCGTCCAGGCTGACCTCGAGTGTCTCCAAGGATGGGGCATCCACCACCTCTTTGTTCCTGTGGCTCACCACCCTTATTGCAGAGAACTTCCTTCTCATGTCCAATCTAAATCTCCACTCTTTTAGTTTGAAACCACTTCCCCTTGTCCTATCACAACAGACCCTGATAAAGAGTCTGTCCTTTTTTAGAGCCCCCCTTTAGACACTGAAAGGATGCTATCAGGTCCCTGCGGAGCCTTATCTTCTCGAGGCTGAGCAGCCCAACTCTCACAGCCTGACCTCACAGGGGAAGTGTTCCATCTCCTTGATCATTTTTGTGGCTCTCCTCTGGACACACTCCAACAGGTCTAGTATCTCAGGTGAGGTCTCACAAGCACAGAGCAGAGAGGCAGGATCACCTCCCTTCACCTGGTGGCCCTGTTCTTTTGATGCAGCCCAGGATATAGTTGGCTTTCTGGGTTGAGAGGGCACACTGCCAGCTCACATCTAGCTTGCCATCCGCCAGTACTTCAACGTCATTTTTGGAAAGGCTGTGCTCAATCCTTACATCCCCCAGCTTGTATTGCTAGCAGGGGTTGCCACGACTCAGGTGCAAGACCTTGCAGTTGACTTTGTTGAACCTCATGAGGCTCTCTGGGCCCACTGCTCAAGCCTACTCCTTGTGTGGGTTTTTCTTGTATAAGAACAGTCAGAGAAGGCAGAGAAGCACCTGAGGCTCCGGCGTGTCTCAGGAGGAAAAGGCACATACGTGATGACAACAAATACTTAGAGAGCAGCCATAGGGCTCCTGGGAGTAGATTGTCCATAAAAGCAACTAATATCTCAGTTTCAGGCCGCAGCTACCTCCCCTGCTCCCAATGAGGCCAGCCAACAAGTTGCAGGGTACCTGGAAGACAAGGGATGGCAGAGGAGATACTGACTGACACAACCAATCCTCTCACCCCCTCTGGTCAAAGTGCCTCAATTTATAAAATTCAGTTATTAGCAGCAATCTGTCTCTTCTTTTTTTTTTCTTACCTGATTTGGATAATGGAAGTGGGGAAGTTACTGAATGCCTGCACCTGCTTTGGTAGAAACAGTGGTGAAACCTCACTTCATCAAGATTCAGCCTGTACCATGAGAAACCACACATGGCGGTGACCAGAACTGGTCTTTTTGTTCCTTGGTATTAACAAAAAACTGCCAATTTTTATTAAAAAACTCTCGCTATCAATGAACTGATTGGAAATACCTTCAAGTATTGCCTGCATTCTGTCAGCTGCTTGGTGAGTATAGGGCACTCTTGTAATAGAAATGCTGGGTGCTCCATTGCAAAAAGATGTCTCTAAGCAACTGACTTTCCTTTTAAAATCACAGATCTTCCAGGCTGAGGAGTAAAGTGCATGGCAACACATATAACTAGAGATAATTAATAGGCCAAGGACAGTTCTCCCAGAAGCTTTTTGGTTGATATAGATCTCCCTCCCTGAATTCCAAGCATTGTTACTCATAACATGAACAAAATGATTTGCTACAGGCTGACTGCTAGGCCTAGACCTTGCTTTCCCGTGTGCTCTGCAGGGAAACAAGCTGCTGAGCAACAGCTCACTGCTCCCACAGCCTTCCTACACATCCATGCTGCTTTTTGAGGTGAGGAGCTGGCAGTACAGAGCCAAGGCTTCTGCTAGGCAATCTCACCCACAGTGTGCAGGCACCAGGCAGGTGACACAGCAGCCTCCATGCATCGATAAACTGCACTTCAGGGTGAACCACTGGGGAGCAAGGAGATGTTTCTTTCCAAGCAGCAAGAAAGATCAAAGATAAAGGATAAAGCTTCTCCATATGCTTTATTACTGCTCTCTCAGATAAGTAAAATGTTGTTTACGGTTGACTCTGTGCAGTGTCACCATTACAGTCTCAGCCAATGAGAAGGTGATTTTGTCTGCTATATTATTCACAAATCTTTACCAGCCTCAGATGTAAAATTTCAACTGCTTTAATTATCTGGGATGTAATAAGGTTCTTTTTCCCACATACAGGGACCCATTTTTATACTAAAGGATTAGAAACATCATACTAAGTTATTTGATATGGCATCTGGAAAATGTTTTCTTGCACAAATATTCTCTCTGTTCATGGGGGTTGAAGAGTCTCAACAACTGAATAAAAACTGAGGGAAATTAGTTAGAGCAACAATTCCCTTGCACTAAATGGGAAATCACATTTAAGCTCCTACTATTATCCCCTGGTGGTGAATCATTCTGTCACAGTTTGTTGTAACAATCTGCACTCCTAGGACATTAATTAGACCTTTTATTGCTGTTGCAAAACTACACTTGCTTTATTTTGACTGCTGTCCATTTAAAAAACACTCTGAGGTACAATTCATCTCTAATAGCATTAGCTATCTGAAAAGGTGGAACACAGTCCACACTCATTATGTCACCCCAAGGACTCTTCTGGAAAGGTGTATCAGTCTGCCCAGGGAAGTGGTGGAGTCCCCACCCCGATGGTATTTAAGAGATGTGGACTTGGCAATAAGGCATATGGCTGAGGGATGGGACTTGGAAGGTCAAGCTGATGGTTGGACTTGATGGTCTTGAAGGTCTCTTCCAATTTAGATAATTCTATGATTCTAATATAAATCTGAGATAAGAGAAAGGATTAAACTAAACACCAGGAGAAGTATGACAAGGATAACAAGGCCTGTGCTGTTCTTCTAAAACCCAGCTACAAATAGATGCTACTGTCAGCTCCTTTGAGTACACTCAAAGTGAAAAATCCTTACTCTGCAGATATAAATAAGCTGCCCTACTTTCTGCTTATGCCAGCTCTACAGAAAAGAACAAGGATAGAGGGATGAACTAGATTATACCTTATCTTGGGAATCATAAATGGAATCCAATCCATATTTGATATGTAGAACTTTTTTACATTTATATTTATTCCTTTTTTTTTTTTTTTTTTTATTTACATAGCCTTTTTCATGGCTTGTCCAGAGTGGTGCACTAAAGTAAAAAATTCAGGGCCTTGTCTCCACCAAGAAGTCTTCTAGAGAAAAGAAGCCAAATGAAAGCAGTATGAAGTGATGTCTAATGAAAATCCTAACTGAGAAGAAAATCAAGAGAATCCAAAGCTCTGATGTGTGAGCCAAAATGGACAATGGTTGGCTTTCAGATCTTAGAGTGTTTTTGCAGAGCTAGCAGCTATAAAAATGTATTTGCAATTGTAAGTTGGGCAAATTTAATATGAGTCACAGTGGCTGTAAACATGTAACCCCCACAGAGTGGTTTGTGAGTCACTTCTCTGCATATACCTACTTGCATTCAATTGAAGACTGAATAACCGAGTAACTGCAGAACACAGTACGTAAATGTAGATGAGCTAAAAATGTCACAGATAGCTACAGTCTAGTGAATTGCCTTTCAAACAGACAAAGTTGAAACAGATTCTGAAGAAAAGAATAACTGTGTGCTAAAAATGAATGAAAAGGATAAGCAAAAACTGACAACAACATATCATAACCAGGCTTGCCATACACCTCTCTGGCTGAGATAAGTGACTGTTCAGCTGACAGAAAACTCATCAGAGAATGAGTCTGGGGCAAGGAGATTGGACTTAGCAAAGTAACTGTAAGGAACAGGCTGATGAACAGTCAACAGCACAGTCTTAGTGATGTTCCCTGAGGAGTGGTCTTAGAATGGTCTTACTGGTTTTGTTTATGACTTAAGCATAGGAAGAAGGAGTCTGACGTTGAAATTGCTGATGGCAAAATTAGGAGGGATTGTCGAAGGTAGAGGGGCTTGAAATATTATTTAAGACTTACATTTGGAAGTAAAAGAAACAAGGCACACCACAATACAGAAACACAAAATGAGACAAAATTCACCAAGGTCATAAACGTAGAGGGTAATAATAAGAAATTTATCCACCAGTTGAGACTCTGCAATGGTAAAAAACAGAAAGAGAAAAATCTGGGTTGCATGAACACCATACGAGGAATGTAAAACTCATCAGATAAGATACTTCCTGTAGATATACCGACGTGCTATTTCTGTCATAAAAAGTGTAAAACTGCAGCAGAAACAATTTTGGTCACTTTTTCTTGTGAACATGAATTCAGACAAGAGCGTGTGTAAAGAAGACCTGTGAGCATGACTACAGAAATGAGAAACTTCACATACCTGAAGCAAAATTGCACTTTTCAGCTTGACAAGAGAAAGAATGAAGATATATAAACTAGAAAGTAGAATAAACTGTCCATCCATCAGAGCAACAAAGTCCTGAAAGAGCCTTTGTGTAAGAGTCACTGGAAATAAAAGTCATTTCAAGACGGATTTTGATAATGACATACATGAGATTATGCAATAATGTCGTCTGGAAAGGAGCAGGAGGTCTGGTTTGGAGATAAGGGAAGCACCTCCCTACTGCTGGCTTTCCATGTAGACCCTTGATCATTCCAAACAATTTTTACACTTCTGAGATTTAGCATTACATCTAGGAAAAAGATTTGCCCAAACTCTCTATAAAAGTTTTCATAAATGCTAATGTTAAGATTTTGACCATTAAAAGTGTAAAAATGTCTGGCAGTCTTTTAAAAGCCTGGTTCAGTCTGGCTGCAGGCTGTCAGTGAGCAATTTCACCACACACATTCTTTTTTCCTGACAAATGGCTCAGTGAATAGCTATGGGACAGGCTGTCTGTGATGTTTACAACCCGCTTATGACAAAGAGCTCAAAGCTGGGAATCGGACTCTAATAGAAATGAAAATATTTTTCCCCATAGAAAGTAATTACAATTCTCTTTCCTTCTCTCAAAGCATAAACGTTGGGTAAGTTAGCTAGCTCTTGGAAAAGACTGGTAGGAGCGGTAAAGCCATCAGAGACCACAGATGTGCAGCTCTTTCACTTTCCTACTAAGCCAAACTGCTTTGGCATTGAAGAAGTGTAGAAAGGTCATCATAGAAGCAAAGTAATGAAAAAGTCAATGCTGAAAGAAAAGCAGAAGCCCTGAAACTAGCCACATGTGTAGCTTATAAAAGACAGGATGTTTCTTGGCATACACTGGCTAGTTGATGAGATTCTGTAGGGGGATTCTGCAACTTGCTTTCACAGGGAAGGGTATTTACCACATCCTCCTGCGGAGCATGGAAAAACAAACACACCACCTTGCTGCTTAGAAAGCTTAGGTGAGAGGAAGGAAAGAAAAGTCAGAAGATATATTTGTGAAAAGACATATTCCAAACATCTCCTGCTGCCTGAACTCCCAAGAACAGCGACGTGGTATATAGCAAGGCCTGGTCCTACAGCCAGGGATAAGCGCCTGCTTCCTCCTCTGACAGCTTGCTCCAGTCTGGGAGAGCTACAAACCTCAGAAATATCATTACTCACATGTGCTCAGTTAAGCCTTGATGGATTTTCACAATTAAGATGTCTAAGGATGCTCTTGCCAAACACACTCCAGCCTTTCATAGGGAGTAGTGCTAACAGAGCAGTCCATCCATCATTGCTAAAGGGAAGCCACAATCCGTTACTTCCCGCTCCTAACTGCGTTCAGACAGCAAAAAATGTGCTATTTTGACAGAACACCACCAGCCTGTCCCATTTCCTAGGCTATACCCAGTCCAAGACTGCTTATCCACTGCATTGGTGCCATGGGGTTAGACTCAGAGCTGCAGGGAGGGGTAGGCTATTAATGGCATGCTGGAAGCGATGAGGAGGGTCTATCAAAATACTAAGTCTATACTGAAGATGAGAAGCAGAAAGCTCTACTTCTTTTACTGTTTAGTAAGCTGTTCCTACAGAGGAATGTAACAAAAATTGCACTTATCAATAAATTTATGACATTGATGCCCATTTAGTTTATTGAACCAATTCCTAGCCAGGCTAGCTCCACAGAATTCAGCATCCTGTTTTTATAGAAGACTCAGGAAAAAGACATTCATACTTCAAATGCCTAAACGGCTCCAATCAAGCTCTTCACATTTACTAAGAATGCAAACAAAATGACATGACCTCAGTAGAAATAGTTCACTCCATACTTTTCAAAGGACAATAAACATATGGAAGGAATTACAGAGAGGGAGTCCATAAAGAAGATGAGCTCATCAGAGAAATGGTTCGAATAAAAATAAAACTGTACATGAAACGGAGAAAAAAATAGGTAAGCAGAGAAAAATGGGGAAGCATGAGGAATAATACTCTTTTCTTAAATGTTACTTGCTAAAGTTTTAAGAGCAGCTGTTGCAAGAACGTATCATCAGATGTCAGGAAGTAGAGTCTGTGCATCCTGTGTTAGGAGGTTCCATATTTCAGAGAGCCTTAAAATACTGCAATGGGTGGAAAAAAAAAATTAAAAAAAATCACGAGAAGTATTTAAAAATCAGACCACTGCAGACCCACAAAAACATAGAAGTTACTCAGAATATAGGGCCTAACATAACTGGCATTTACTAGGAGAACTGGAAGCAGTGTACCTGTACCTACTGCTGCAGTAAGCGCTGGGTCAAAGATCAGGATAGGACTGGGCATCTGTTGCTCCTTGGAGCATCCTACCCAGCACAAGAAGCTCCCCAGTGCTAGTGGCTGCTTTGTGGCCCTCAGCACTGAGAACACAGGATTGATCAGGGACGAAGATATGTTGTGAGCCAAATGCAGTACAAGCAGGTCAAGACACCCAACTCTGCATCACTCCATGCATGTGTAAGCTCCTTGGATGTTAGAGGAGATTTAGTGACTTCTAGCTCAACGTCCAGCTCCATGGAATTACACGCAGAAAAGATGCATTGAACACTATCAGACAAAACTCTGGAAGACTGAGCAGTTGTGGCACATGGTAAATTCAAATTCTCACTGGAGAATATTAGTAGGGATTTGCTGGCAATCTTTTCACTGGCTTTTAAGTTAAAGCGAAAATGTTACATCTTTATGAGAAAAAAAAAAAAAACCCAAATCAAATTTACTGGAAAACCAGTATTTGAAAGCGACATCATCTTAGTTATGTTACAAGGAGATTAGCAGCAGACCTGGGCAGAAGTTTTAAGTGCCTCCAGGAGTATTAAAGTCAAAGTTTAAAAGCAAGTTAATTAGGTTCAAAACACTACACTAATCTGTTCTGCAAATATGGGCTTAAAAATGGTTCATGAAGGCTCATTTGGCAAATGGAAAGGTAGGAGACGGGACTTCTCGAGAGTCAGTGGGTGACTCAAGTAACTTCAGGCTCTTATTGGTCTTAATGTGTGTCTGCTCACAGAGGAAAAACGCAAGTGATGTTGAGATGGAAAGCAAAGAGAGATGACCTCTCTTTGCTTTCATGGATACTTGTGAAAAAGATCACCAAACCCAGTTTGATCAGAATCAAAATCAAAGTCTGAACTAGTACACAGAATAGCCCAGATCTCCCAGGAATGCTGAGGAATTAAAGTTTTCTACCATATTAATCATATTAAGTTATGTAAAATCACTGTACTAATATGGTTTCAGTCCTAAGTTATACATATAAGGTATTCTAAAGCATACTGTAACAGACCCTGATGTCAAAAGTACCACCTAACTCCCATGCACTACAGAGAGGCTCACACTTTCTTCATTGTTTGAATCACTTCCTAACAGTGATGGCCTTTGTATCTCCAACTCCAGATTGCATCTTAACCATCCAGTAACTGCAACAACTGCTCAGCTATTAAATGACATAGGAAAACACTGCACACATTTTTATCATCTTTTTGAGGAACTTAGCAGCTACAAGTGATAAAGAGGTACTTGTGCGGTGCAATCAGGCAGCTCTTTGCAAAGTACAAGCAAAGGCTATTTGGTCACCCTCTTAGGACAGGCAGCCCATGCCTCCTGCGAGTTCCCTTCTCTCTTTTCTTTAGAGAAATCCCTTCAGTAATTCAATACTGCAATATCTTTCCAGTCAAAGGAGTTAAGTCAATTGCTCTGACAGACATCCAGGAGGTTCTCCACCCAAAGGACTAAAGGCATGAATTTTAGCACAAGTCGGTGTGAAAAAGCTACTTCAAAGGAACAGCAATACAACCCACAATTCTATAAACCACTTGAAGTGATCCCTCTACACATTCATTGGACTGAAAAGGGGCATGCCATTGTATACAACCATTCCTGGCCTTAAGTCTGCTTTCTGGCCTCTGAAGTTCAATGCACGGCCTTAGGGAAAACAAGAACATTTCCAAAGGAGTGGCAGGCTTTTTAAATGTAGCCATCTATCCAGTCATCCTCCTGCAGATAATAGAAGGAGTCCTATAGACTTCTATTTGCTGCTTACAAAGAGGTTTGCAAATGGGAGGCTAACTCAAAAAATAAAAAGTGTGTTTAGTACCGCAGAGAATTTTGTCCTAGAAGAGATACCTTACGGAAAGCTGGTGAGAATGCCTTGCAAAACACAACGAGTATATTACCTGTTAGTTGGTAAAGTGTCAGTATACACTTATTCGTGCTTTTAAGAATGTACTTAATTTGGAAAATGTGTTGCATCACTGCAAAAGAGCTCCTTTTCCTCACTCAAGGTGAATTTTACAGATGCAGTACATCGAGCAATAAGTCTACGCAGGCTGAAAAGAAGTCAGGATTATGCGAGCAGATTTCTTTACGCCTATAAATCTGAAAAGAGCATTTAAATCTGAATGTTGATTCCCAACACTTGAGCCTGAATGATTTAGAAATCAAATAAACATGTAGCTTTTGGCATGTACTTACATACAAACATAGACAAACAATATTTCTAATTTCTAATACATCTGAATCTACCATCTCTATCATTTTAGAAATAAAACTTGGTGTAAAACCAACTCCATTCTAAAAAAACTCATCATGCTATTCAAGTTCCAAGCCTAAGAACATCTCACAGATCTTAAGCCTGTTCAAAAAAAATCACACAAACAACTGAGATAGAAAATAAGTTTGCTATTATTGTCACTTCAGCTACCTGTGCACAACTACACTTAAAGCCTATTACTCTGTGCATCCTGATCAAAAATGCCTGTAGAGTTCTGATTCTGATTCACTTTCAAAAGCAGCTTTATGCTGGAGATGTTTAAGTCCCATCACATGTACCAATGTTAAGAGTTTAGTTTGAATGAAGAGTTTTGAAGAGAATCTTTCCCTCATTCACACTGACTGTGCCTCGTTTTGCGTTACAAAGAAAGCCTATAGTGCACAAACTGACTTCCTTCCAACAAAATGATACCAAAACTATCCCCCAGCAGCTAACTCAGATGACAAGGCCAGAACAGAACTTCAGAGAACAGACCTGCAGCATCAGCTATGTGTTCGGAGAATAAACAGAAGGGAAACAGAACATCACTCAAGTAGAGTCCGTGATACACACACAAACGTGTGTGATTCAAAAAAATTAAAGTGACATTAGTAGGCAGCAAAGACATGCAAAATTGCAATAAAACCTTCTGTTGTTTGAAAAGCTCTAAAAATAACAAATGACTGTGCTGCTAAGTACCATAAAAGATAATGGGGTGGAAGTAAATATTTCAGAACTGTTAGGACAAGAAAGGGACGAGATACTAAGAGGATGGCTCTGAAAGGAAAAAGAAAGAAAGAAGGGGAAAAAAAAAGCCTCTGAATAAATCTAAACCATGCTTTTTCCTTAAGCATGCTCAAAGCAAAGCAGATTTTTACTCAAGGATGTCATTAAGGTCAGTCATTAAGCATGCTATTTTTTCCTTTTTAATTGAACTTCTCTTTGATTCTTTGCCTGCTGTTTCTTTCCGTGCACATACTGCATGGGGAAGTTTCATTCAGCAATGTGAGTGCAAAAGACCTTCATCAGTTGACCATACTCAGAGTGGCAAAACAAACACAGCTGCCAGTGTCTGCATGCTCAGCACAGTCCTTCTCTATATCTGTGACTCTGAGGGTTCAAAACTGGGATTCAGTTGTACCCAGCATACAGCTGAATAGAAGCATGAAAAGCTAAGCTCAGCCCCCAAGCTGGCTTTTACACCACTGCTTGCAACACATGTTAGGGGAGTTTAAGGAGCAGAAGTTTCAAGTTTGTACTGGCAACTGCTTGGACAGCATCCGCTGACACAGTGCCCCATAAAAGATCTGTGTTACCATAAATAATGATCTAGTCTTCTTCTACAGGCTCTTGAAACAAGGTCAGTAAGGAACTAATTGAATCTTTCAGGGCTGTGCAAATGTAGTACTCGATAATGCAAGAGACACAAGGACTTCTAGGAAGACTGCATCACTCAAGTCAATCTCAGAAGACAAACAAAAGGCTGTAGTATGAGTGTTTTGGCTCAGCTGGCTAACTTGTCTTACTCTGGTCCAGACTGCCTAATTCCCACTCCCAGAGGTGTACTGGCCTTGTGCTTGTTTAAGCAGTGTTTCTATTGATTTTGTAGAGAAAAAGGAGGGATTTTCTCCTGTCCTGAGAACCACCTTCTTCCTCTGCCAGCAAGCATCCAAATCAACCTGCAAGAACTAGTTTTGTTGGGTGGCTGAGAAAGGTAAACTCAGCAAGGAACTCCTCCAGGAGCAGGCAGAGATAGTTAGGATGGCAGAGTGCACAGAAACACAGGGCATCCATTCATCTGCTCACTGATGAATGCCATTTCAACACCATTGTTCTAGGAAAGGACTGCATTAAAGGGCTCAGTTGCTGTCCTGTGTCAGAGGGCAAGCCAGGCTCTCCTCATTTCATGTTGCGTGCTTTGATTGCCTCCAAATTAAACTATGCCTCGGTGCATTCCCCCTGCTCAGCCACACCACAGATTCCAACACAAACAGCTAGAAGTAGGGATGCAAACCTACGGAAGACCGAACATATTCCAGCTCAGAAAAGATACCTAAATACATGGGTTTGACACTCCAGACTACCCTCAGGCAAAACAAAAGTCGTTACCTCACTTATCACAGTACCAACAGTAAATGTTTCTCTCTTTATTACAATAAATAAAACCAAAATGTTAATAATAGAATTCTTGAGCTTTAGTCACTAAACAATTTTGAATTTCATTTGCAGTGTGTCTATGTAACAAAAACATTTATTTGGAAAAAACAGATGGTGTTCTAAGAGCTTCACCTTGCCATCAATGAAGATGAAATGTACTTCCTAAGTGCCTCTGTTCCTGCTGAAATGTCAACTCCAATCAAGTGAAAGAAAAGAGGTTATGAGGAGTAGTCAACATGAATTCACTGAGGGGAAATCATGCTTGACCAATCTGGTAGTCTTCTGTGATGTCATGACTGGCTGGGTAGGTGAGGGGAAGCAGTGGAAGTTGTGTACCTTGACTTCAGCAAGGTTTGTGACACTGACTCCCATAACACCCTCATAAGTAAGCTCAGGAACTGTGGGACAGATGAGGGGACTGTGAGGTGGACTGAGAACTGGTTGACTGGCAGAGCTGAGAGAGTTGTGATCAGCAGTGCAGTCTAGTTGGAGGCCTGTAGCTACTGATGTACCCCTGGGGTTGGTGCTGGGTCCAGTCTTGTTTAACATCTTCATTAGTGACCTGGATGAAGGGATAGAGTGCATCCTCAGCAAAGTTGCTGATAATACAAAGCTGGGAGGAGCTGTGCTTCCATTCAGTGAGACCTGCACACGCTGAAGAGTTGGGCAGAGAGGAAGCTGATGAGGTTCAACAAGTGCAAGCGTAGTCCTATATGTGAAGAGGAATAACCGCATGCAGATTAGGGGTCAACTGGCTGGAAAGGAGTTCTGCAGAGAAAGACCTAGGTGTCTTGCTGAACAGTAAGTTGACCACGAGCCAACAGTGTGCCCTTGGGGGCAAGAAGGCCAGTGGTATCCTGGGATGCATTAAAAAGAAAGTGGCCTGCAGGTTGAAGAAGGTGATCCTTCCCCTCTACTCTGCCCCGGTGGGGTCACATCTGGAATACTGTCTTCAGTTCTGGGCTCCCCAGTTCAAGGAAGACAGGGAACTTCTGGAAGCAGTCCATTGGAGGGCTACCAAGATGAAAAGGGACCTGGAGTATCTCTCTTATGAGGACAGGCTGAGAGACTTGGGGCTGTTCAGCCTGGAGAAGAGGAGACTGAGAGGGGATCTTATCAATGCTTATAAATATCTAAAGGGAAGGAGCTAAATGCATGGGGCGAGGCTCTTTCTGGTGGTGCCCAGCAACAGGACAAAAGGCAATGGGTACAAAGCGGAACATGGAAAGTTCCATCTGAACATGAGAAATAACTTCTTTACTTTGTGGGTGACAGAGCACTGGAACCAGCTGCCCAGAGAGGTTGTGGATCCCTTCTCTAGAGACATTCAAAAACTGCCTGGATGCTTTCGCATGCAACCTACTGTAGGGAGCCTGCCTTAGCAAGGGGTTGGACTGGATGATCTCCAAAGGTCCATTTCAACCCCTCTGATTCTGCGATTCTGTGGAATGTTCTGCTTCATAGCTGGGAGCTCAGACACTCCGCTGCTGCCCTCTCCTGCTCAGTGTTCAGCCTGCTGCTGCTAGGAAGAAAAGCAGCAGTTCGACAAGCAAACAAATGGCAGCCTGATACTTCTTCCTGGAAAACATTGAATTTTAATGCTAGTTGCCAAAATAAACCTAGATTTGATTTTACACTGAGGAGGACAGAACCTGAATATACCCACAGTAGCTAATACAGCACTGGCCATCCCAAGGACTAAACAGAAAATGCTTGACTGAAAAACCAAGCTTATCACATTCTCTACTTGCTTGCCAGCCTCTTCTCTCCTCCCTCTTGTGCAACTCAGTGCTAACTGAGGGTCTGAATGAAGCCTGCATGGGCACCAACACTCCTTGCACCTCAAGGCAGTCTGTCATATCTTCTGTGTTCACAGCTGGGCTCCTCTCCTGAGAAATTTGCACAGTAATGCATTTTCCTGGGCTTATCTTGCAAATGGCAACTGTCATTAAAAATCTGCCTGGTGTTCTTGTGAGCAGACCCAAACCTGCCCAAAGGTTGTTCATCATTGCACTCCCAGATTAATTGAGGGCTCTTGAATCTTAAATCCCTCTTAGTAAATTCTTCAGGTTAACGGTGATGAGAAGTCAGAAGATTCTTCTCAAATGCAGAATTTATATTTATTGTTGGAAAAAAGGTGCTGTTTTTTACTACAGGAAAGCTAATCTGAAAAAGTAATTTCATTTTGGAGAAAGATGGGCACTGATGCTGTTCACTGAGGGTGGAAATAGCCATTGTGCCTCACAATCTCGCTGCTTCTTTCATTATGAGCACAGTGACCTCTGCTGTCTTGGGAAAGACATCCTGCTTAGAAAAGCAGAAGGAAAAGCTCCCCACCCTTTCCCTGCCTCATCCACTCCCTTCCTTACTTTGTGAAAAAATGGCTGCATATATTCTTCCTATTGCTTTGTATGTTAAAATAGAGAGATCATGCTGTATGCCCATCTGTGCCTACTGCAGAATATCTCTCAGCAGCTCTGGCTGGGGTGCATACTTCAAGCATATTCCAGGGAGGTGGCCGCACTGGCTCCGGGACTGCCTTCAGAAATGTTGACCTGAAGGGTCCTTATATAAAGCAATGATTCACTTTTACACTCATATAAGATGGAAGGGTTTTTTTTTTTTAATCAGCTGCAATCATGTCAACAGCTCCTTGCAGCAGAGGAAGAACTGGTATCCATTTGGCTCCATCCTGGGAGCCATAAACAGCTTGTTGACAGGGGTCACCACCCCAAGAGAGTGCACAGTTGATGAGTTCTCCCTTGCATGCCTTCTGCAGGCAGTGTGACTTGAATTCAGGGAGAGGATTTAAGACAGGGATGTGTTGCACTAACCAGAAACAATCAGAGAAGATTGTATTGTGTCTGACAAGGCAAGATGCCAAATAGATGGGAAATGAAAATAAGCAGGAATTTTGAACCAAGCTTTGCTGCTTTTGCTGGGTGTTGTTATGTCTGCTTTTTGATGCATCAGCTATTGTTCGCCGGGCTGCGCTGTGCCAAATCAGAACTCTCAGCTTCAAACTGAGTACAAACACCACAAATAATACGAGAGTACTTCCCATAATTTCACTGCATTTGAACCCCAAAGTGCAAGGAGCAAGGAGGACCTAGGGCTGCTGGGCATGGGGAAGAGATGCGGGTGTGAGAGCCTGCTGGCAGGGGAGGAGATGTGGGACACATCAAGTAGCAGCTGGTGTAACGAAGTGGAAGAACTCAGCAGACTTCAGACACAAATCTGTAGAAAATACAGACTCAGTAGCCCTGCTGCTCACTAAATAGAACATTCAGGTCTCACCAACTGCTGGTCTAAAGCATCTCGTTAGGCAGAAACAATCATCAGCAAGCTGAAGTTTAGAAATAGCTAAACCTTTTGGTTGTATGTTTTCAATATTAGCTAGAACACACTGTGAAACAAAATTTCTGCTTGCCTACTAGTACTTATATATGTGTATATATAAACAGATACCAAATATGTTTCATACCATAACTCCTGAGCTTTGTTTTCTTACTATTCTAATACTTGCTTGTAAAGAGAAACCTGACTATGACCCCATGTATAGTTTAATAACAGCAATCACTGAACCAGAATTTGTTTTAATGCTTCTCAAATTACAGAATTTTTACTAAAAGCACCACACCAAGAACCCAACCCACCAGACAGAAGGAAGTAGGAAAGACATACCTTAATCCTAATGACACTCTGTGTACCGGAGCCACCCCAGAACGCTGCTTCCTATGTCAGGTCCTAGTGCAAGTCAGAGCTATGCACTTTTAATGGTGCTGGAGTGCAGATGTTAAAAAGTTTTACTATGTGACAAACTTTACTTGCATTAAATGTGGTTTTTCTTCAGCTGTCAGTGACAGCTCTAGCTGAAGATTGTTATTTACACAGAATTGTGCCAAAGTCCTTCAGTTTCCCATTATTCTGCCAAAAGAATATATTCACTATTCAATTTCTCCACAAAAAGTGAATGCTCCTGGAATGGCAGAGCTGCTTCTGGGAACAAAGACAACAGAAATTCCTTTCTGTTTCAAATATCTTTCAGCATCTCTTGCTTATCAGTGTTCTAACACCTAAAATCAATTAGGATACTCAAATCTGGGTATGAGATTAGATATGCAAATATCTTACTGTATCTGGTCAAAACAAACTTTGATACTGATGAGTCATTAAGTGCTTTTAAAACAAGTTGTGGCTTGTAAATAATGGCACCTTGAGCATCCAGGAGCAGCTTTGAGCTCCCCAAGCTCCCTGAAGCTCGAATCACCACGTTTAGCTTTCACCTGAGCTTATTACTACTTTTTGTAGAGAGCTGGGGTAAACCAGCAGGTAGTAATTAAGATATCACAATAAATTAACAGCCGCCACCTCAGCACTGTTGCTCAAAGCCTGTTCAGCTTTCTTATAGGGCTCAGCTGCTCCTTGGATAGAATGCATACCAAAGCGTGTTTCAAATAGAGATAACAGCCAGACCTTCCCTGAACGAGAAGGATTCATGCTCCTTATAGCTGACTTCTGCCACAGTCTGGAAAGAAAGAAGCATTGGCAGAGAAGTGATCTGTGATAAAACAAAGGGCCGTGAATCTCCAGCCACGAATCTGAATGGTTCACTGTCTGCATATCTAGCAAAGAACGGAAGAAAGTACTTTAAATACATGTGAGTGCATCACAATTTCTGCTTGTATCAACCAGCGGTCCAGTGGAAAGGCTTATCCTACCAAGCTGTGTTGCATTCACACAGAAGGCAGGGGAAGAACTGCACTGTTACTACCTGGTTGTTGCAGAGGCATTGCTAGGTACTGCACCGCAGTGCACTTAGGCCAGACTCTGCTCTGTCCCTCCCATAAGGCAACTGGGAAAATGAAGAAAGAAGACTGACTAATTGAGCCCAGCTCAGCACATATTCTCATGAATTATGACACTTCTGACCCCCACAGCAATGCAAACTTTCAGATGTGCCAAGAACAAATTAGGCTGTCTGCAGTTGGGACTTCTCCCCAGAAGAAAAAAGTCTTTCTCTAGACATTAGAAACAAGCAGCTTTGCCAGTGCTGGAGAACACAGAGATAAAGATTCCCTCCCGAAAGTCTCATTTGGAAAATTCAAGGCTTTATCAGAATGAAGATAACATTTTTTTTTCTTTTTTTCTTTTTTTTTGGTAAGTAACTACATAACAGCAATAACAATCTGAACTTCCTCAAAGTTCATGGTTTTCCATTTCCATTGCTGTGTCAAACACGTGCTCCTGGGGGCTCCACAGTGCTTTAACACATGAGGAGCTTCCATTTCCATTGCACGTAGGTGCTGGCGGGCTCCGGCTAAAGAAAGCAATTATCATGTTGCTCTCGTGTATCCCGCTAACTCTCCAGTATCACTTCATCTGCCAGATACAACTTGCCTTTCTCTTTCCATGGCGAAATGAGACACGCATAAACAGAGAATGTGGAAAGTGATTTTTGTTTCCAAAAGCAGCACTGAGTGGTTCGTCAAAGGAAAGAACCAGAGGTGAAGTATTAAGGCCCAGAAGCTGTTTCTCCCAGAGCTGCTTGGACGTGCTTCAGAAGAGGGCTGAAATAGGCTTTTCAAAAGCATATTTTTCAGAAAAAGTGCTAAGAATAATTTTTCTTTTAAAACATTGATGTATCTGTGGGCACTCATAGTGGCGGGTAAAGTTTTCACAACTGGTTAAAACAGTGAGATTCTTAATCCTGTGTAAAGAGAATGGCAGTGATGCAACCTACAGCATAGAAGTATGGCAGCAACCAAGAATCCAAGCATTTTATTTCCATACAGAGCTAACCTGAGCTAAAACTAAAATTTCACCCCTACATGGACTTTCACACATAAAGAAAAACACTGTCAGAAGTGATGGTGTTCTTAAACTGTGTGATTTACCTCAAGTTTTAATGGAGAGGCAAAATACTTTGTTTTTCCAGCTAAATCTCCATGCTGCTCTGCAATCGCACTGCTGATCACCTGGCTCATTCCTGCAGTTCCAATGTAGTTTGGCAGGATGGCCATTCCTGAGCAAGCTGTACCGTGCTGTTCACTTGGGCACAGATAACTCAAGTTAATTCAGCTGTCAAAATACAGCCAAAGAAATCCGAGATCAGTGGTGCAATTTCCTAATATTATCTTCCCCACTCATGTTTCCTTCACCTCTGGGACAGTAATCGAGTACATACCCTATAAACCTTTCCTCCACGGACCAGGCAGGAGAGAAGTGGCAAAGGTAATCAGTAATATCACACTTCAGCATGTCTGGAGAAATTGAGGCACACTAACATGGAATGTCTGTGGCTATTTCTGGTACCCTGCTTGTGGCTTTTCCTTGGTTTTTCATTTCTCAATTTTTAACCAGTTAGTAATCTATAAGGGGGTTTTCCATACTGACCCATTTCTATTCATGTAAAAGCCTCACCGCAGAGCTGTAGATGAAATGCAAGTACCTTAAATGGAGAATACCACCTACAGATAATTGATTGCTGGCTCCTTCCTTAAGCTCGTTGCAGAGCACTGATAGGACATGGTTAACACTACAGAAGCCACGTTCACACTTCTCTACAGCGTTGATTGAAGAAGTTCCTTTAGCTCTCTTTTCTGTCACAGATCCCTACACCTCAAAAGCAGAGCAATGCTGACAAAAAGTGCTCAGGTCTAAAACCAGAAATGACCGGATTATTTAGCACAAAGAGATTATTTAGCACAGCTTGGAGAAAAGACTTCTAGCTGAGACACAAAGGATACTGAGCTTTTTAAGCTTTCCATTTTATGTTAGAAAAATGCAGCTGATGATTGCTAAATGGTATCCTTCACTCAACTAAGTGTTCCTCCAGAATCTCTGTAATCAAATAAATAGCACTGGAGCTATATTTTACTTAATGCTGGTGAGAAGAATTGCCTGCAAACTGTTACAACCCTAAGCAATCAGAAATCATGAGAAAGCCTTCAAAAATCCATGAGAAATTTTATATTTCGAATTCTTCTTGTTGTCCGTTCAGCCTTGGGACATTCAGGGTTAATGTTTTCAAACTCCCCCCTGCAGCTACAAGGGATAAGAGATTTTTTTTCTGCCAAAGGAGATCCTCAGGTAACAGCCCAAACCAAGCAGCTGGTGTTTAAAGAGAAAATTCAAAACTTGACGTGGGACGTGGGGCAGGCAGAGCAGGGATGACTGAGGCAATATCTACAGAGGCACCTGAGCCTGCCCACACAAGCGCCAGGTGCACACCAAGCTGACATCTCCCACACCAAGCTGACATCTCCTAGCAATGAAGACATGAAGTAGGCAGACAGAAAAAAGCCTTACTTTCATGCCAAGGGTCCCCTGTAGACAAATGTATCCTCAGATGCATTCCTTCCACACACACCTACTTCTTCCTGTTTCTGACCTTACGTTGTGTAAGGGATGGAAAGGATGTCAGAATACCAGGGCTGCTTCTGCTCAGCGAAGAACGCCCCAGAAGCTGAATGTTATTTATGTCCACACATGCCCTTCATTCACACTTGCACTGAAGCAAAACCACCTTGCAGTTCCTGCTGAGCACTGTGCAAGGTTTCACAGGTCAAGGCCAACTCATCCTTCTCATGCGTTCAAGGAAAGAAGCCCCAAGACTTTTACAGTAAGTAAGATGATCTCTTTCCTCTGCGAATGGCAAGCCTGTAGCTATTCAATTCCACCCAATAAATGTAAACCATATGACCATAAAGTGAGGGAAAATGCAGCTATAGTTTACACTGCAGCTTTTCCACCAAACACCTCTCCAATCTTTGCATGGGGAAAGCTTCTCTTGTGAATGTCAGATGGGTTTGCTACTTGGGATGCTGCCAGAACAGATGTGGCCCCTTTTGCAGGTCCCAACATAGTTGTCAAATCTCTTTTATTTTTGTCCTTTTTTCCTTGATTTCTGAACTTTGCATATTTGTTTTCCTTCACAGACTTTCCTGGAAGTGTAATTCTCTACCTGTGGATTCTATTCATCCTCCCTGTGCTGGCTTCTAATCAAGACAAAGGCACCTGTACAAAGCCTTTGCTCTTCTCTTTTCAGGAGCACAAAGCACTGCTGTCACTGTTCACTGGGAGAAGTGCTCCTCTGAGTGGGGCCCAATCCAAACCAAAATCTGAAGCCCAGCAGTGGCTCTGCAGTCCAGAGCTGCAGTGTCCTAGAAACTAGCTGGATATCTGAGAGAAGCGCTCATGGCACAGCAGGAAAGAGCTGGAGGGCACCTTTATCAGGGGCTGGTCTGAAAGAGATTCTCTACAGTATATCTGCTAGCCTGTAGCCCTGTTAACACCAACATAACGGGAGGTCTTGTGCCTCTGAGTCTACATGGCTGCCTCTAAGTCACCCAAGTGAGGTTAGCTTCCTGTTCTCCAGAGATCTGCTTTCCAATTTTGTAAAAAGCTGGAGATCAGACTAACACTGCTGATCTCCTAACGGTCTTTAAACACGATGTTCTGAAATGCAGATAATGCCCAAATAACTACTAAATTGCTGATCAGGGAAGCTGGGATGGTTGTACCAAGGGATGTGCTGTGCTTTTTAGTCCCTGTTCTGCTGCTCTTCTTTCACCCCTTACAGCAAACAGATACTGAGCTGGCTAGGTCTTCCCTTCTACCCAGTGCTTACGTTGTTAGCTCCCTTACCGGGCATCACCTGGCAAGATGCAAAGCCCTACTCTTGGAATTGCAGTTACTTGCATAGTGGGATCCTGCCTCCACCAAGCTGTGCAAGCTGGCTAGGCTGGACCCAGGAGTGGAGTATGGCCCTCCTGTCAAACTGTTTTACCCAGGCAAAGACAACCTCTACATAAGGAATCTGTAGCCTGTTGTCTTTCCCAATTTGCACGGTTGTCATCATTTGCATTGTGTTTTTGCAGGCTTGTCCTCGCCGCACAAAAGGTCTGCTCTTGCTTCTCCTGGAGTCAGCGGGAACTCTGCCATCAGCTGCAGCGGTAGCTGGATGAGGGCCAAATGTTAGCCACTCTGCTTCCCCTTAAGTCATTCCCAAACAATACTTCTTTGATTACATATCAAGCCTGAGGGGTCTTAGTTATCTTCTAACCCTCTCCTTTATATCTCCAGTGTCTATGGATTCCATAGTGTAGGCAGGAACCATTTGAACACAAGGGCCTTAATCATCAAAAGTACTTTTCTTCCCCAGCCACGTTTTTTCTCAAAGAGGGTTTGTTACTAATGCCTTTGGGAGCAAGATGGGAAAAAATGAGAAGGAAATGACAGAGGTTTAAAGGGAAGCTAAAACAAAACACACTAAAGAGAGTTTCTAATGTTTGAGAACCAATGCACCTATAAACAAATTAGAGGGGAAAAAAAACCCTGCTCACATTGAAAATGGGCAAAATGCTAACTTTTAAAATATACATTGGATGCAAATGGGATGCAATCCAGAAGTGTACGCTTGGCTAGGTTTTCAAGGGGTTTTGCAAAAGAAAGCAGTAAGTAAGATGGTGGAATCCTATGTATTTAGGTAACTGCACAGTCACCAAAGAGTCATAGAATGGCTTAGGTTGGAAGTGACCTCAGAGATCACCTCGTTCCAACTCCCCTGACATGGACAGGGTTGCCAATCACTCAATCGGACTGCCCAGGAGCCCATCAAACCTGGTCTTGAATGCCTCCAGGGAAAAGGCATCCACAGCTTCTCTGGGCAGTCTGTGCCAGTGCCTCACCACTCCCTGAGTGAAGAATTTCTTCCTAACATCTAAATTAAACCTCCCCTCTTACAGTTTAAATCCATTCCCCCTTGTCCTATCTCTATCTACCTGCGTACCTGTACCCCCTACCCGTAGGCTACTTTCAAGTATAGGAAGATTGCAATGAAGTCTCCCTGGAGCCTCTTCTTCTGCAAGCTAAACAATCCCAACTTCATCAGTCTTTCATTATAGGAGAGGCACTCCAGCCCTTCAATCATCTTAGTGGCCTTCCTGTGGACCTGCTCCAACAGCTTTGCATCGTTCTTGTGCTGGGTACCCCAGGCCTGGATGCAGTACTCCAGATGGGGCCCCAAAAGGGGACTCAAAAGGACAGAATTGAAGGGGTACAATCCCTCTCCCTCTCCCTGCTGGCCACCTGTCTTTTGATGCAGCCCAGGATACCAATGGTCTTCTGGGCTGCAAGAGCACACTGCTGGCTCACGTCCAGCCTTTTGTCCATCAGGACCCCCAAGTCCTTCTTGGAAGGGCTGCTCTCGAGGAGTTCGTATAGCAGTTCTAGCAAGTCTAAAATAGTTCCAACTGAATCAAAGACTCTCCTTAGACTTCTGAACAGTAATTGCGTTCCCCTTTAGAGACTCTGATGGTTTTACTCTCCTATGAAGAGAAGCTGTACTTAGACATTAAACTTTCAGCCGCAGAGAGAAACTGCACTGTGTATGGTTTGAACTTACAGGTACCACTTGGCAGAGGATAAAACGATTCCAGAAGACAAGCTTCTGACTCAGAAGTCCAAATCAGGACTCTGCCCCACCTGCATCCTGTAAATAAAGCCCTTATGACTTGAGAACTTCAGCACTGAAGGTAATAGCATTTTTAAAAACACAGAGGAAACCAACTCCGCTGAAGAACTGAAGAACTTTATCACAAATAGGTATGGATTTCTGCGTACTTAAGATAAAGTACACTTTCACCATCCACTTAAGACAGATGAGAGTTTCTTTTTGGTTTTACCAAATGTGCTTGCTGTGAGGACAATTTGGCTGCCATGCCAAGTGCTGTACAAACTCCCCAGCAGGCTGGGCTTACAAAAGAGGAGAAAGGGCTAACAGAGAGTGTCACTGCAAACCAAGGAGTTAGCAAATAAATAAATTCAATACAAAATATGTACAAGGAAGTCTGTTTGAATTAAGAAGTGGCACTAGTCTAGGTACCGCAACACGCTGCATTTTGCCAGCTTCATCCCATTGGGTATTCTTAGGGTGATTTACAAGGCTATGAAATAATCAATGCTGATATGGGCCAGCAATATTTTCTTGAAAAATTTTGGACATGACCAAAAGTGGGGGCTACTATATGAAACCACAGAGGCTGAGTGATGCAACAAATACTTTAATTATTTCTTAATGAAAACTCTTGCAGACTTTATTAAATATACGCTGCCGTGCTTGATTGATTGCCTTTGATAACATTTCACAACACACTCAGGAAACAGGAGGTAAAGTACCCACTATTCTCATCGGCAAAGCACAACAGAAAGTTCAGAATGAAGAAGGAAGTGTATTTCTATGCAGCAAAATTTGGGCTTTAACTTTGCAGGAATGTTTTAGGAATGCCACTGGCATGGCCAGACTGGCTCTTTTGTAAGATTTTACTGTGATGCAGGACTGGGAGGGAAGGAGGTAAAGGAAAAGAAAGCAAGAATCACAGAATCACAGAATTGTAGGGGTTGGAAGGGACCTCTAGAGATCATCGAGTCCAACCCCTCTGCAAAGCAGGCTCCTTACAGTAGGCTGTACAGGTAGGTGACCAGGCAGGTCTTGAATATCTCCAGATAATTAGAATCCACAACCACTCTGGGCAGCCTGCTCCAGTGCTCTACCACCCTCACTGTCAAGAATTTCCTTTGCATATTGGTGCGGAACTTCCTGTACTCAAATTTATGGCCATTTCCCCTGGTCCTGTCCCCACAGACCACTGAAAAGAGGGTGGCCATGTCTCTTTGACTCCCACACTTAAGATATTTATAAACATTACTAAGATCACCTCTGAGTCTTCTTTTCTCAAGGCCGAACAGACCCAGGTCACTCAGCCTTTCCTCACAGGGGAGATGCTCCAGGACCTTTATAATCTTTGTGGCCCTCCGCTGGACTCTCCCCAGGAGATACCCATCTTTTTTTTACTGGGAGGATGATAGAGAGAGACAATAACTGTCTCCACAGAGGTGGCTGAGGCTACAACAACATCCAGGAGCTGGATTTGGGATATTTTTTCCCTCGATATTCACTTTGACACTCTACAAAACAAACCTTTTAGTAACTAATTCACAACGCATTTCTCATTAAGGCGAGTCCCCTTTTTTTCTGGTTGAAATTCATGGAAATAGAGCCATCAGTCTCACCAGTCGCTGCTGGTGACACTAAACCACATCTCAGGCAGGGTTTCTGTGCTGGACTAACACGCGTATCAGTGCGGGTTAGGCCCTGAGATGTGCTCTGTGCAGATCACCCCACACTTCATTCTCAACTTAGTTCTGTGCCAACCCTGCTGATAGAACAGGGACCGCATACAGACAGGAGAGGCGGGTTTGCTCCTCCCACCCTCCTCCGGCCCTCAGTGCACAACCACAGCTACCTCTGACACAAGGGGAGCTGCCTGGAGCTGTGGATCAGCCATGGGGTTGCTGGAAGCCAGCTCCTGTGCTCCAGGCCCCGTCGTGTTGAAAACACATGGGTGGCCTTGAGTGAGTCCATCAACACGTCTCTGAATTTCCCCATCCGGGGGAAAAAAGCCTGCTTCATGGAGGCACTACGTGCACTAAGAATCTGATGCTTTTACAGCACATTTTAAAACATCGTGCACATGCTTTGCCTTCTGCCAGCTCTCCAGTTTCAATAAAGAAGGCCATACAATCTGTGCTCAGTCAAGGCCACTTTAAACCAGCCAGAGTGTGCAGAGGGACTTACACAGCAACAAAAAACGAGAGTTACATTCAAGGTGTGATCCCTAGGGTACATTTACCAAACATACAGCCATCTTTTACTGCTTCTCATAGGGGCTGAGGAATAATGAGGCGGGTTTGTTACTAAAAAGCATTTCTTCCTGCAGCAGTTTTAATACAAATTTGTACTTCAGCAAGGAGTATGTGAATTTGGCTCATTTAGTAACTGAAAGCTGAGTTCCAACGATCACAACTACAGCCAGGCAGATTGCAGGCTGCAGCCACACGAATTCACAAACAGCTATGGCAAGAAGCATTAGAAACCCCACCCCGTGCAGAAACCCTGTGCTTGCACTTGTGCTGAGTAACAACTGCCCTGCTGAAAAGGCTGCAACAGTGCAGCAGAGCTTATTTCTCTGCTTGCTTTTTCAGTGTTTACCCAGTTCTCCTCAAAGGTAAAGAGAAAACATTAAAACAATCGACAAAGCCCTTCTCCAAGCAACCTCTACTTATTTTAGCCAGTCTTAAAGAAGTAGGGCAATTTGGCTTTACAGGTCAAGTGGTGCAAAAAGTACAGGGGAAGGCACAGCTATGAAGAGACGCACACATTCATGTGGAGCTCTCTTAAATATTTGAGATATACCACTACAGCAGCATCTTTTGCAGTAAACGCAAAGAAAGATTTCACATATCTCAACATGATCAGGACACCTCTTAGTCCAACATGAATTATTTTCTCCACACCCATTTCTCATTCTGATTCATACTCTCTCTTTTTCCTGCTGTAAGCCACATGTCAATAAGCACGCTATCCTTCAAATTCCTCTGTATTCCCCCCCTTTCAAACTGGTATAGCAGAGTGCCAGATTTACTGTTAGGAAAATCCTGGCATGACTACATTATTACTTTAATTAATCAAGCCTTCACATACGATTAGGGCATCTGGGAATAATATCACAGTCAATCCTGGAAGAAGCCCATGCATCCAGGATAGAGGATTTACATATGCCAGAAACGCACTTCCTCTGCAACCCTTCAGTTTAGCTATGGGGAAGCACTTAGAATATCTTTGAATATTCTAATGAGAACGTACTGCCTAGCTCTAGACCTCTCTGCCATAAGCAGTACATAAATTAACTCAAGTATTTACTTTGCACTTATGGAGAAGTTAACGTTTTGGTCCTCAGGCTCCATTTACACTGGCTGTAGTTCAGAAGTCAGAGCCTCCAAAACACTCTCAACACCTTCATGAAAACAAAATTATGGTAAAATTTTCCAGGATGTTTCTAGAAGGAAAACCCATGCCTTCATTCAACAGGAAGGCAGGTTGCTGAAGCCCTAAATGCCTGATTGATATTTTGTATTTAGAAATAATTCATGGATGTTAGAATATACTTTTTCTTACGGCAGATAAGGTGAGAACGGGGCTATAATTTTACGTGTTTGCTGTTTTGACAATTAGAACAATTCAGTTTCTGTTACCAGAGTACCATTGTTAAGTGCCGTGCCCGCTATAAAACCTTCATACTAAATCTCTGCACACCTTATGAATTTCACTATGTCTTTATATTAAAAAAAAATCTCAGATTCCTTTAATAACAACAGCAAATAGTTCCAGCTTTCCACAGCTGCAGAAGTTTGCTGTCCCCAGAGATTCGCCATGGTACAGCTCTTGCTTCCAATCAAAACAGTGACAGAGCGGCCGTGATTTACAGCCTACGGGGGTTTGATTAGGGAACAGCACACTACTGAGCAAATATAAAACAACCAGGCTGAATTTTTAACGTGCAGTGCTTTCTACCCTCACACCACCTCCTCCTGCCCCCCCCAAAAAGCCCAGTACAATTGCCTGCCCCAAAGTGAAGGGAAACGGTTGCCAGTATTTAAGATTTCTCTTCCTTTGTTGTTGAGATTTCAGTAACAATGTTTGACCCACAACAGAGAATGGTTCTCTAAACAGCTCTATCCTTTACATTCTAGATAAAAGTATCTGCAGAATCACAGAATGGCCTGGGTTGAAAAGGACCACAATGATCATCGAGCTTCAACCCCCCTGCTATGTGCAGGGTCACCAACCACCAGACCAGGCTGCCCAGAGCCACATCCAGCCTGGCCTTGAATGCCTCCAGGAATGGGGCATCCACAACCTCCCTGGGCAATCTGTTCCAGTGCGTCACCACCCTCTGTGTGAAAAACTTCTTCCTAATATCCAACCCATGCAAATCTTGTACTGCACCAAGGAACATCAGCTATAAGGTTTGGCATCATGCTAAAATGGCTTTCAGGTAAAACCGGTAGTTTTTCTTACCAAATTCCTGAGACATAAATACTGAAGAAAAATGAAAAAGAAGATCATTTATTTTAAAAGCAGCTATTTGATATACGAAAGGAACATTTGTATTTTTGTTCTCAAGCAAAAAGTCTTGGCAGACTACATCCTTTTATTTGCATCATGAATAATGACTGCCTGTGACGCCTTGTTGTTGTTCACATCAAACTGGCTTAGGCAGAATGAAATTGGAAACTACGTAGAAGAATTTTCAAGAATTTTGGCTTTATGGGAAACTAAGGCTTAAGAATGCCTACAGTATAATATAAAGTTACTCACAATAGGCTGGCAATGTTTTGAAACTTAACTAGCTGCCAAGCTGTATTTTCTGGCATTGAGGTTTTGCTAAAGTCTAGCAACCTCATCCTGAGAAAGTTCCATCCACTGCGTAGGATTTGAGCAGCAAGAGAATGACCTGAGTTTTCTTCAATATAAACATAAGGTAGAGGAGTGCAAAGAGCACAGGTTCTAATTTTGCTGCTTTTTCTCCTTTTACTACACATATTTGACTGGAGACTGGAAAAAGACAACAGCAGCTCGAGGGTCTGGGCTTCTGAAAACGTGGGGTTCTCCGTATGGATGGTTATTTTTGTTTCTCTGTTTAAAATGCTGGTAGCTACAAAAAAAAGACAGGGAAAACCGCAGTGATGCTGTAGTGATTCACCACTTGACAGAGATCTCAAGCCACAAATACAAACCGTACACGAACATTTTATGAGTTACGGGGTCAATCAGTGAAAGATTTGCAAATGTTGCATTCCTTTTTCTTTAACTGCAGAGACGTATCTGGTACAGGAAGAAGAATAGTTATGTTCCAACTCTTAGCTGTAACTCTAGTTCTAAATATGTGGCTTAAAACTATTATCATCACACACGTTACATATTAAGTAAAAAGCCTGAGGCTATTTGTCT
This sequence comes from Gallus gallus, assembly GCF_016699485.2. NCBI lineage: Eukaryota > Metazoa > Chordata > Aves > Galliformes > Phasianidae > Gallus > Gallus gallus. The sequence continues at coordinate 65,411,300 of NC_052535.1, read as the reverse complement.
ACATTTAATCTGATAAGTCTATTTTTCATCCTAAGAAATGACTACTCAAACAGTCACATTTTCCACCTACTTTTTCTCTCTGGAAACAGGACTCAGTCCTGTAAAATTGTTTCATTTTATGCAATTTGCAGTCCTTGCAGTCTTTGGAGAAGCTGTTTACTTCCAATACGGTTATACAGTAAAGACACATCCGCATTTATGGAGTTAATAGCCTTCTTATTAATTTTACTCAGCCCCCCCCCCTTTTTTTTTTAATAGAAACCTAATGAAAACCATGTTTATGTGCTCAAAGGCACAGAGGAAATTCATTACTCTGAGGAATAACACACTCCACAAGTGAAATGAAAGTAATCTTATTTATGACAGGAAGGGGCCTTCACGAGACTGCACTCCACCACACTTGGCCTGATACTGGCTGCACGAAGGAAGCTGCAGTCAGGGACCAACTGCATATGCAAGGCTCCTCCCAATGCAATAAACACACTTGCGATTTAGCTTTGCAAACATTCGGGATCAGCTGAAGGGGAAGCGTCCAGCTATTGCATTTACTACAAACATGTCGCAATTGCATGGGAAGCAGGAACAGCAGGGGCACTCAAGATTCACTCCTTGCATGCAGCTTCAGTGTTCCTCTGCACCTCCGGAGGCACATCCTGACACCCATGGCCAGGCTGCTCCCTTATCTGACCTGGTGCTTGGCACTGGGTTTAAGAGCATCGGTGCAGGGAACTGAGATAGCCACGTTTGGTGGCTGCCTTCTCCCTGGGAGTATTCAGGGTCAGGCTGGATGGGGCTCTGAGCAGCCTGATCTAGCTGTAGGTGTCCCTTCCCCATTCATTGCAGAGGAATTGGACTAGATGGCCTTTACAGGTCCCTTCCAGCTCAAACAATTCTATGATTCTATGATCTATGTGCACTGGGCTGCAGGGAGGAAAAAGAGCGTTGTAAATCCTCCCCCTGGAAAATCCTCAGGGCTGAGGAGTGGAAAGGCAGAGGTGGGCTGTGCTCAGAGACACTCTATGCTCCACACAGCCAGGTGGCCTCTGATGCAGAGAGGGGAAATTATGAGCTACAGGAGACGCTCTGCTGTCCCACCCATCAAGCCATGCATGCGTCTGTGTGCATGGATGCGTGTCTTCAATTGAAAGAAAGAGAAAAAAACATCCCTGCAAAGAGGGGAAGGGGAGCAGTGAGAAGGTACTGCTACATTTATTCATAAGTGAGGCTGCATCTTGCTCATGAACAGAACTAAATAGAAAAGAAAAATGTTAATGCTGTGGAAGCCGAACCTGACATTCCTCTCATTTCTGAAGACCTTGAAAGAGCTCCTTCATTAATGTACAACAAAATAGATGCCTCCACATGCGTTTGTGAGTTCTAAACTCACCGAATTTCCTCTCCGAGTTGCCTGAAACACAAAAGCAAGGAGAACCACCATCGACACCAAGGCTTTGAGCAAGCAGTGAGACTTTCTGCCCACAAGACGGCACTGTTTGTTAACAAATAGAAGCGCCATTTCGGAGGTAATTGCCTTATTTTGGTCCTGCTGGCTTTTGCTAAGGGCCCAGCACAAGATCTGTGGGGTTTATCAAACGTCATGAAGGACAGCTGCCTGTGTCCGACTGCAGATGTTTGGCGAGTTGAAGCTGAGATGCTTGACCAGCGTGTAAGATAAGCTCTTTAGCCTTGCACAAGGAACTAACTGATATTCTTGCTACTCAGAAAGTGACTTCCACGCTGGAACAAGCTGGACAAATTAGAAAGTTTAGTTAAACAAACAAACCAACCAACCAACCATATTTAGCCACTCCTTTGCTATACTCCTTTTGCAATTGCCATCGGTTTGCATTTGTATGGGCACATCACTTTTTTTCTAAATGTGATCTGAATTCCTCTTCTGCTTCCACCACAAAACAATTAATCTTTTGTTTATCACATTACAATGAGTTGTCACGGAAATTCATATGCTGTTCAAAATTGACTGGTATGGACATTTCTGGATCACATACGAACAGGACAGGGCAATACAGGCAGAATATGTCTGTTAACGATAGTCTGGTACGTGCTGAGTGCATCAGAAAGAGGTATCTTTAAAGAGCGTAAAACTTTTAAATCAGGTAAAAAAAAAAAAGAAAGAAGAAGCCTCCTCTTAGCCTGAAATGTTTGAACACTTCTCTCAACAGGCAAGCCTTTAAATCATACACAGCCTTTCACTTGCAGAGAAGATTGCTCAATCTGTTGTCTAGGCGTGAAGCTGTCAGGCAGGGGAGCAGAGCCCAAGCTCTTCTCTTTGCTCAGTGAATGACCTACTTGCTGATGGAGATGAGCAAGGGAGTGGGCAATCTCAGCAGTGCTTTTTACAGCCATATTTTATTCCCCCTTTACATGAACACAGAAAACCAGGAGCAGCTGCTCTGAAGAAACGTGATGCTGTTCTCTATGACGTCTACATGTCTCAAAATTTTGGGAATAGCCAACATTCACCAGGATGGCACAGCCAAAGGCCAGCATGGAGCAACGGTGATACAAATGGAGTCACTGCAGACTCGCAAGATCTACTTTCAGGTAGTATGTATACTGAGACTGCTACATGATTATAGATAAAACACTGTCTCAGCTTCATGCGCAAAATGATGGATAGTGCCAGACATCCATTTGAGTTGGGGGAGCTGCCAGACTAGCTCCATACGGCCCGAAGATGCTGTGCAGAGAGATCTGTTGACATTATCAGAATTGAATTAAGTTGAACTGGCAATAACAGCAAAGATAGTATATGGAACCACTTGCTGCTGCCTCCTCCCCCAGACTGAATTAACTGCTTCCCTGCCCCAGCAGAAAGCTGCCCATGGCTGTTGCATCCTGCCTGCTTCTGTCTGCCAGACACAGGGGCAACTCCATCTGCACCTTCTCCCAAGCTCATTTCTCCAAAGCATAGCCTATGCTAGTGTTTTCAGCTCAAAAAGTAACATGGAGATGCACTTTGCAATAAACATGTTCCAACTCAAGAGATTTTCAGAATTATATTTGGCAATGGTGGCAGTGCCTAAGTGTGTATCCTTATGTGTGCAACACATTGATGTTAAGCATCTCAAAACATTAAAAATGAAGAACACGCTACTGACAATGTCATCTTTGGGACCCCCATCCTACAGATAGATAGGATCCAAAGTAGCAGCCCTATAAACTACCTAAGGTGGAGAGGGAACCACAGGGCAAATGTCCCCTGCAACACAGGACACCAGCCTCAGTGGCAGACCCCCACCAACCATCTTCTCTCAAGGAAGAGATGTCTAAACTTACCCAAAAATATTCCTCAGATATTCTGGAGTGCACCTGATAAATACGTATATTTTTATTACTATTACAAATTATATGAGAACATGTATCTGAAGGGCAGTATATCCAGTAAGCATTTGCAAATTAAGAACTTGAGGCCTACTGCTTTCAAGAAGGAGATCTGCCTCAGCAAAGAAGTTTTATGTTACCACTTGGGCACCAGCCTTGCATCTGAACTCAACACTGGAGCAGGGCCATGGCTTGTAAAATCTGTGCAGCCTTAATTCTCCAAGCTACTGCTCCTCAGCAGTAAGAGCACCATTTATCTTCACTTTGATGGGTTTCTGTGTTAACTCATCAAAATCAACCACCAGGACACCTGGATTCTGCCAGATTTTAAGCACACAATGAGATATCTAGGCTGAATGAACTGTGAGAACACTAAACTGGATTTAAATATGCCAAGATATAACAATGTAGAAACACAGTAAATCAGATGTGATGAAGAAAGTCTGAAGCCACACAAAGACAAATGTAAGGCTGGATTCTTTCATCCAGCAAGGTTATCCTTTCATCCAGTTAGGTTACCCTGCAGCCAGCGAGCTGAGGAAAATGCCCTAAATCAGGAGGAAAAATCTAACTCAGGAGCTTCATTTCACTCTGCATTAGTTTCTGTCTTCCTTGGCATAAAGGAGATGACCCAGCCAGGACTTTGGAAAAGTGGGTGCTGTGAAAGAGCCTTTTCTCAAGCTGCAGTCAGTTGCACTGAAATACAAACAAACAGACAAGGTCCTTTGAAGTACTCCCTCACAGCAGTACATCATCTGATTGCAACTTCCAAATGCTGTGGGGTTTGCAGGTTTTCTTCTCTGTGCCTTTCCCAAACACACACAGCCTTGAGGGTGATGCCAACCACAAGCTACTGGCACCCCTTCAAACTCCCATCAACCCCTCCATTAACTGAAAAACAGAGAGCCTTCCAGCTAACAATTTCAATCCTGCTATTTTCCTCACAGTTAAAATAGGCATTTCCTGAAAGCAGATCTCTGTGTTATCAGTACTGAAGATCATATGTAAACTTTTGAAGAATATTCAGGAAATATAAATATAACAAAACTCATGCCAGTCTGACCTTGCTCATTAATAAGTATGTAGAGCATATGTTCATGCATAACTCTGAGATTGTACTCATACAATCAAATTAACCTTTGGACTGCTGGTGTTCAGCCATAATTTACTGCATCTCGTCTTGAATTGTATATACAGTGCTGCTAATACTACAGAAATACTATCCCATAAAAATTGTAAGGACTGATAACAAAGCTGATAACAGAGCAGAATGTTTCACTTCCACTACAGAATATAATTAAGTATCGTTGTATACCCATAATCAGTTGTGTCTGCATGAGAAAAAATGGTCTTATTTGTAACCTTTGATAAAACATACTCCAGAAATATCTGAATGGGGGTGGAAGGGATGAGGCAGAAGAGGGAGAGGAAGAGACAAGTCAGTAACTATCCCCAGACAGTGATTTAATTTAAAAGGGCAGTAGTTGGGGCCACTGCATTGTTCCTGCGTTCCCCGAGTTAGTTCCACACTGCTGCTAATTACTGCTTGAATGCAACGTGCTGAGCAGAGGCTAAAAAGGTCACAGCTCTGAAGACCCCCTGGCACAATCCTGCTGAGCACACGGAAGGCAGCTCCCAGATCCCACTCCATGCAATGAGGGGTTCAGGTGTTCCTGGGGGGAGCCATGCAGAAGGCCACTCCATCACCTGCCCCACTGTCATGGTGATGAGGCCTGGCAAGAGCTCTGCTTACCGCACACCAACACCCAGAGTGCATCGAACATGAGGAGTCGAGGGAGCTGCTTCAGGCTGGGCTGTTTGCTCTGGGCCTCCTTTGCCACTGACTGGGCCGAAACATTAAACCAAAAAGTGGGCTCTGCCAACAAGTTTTCCCAAGAGTAACAAACATGGTAAAGACTTTCAGCAGGTCTCATTCAGGGAAAGGCTTTTCCTTACAGATTTTGACATACTGTTTCTTCTTTACTAATCTTAATCTCATCCCACTTCATCTTGAAGCTTGCTGTTGCGTACCTTCATATTGTTTTCATACACCCTGTGAATTTGGAGCTATTTATCTGCTTCTCCTGTCCACTCTTGCTGGTGAAAACAACAACAAAGAACACTTTTTATACCAATGAGATTTCACATTACTTCTGGGGATAAAAGTTACGGAGAAACACTGTTCCTGGTTATAGCTGATCTGTATGACCCATAGGTCATATTGTGATCTAAAAATGAGTGCCACAGTCTCTGCATGGTGGTACTTGTATTGCATAAATAACCATCTCATTCCATGTGAAGTCCCAGTCTCTTCTGTGATCAGTTCATCCCAATTTCAGTCTCAAAAAGAAAAGCACAGTGCTTCTCTATTTATGAATCATAGAATCATTAAGATTGGAAAGACCACCAAGATCATCTAGTAGAACCATCAACCTATGCCTGGGACATTTCTAAACCATGTCCCTCAGTGAGATATCTGCCCTTTTCTTGAACACCTCCAGCGATACCACCTCCCTGGGCAGCCCATTCCAGTACGTCACTGCTCTTTCTGAGAAGAAATTTTTCCTAACATCCAGCCTGAACCTCTCCTGGTGCAACTAAAAGCCATTACCTCTTGTTCTATTGAAGAATTATGATAGTAGAAAAAATGATAGAGGTAATGGAACAACAACTGTGAATGGTGTTTCTTCTCGCCACAGAAATGCTGAGCTGGCCGTCCTTTGGCACATGCTGTGTTGGCTAAGAGAAAAGGAAATCTTCTATCTCATTAAATAAACCCAATTTTACTACAGTTAATTCTAAATTGATGAATACTCTACCAGAAGATTTGATATGCTGTAATTAACTTAGAAATTACCTTGATATAAACTCTGTGATACTGTTAAAACACTCCTCTATAACCACATTCAGCATTTAACTTTAAAGTATCAGTTCAAGGAGAAATAACATTCAAAAGAAACCCGATAAATGATTTCCCATTCATATAATCTTATTTCTACCTTTTTGACACGCGCTGGGGAATAGCATAGGAACTTCTGTCCAAAGCAATGCATTACTGCATGAATTCTGAGATAAAGATGTTGTTTTAATTGCTTGCTATTACTTCAGGAACATATGGGAAACTAAGGTATGTGCTTAAATATGATGCTCTCAGCACAAAACTGTGAAGGTAAATCTACAGTGACATGTTGCAAGGAGGACAGCTGTGTTCCGAAACTTTTGGGAATGCAAAATGGGCTTCCAGTTAACACATTTGAAAAAAGTTGCATAATGTTTTTCTCATTTCTTACTGAAAAATAAAATAATGCCAATTGCAGAGTATTTTGCTTCATCTGTAGAAGAAACGTCAATGGAGTCCGGTTCCCTCAAAAACTGCTCTTTCTTTCTGTTTGTGTAAATCATCACAATCTTGTTTTGTTAAAATGAAGACCTCAGAGCCAAGAGACACAACGGGTAGCCTGCTGTCCCGCGGTGCATCTTGGCACGAGGCACCTCAAGATAGAAACCAAACAACACCTCTTGAAACGTGGTGCCAAGACAGCAGCTGGAACCCATTACAGAGTGGGACGAATCTTGTCTAAACAACCGAATGCCAGGATCTCAGGGTACAAGATAAAGAAGACTTACAGGACTGTGCCATATAAAAACATGAATCTTCATGTGCTGCTGAGCCGCGGTTTTGGGGTTTAAAAGAAGTTTTTCTGCTATCATTTCACATGTTGGTATTAATATGAAAGGAGATATTCTCTTGGTAACCTAGCTTTGGATTGTAAATGGTCTTCTGGGAAAAAAAAGAATAAAATACAGAACAAAAGTACATCGCAAAATAGAAAAAAAAGAAAAAGAAAAAGAAAAAGAAAAAAAAGATCATTTTAAAGCCATAATAATCCAGGGAGATGCTGATTTCATGCCTTCACAGATTTCAGCAGTAAGTGAAAGTGTTTTCTGCGCTGAGGAATCTGATGGCTTTCTTTCATTTATTTCTCTAATTGATGGGCAGGCCTAGGTTTCAGATAACCAGCTCCCCTCTCCTTTTGTCTATTAGTGCAACAGGGTTAAAACTGCCTAATTCTGTAAGTTGCCTATAGGTTGTAATGGAACTCCTTAGTTTCTTTTTCTTAATACAGACAAGTCCAGTTAAGAAGTACTCAACTATGCCACAGGTGACCTAGGATGGGGAAGGAAAAAAACACAGCAAGAGAGATCTATTTTCATCCCACAGCTAGTAAAAATCTCCTAATGCTGCTCAGGAAATGTGAATTTTACTCCAAGCTAAAACTGCTCTGCATCTCTGTTGTGGCATGACAGGTTTGCAAGCATTTTCAATAACTGTAACCGAGCAAGACTAGAGGTAAGTAATTCTGAGGAAATTTCCTAAGATTCCTAGAAAGGCTTCACTCCAAGCATTTAAGCAAGCTGAATAGCAAGAAACGTGTAGATGACTGGCTAATGTTGGAAAGTAATTCAAAACTTATTTAATAATGGTTTAGAAGAGAAAGATTTCCATCTTTGCAAGTTAAATAGGGTGTCCAAAATAAGCAAAGAGCACCAATTCGCTCAAGAAAAGCAATCTGCATCTTCATTTCCACATGTCCAGGCTGGAGTTTTCCTCATGCAAAGCCCTTACTTACGGTGGTTCCAAGGAGCTGCTACATAAGAGCAACATCTGGACCAGGTAAGGCATGTGACAACTGCTTGCATTCTCTGTGGGACACACATTGCTCTCACAGAAATAAGGTGAAAACCACCCCTCCCATGGGATGAGATGGGAACAGGTCCTGACTATCGCATTCCATCAGCAATTTATGCTGCTTGTCAGGGATGCACGACACTTTTCGCTATTCACATGCTATTCTCTCCTTCTTTATGTGTGCAAAATTTCATGTATACTTCCATGTCTGATCAATGTGAAGAATTTACGTCAGAAGTCTGATCTCCCAGATGGCTGAGTTTTATATTTTAAGATACACGCTATACACACCTTGAGTAAGGTAAGACTGAGACTGAAACTAAGTAATCAGCTACTGGCCTTGTCTAGTGTAGATGGACGGAGACGGGGACAAAGGCTGTTTAAGACACAGCATGGTCTGTGCCCTAGGAGGTTCTGCAGCCATGCTGTTTCACTTTGCATGTCTGTAACAAGCTGGGGGTTATATTCCCTAGTGGAGGTGGTGCTCCAGCCATAGACCTAAATTAAATTAAAGTGAGAAGCACTGTTTGTTTGTGTCTGGGTCAAGAACTGTTGCAATCAGACCTCACATTTCAGGAACATGATCGGAACCAGATCAGTTTGTGCAGGGGATGTCAAATATGCCCAGTAAAATAGTTTGGGGTTTTGTTTCTTTTTATTTTTTTTCTCCAAACAAAGAAGCAAAAAAAATTATTTGATTGCACTGAACAGTTTTTGCAGTTTTCACAGAAAGGATTTTCTAGAAATTCAATCTCTTCTGTAAAATAAACCCAAAGGCTAAATCTGAAAATAGTCTCCTCCCTTATGAAAACATGCATGAGCTACACAGACCGAATTCTACTCTGTTTTTGCAGATTTCCTTTCCACATTCATTAAAGAAGTCTATGAAATTTAGAAGTAACAACATGAGAAAAAAACAACATAATGAAAGAGTGGGAAAACAGCAGTACAGCCTTCACAGCTTTTGTCCGTTTGACTGTACTATAGGTTCCTTTACGGTTGTCTTGGGATGCAAAGAACTGCAGAAGCTTCTGAATGCTGAATAGTTCCTGCAAACTTCTGCACACAGCTGAAATATTTCCCTTAGAAATTCTAAAAATAATCTAGAATAACTTTCCCTGCATTCTTAATTTTGTGTTAAAGGTCTACTTGCCCATGACCTAGACATTTACCTATTTGTTAATAGACATATTACGAACATGCCAAAAGAAAACAGGCTGTAAAGTAGAATCAAATCAGAGTTAAGGTTATACTTAAAAGAAATCCCAGCATGTTAGGTAAGAGTTGTAAAGTTTAGCATTCAAACAACCATAACTCAGCCCTACTCTTATTTCCTGCTATACTTTTAATTTCACTTAAAGCACTGGCATACCCATGTGACTTTAAACTGATTTTAAAGAACTTTTTTCTTTCATCTCATTTCATGTCATTACCAGAAGGAGTCAAGACGGCTTCTGTTTACATGCTTACTTTCAAAAGTGAGTATAACTGAGTGTAAGGTTTATTAACGTTTATGATTCTTGGCTTGAAAATAATGACATCATCCCTGCAATTATTTTATTCTTAAGTGTTTCATTTTTTTTAATATTCTGTAAACATTTCTAACTTTATACACTATTTAAAATGTCATATACAATATTTCCGTGGTTTGAAGGTATGCAGTAACAGCCTTATAGACATACGTGTACATTTACATTATTTTTATGTGTGTATTCACTGCTACATCACAGCAAGTAGCACGTTTCCCAGCTTAGAAAAGCTTATAGCTAGTAGACCAACAGGGAACCTCTGGAACGGCACAAAACATTTAAGATGAATGAGCAAATCTGGCCCCTAGTACATCAACAGGAAGCTGACTGCAATAGCTGTGCAAGATGGGCATTTGCTCAGAGGGAAGACAGAGTGAGTCCCCTTGTCACCACGTCTTGGGGCTTTAGGAGCTTGTGGCTGCTTGAGCTCCCCTAGAAATGCTGCCTAAATGAGCAGTGAAGCAAAAGCCAATGATGCTGTGGGGAGCCCTGCAAGCACTGATGGCTGAGCTGGTATGCACATATCAGCAATTAAGGACAACCCTGGATGTGAATTATTCCAACCGTGACTGCCCCAAAAGCAATCTTGCTGCAAGATTCGGCTTATGTTTAACTACAAGAGACTTAAATTAATATTTTAATTGATAAGCTAATTAGAGAATTTGATTGGTATTACCAGGAAAGTAGTCTGAATGAGTATAATCATGAAGGTGGCACAGTCTTTATTGCACTTGCAAAACAGGGAGGCTCACCTGAAATGCAATATTTTCTTTCATCATTATTTAGTGCTGATGTTTTCTGTCTTTTAAGGACATCAAGAAACTTACCAGTTTGTTTAGCTGAAGGGTACAGAAGTTCATACAGTGTAATACTATGACTTGGAGCAGATTGTGGAGCGTTTAATACAGCACTACCTACCCACATAGTTCTGCTTCTAAAGAAACGTATCTTTCTGGGAAAGACTTCTGTCTATCTCTGAGCTCTTATTCTGAGATACCAAAACTGACTTGTTAGCCTCAGAGGCTGCTAATGAACACCTTCAAGGGTAGTGTAAATCTCATCCCAAACATTTTGAAATACACAAGAATATTTTCTTACTCATAAAGTAAAAGCTGCATTGACCAATTTCACTATATGATAGAATCAGATGAAACTTAGTTGAAGGCAATTTTGGTAAAAGTAATGGCTAAAACAGGAAGAAAATATCCAGCTAGTTCTCTCTGCATTGGTTAAGCCTGTGCCAAGCATCTTTGTTAGTAACTATTTTCATCTTCAGTTCATCAATTTATATAATTTCTTTCAGGCTTTCAATCTTCAGTCTTCATGACATACAGCAAGACTGCTTCTGAAGCACGGTGGCCACCACAGTTTTCATTATGAATGCTTTTCCGACTTGCTGCAGTCAGTCTACACTGCTGACTGGCATTCAAATACAGGCCAGGAATAAAGAAAGGAAGTTTTGTTCCCCTGAGCTCCAAGGTTTTTGCCATCAGCTTTAGTGGATTCAGAATTTCAACTACTGCTAACAGGCCCTCCGGAAAAACAAAACAAAACAAACTCCACAACACACAATCTCATTGTTCTGAACTTTGAAAAGATACGAACTGTATTCTACTAAAGTCTTTTTTTTTTTTTGAGGATATTTAATTGCCTTTCATTAAAAGAAAAAAATAAATAAATACAACCCAACCTGTTATGACAAATCAGATACAAAAATAATTTTTTTTAAATGAAATAAAGGCACTAAAACTTGGGAAGCAGCTACACAACACGTATGGTGCATTTTCTAACGTTTCATAAGAAGTTTAACATGTGGTTTTAAAGAAACACGTGTGCGCCAGATGCACAGAAACAAAAATAAACTTGAGAGCTCAAAGGACCCATTTGAAAGTATCTTTTAGGTCAATCATCTGCAAATTAACAGTCTGATTCTGTACTACTTAGTCAACTGCAATCTCCATGTTTCAGCTGTTGGCATTAAGGTAAGCAACACATCCCGAAAAGTCTCCAAGCAAAGAACCTCATGTACCCAAGTTGATGGCAGCTGACATTACGCAGCTGGGAGAGCCTGCAGGAGGACCTGAAATACCTGGCTTTGAAGAAGAATGAGATAAAGGTGCCTACACACAGTGGCTTTTAAGCCAATTTTCTAGCGTTCTAGCACCCAGAACATAAATTTCTAACCTACTGCTGTATGAGTAGTATGGAGCAGGTCAATGCAGTTCAGCATTTCCAGTTCAGGTAAATGGATTAGCATTTCAGCATCTGTCTAGCACAGTCCTGGAAGGAACATCACAGGCAACTCCAGCCAGCCACGCTGCTGCCAAATCAGTGCTGAGTATGAAATCAGTTCAAGCTGGGGCTGCAGAACAAACCAGAGGCTTGCCAGCTGTGGGAAATATCGGAAATGCATTTTGTGCTGTTAAAGAGAAAGGGTGAGCCAGCAAGAGCTGCTCCGAAGGGTCAGGCTGGGTCCTGAGACACTGCTGGGTGCCCAAGGCAGAGGACAGGCATCACCGCAGCTCCCATGGGTGTGCAGGTGGTGACAAGGAGGGACGAGAAGCAGGGATGCTGCTCCTCCATCGGGGCTGCTGCAGGGCATATCCAGGGCACCCGAGGTCTGCCTCACCAGGCCCTTGATGGAAGGCACTCGCAGCCTGCAGAGCAGCACTGCACCAGCACCAATCCTTTGCAAAGCTATGAACTGAGAAAGTTTGCAAAAGCATTTTGGCTTCAAAATTCCCCTCTCAGACCTCCCCTGATCCAGGCTTAGTATAAACAAACATGCTCTCCATCAGTGAGCAGAACAATCTCAGGGCTAATTTCTTCACGCTGTGACAATAAAAAACACTGAATATTCAATCTTCTCTTAAAACGTAAGATAGCTGTGAGCAGGACTACACTATTCTCAACCAGATCTTGCTTACAAGCTTCAGTCTGTCAGACTCATAGATCCTGTTCTTTTTACTGTAACTTTAGCAAAATTCCTCTTACGCTGTCAGCTGAAAAAGTCTGCTTTGTTTCCTTCCACAAGAGCACGAAATGGTATTAGTTCTATCACCTTCGCAGGACAAAAAAGAGACAAGTGCATTTTCAAAAGTGCCTTTTCCATTCTCATTAACATTTTGCTTTCAGACATCAGCTGTAAAAAAACCCAAAAAACCTAACAAAAAAACCCAATATATAAATACAAGTATTTGTTCCCGTATTCTAGAAAGGCATTTGTGCAGCATATACCTTTCACATATTGCTACAAAATGTTTGCTCTATAGTACTCACAGACACTCAGCAGTTGAAAGCATTTAAGATTTACAGTTCAAGCTACAATGAAAATAGAAAAGCAAAGTTTCCTGGAAATAACAAACAATCAAACAAATGGTAATTAAAGGGTTTAATTATTCTCTTGCTGCACTGCTCTTCAGAAAGCCTTTGTGATTACATATTATCAGTAGTAACAGACACGAATTGCTGCTTAAGTAATTATAGAAACACAAAGACGCAGAAAGTTATTTCCGCCAGCAAATGATTATTATAAATCATACTTTTCATTACATATTCCTCCTGAGCACACAATGAGATCTTATCCATTTTATGTGCCTGTACTGTGCTCCAGCACTAAGATAAATGAGGCCAATACTGAAGCTTTTTTGCCCATTCAGGCATACGGCTGCACCTGTTAATCAAGAATAAAAGTCTAGCTGACCAAAGGCTAATCTACAAACAACCAGAATACAAACAACCTGGGCAGAGATAAGGAACTGAAAGCAGTTTTAGCTAACATGGGATGTGGAGCAAGGCATGTCACACCAGGGGCTGAGAAGGTACCAGAGAAGGAGAACCCGGCAATGGTGAGGAAAGATGCTGGGAGATGTCATCAGCCACACCAAGCCTACATCATCCAAGACCCCATGTGAGCTGCCAGCAGCTCGGTGTAGACCACATATAAATGTATTGTGTTCATGCATGTCTCCAAGGGCTGTTTAATGTTTTTGTTCCCTGCGTTCCTGCATGTTCTACAAATAAATCATCGTGCACTTAGGTAACATGTCCGGCCTCCCCACTTCCCTAACTCCAAAACATTTCTATTGCCAGTGCTACCATATGATCAAGTTGAAGCACCACCTGTCTCTTCCAAATGTGGTGTTATTCATTTACCACTTCCACCTTGCCATCTGTATATGCTGCTTGTCACATATTTGCTCCTTTCGCCTAAACCTGACTTCAAAGCACAGAAAAAGAAAACAAAAGGCCACCATAATAACATACCACGTGTAAACCATGACACAGTGTGTTTTCAGATTAGGAGACGGTGACTGAACTGTACTTTTCTGTATCATGCATGTCATTGCAGCTTTAGGTATATACGAAAAAAAACTCTTCCCTTCTGTGGTGAGTTTTTTCTAATTCATTGCAGAATTTTCAGAAGAGGAACAAGCACTTTCACTGAACCCAGAGGAGCATTTTCAGCACTGTTATGCCACATTCACTCTCAGCTGCAGTTTCTTCTGGTGCTCAGATGTTTGAGGTTTTACAGACACGACGACAGAAGTGCCACTCTTTCTAAAATCGGGCAGGTCCCCGAACACACTCTTTTTGTGGTCAGAAAATTGCTGCTGCATCTGGACAAAGCAAAGAAGAAAGAAACCTACAGCTTATGATGCCGGAGCAATTCTGAAAGTTATCCCTGTTGATTTTTTACTTTGTGGTAACGGAAAGAAGAGGTTGTCCCAAGCAATGGGTACCCCAGTGCACACATGGCAAAGACACAGCAGGGAGTGGTTATTTTACTTTCTCTTAGTTCAGAGAAGCTCAGAAGACACAAACTTCAAACAAAGACTGCGAATTTCTATTTCATAGAGGGAGAGAGAGCACAATCACTATAATCTGTACAATACAGCTCACATATCCAAGACCAAACACTTCCAAAGAGGTAGCAATTTTGGCAGTACGGAGTGACTCTCCATGCAGGCACAGGTAGCCTTTCTCACTAGCAGTTGGGATGCCAAGCTATTGAGGTTGCACCGAACACACCATACAGGGTTGCCTTTAGTGATTTAGTAGTCACGTTTTTCATAGATTGTACAACATATTAAAGCAACTTTTCAGGTTTAAGTTGCCATTTTTTTCTGAAATGCATAGCTGACATTTTGGTTGCTTTTTTTGTTGACACGGGTGACAGAGAAGTCATTAGAGGCAAGGCTTTGGGGCACAATTTTTATGAACACTGGGGAACTAACTGAGATTGTAGGTTAGCACATTAAAAATCAACAACTACGTTCACCCATTTCATAAAGGAAAGAGAAAGAACAAGAATGTAGAAAGGAACTATACTTAAAATAAACAGGCTCAAAATGCTAAGAAACAAGACTATACATGATACAAAGACCTGAGGAAAGTCACTGTTTCCTTAACAACACAAAACAAGACATGAGCATAAATTGTCCTATAAAGCAGAAAACCTGGATGAACAGAAAGAGCTACTTGGCTAAATCATGAGGTCTCCAATGACTTCAAGGACAAAAAGTCATGGGAAACACAAATCTGCTCTGACTACTAGAGATGAAATACAAGCGTATAGGGGCAAAATCAATATGCACAAAGGTGGTTGTGATGTCCCCAGAGAGGTACAGGAAAAGAACATTTGAAAGGAGGAAAAAGTGAAAAGGGGAAAGGAAGGAAGGAATTGCAAAGAGATGATAATCAAAATTAGAAATACGGTTAAATGAAAGGGTAATCTATCCACAGGTATTACTGAGAATGTTAAAGAATCTGATGCCTCTTTGCTAGGAAGGATAATTTAATTGGATAGTTAGAACTATCACAGGCAGACCAGAGGAAAAACAGACTAGGTAAGTTAAGATGTTCTTGTGTCAGCTGGGCCAGATGAATTGCACCTGAGAGGATATAGAGAAGCCAATGAAATAATCACAGACCCTTCAGAGGCTTTCCTTGAAGAGGCATGGGCAATGACTGAAGTTTCAGAAGACCAAGAAGAGGCAAGCACAGTATTTGTCTTTGACAAGGGGAACACAGAAGTAGGTCAGACTCACTAAAGGTGCCAGGTTCCTACAGGAAAAGAAGGCTTTGCGCTGAGAACTGGAGGCAGGGGCATCGTGCAGAAGGAACAGAAAGTTATCCTGCCCTCTCCTTTGCAGTGGAATGGGCTCTGTGCCAGCGCTGCTCCTGGACTCAACTGCTGCAACTTGAAGAATCTCATGGAAAACCTGCGGAGAGTCCAGAGCAAAGCACCCCATTTTTAAGGACTAGACAGACAGATATCTGGTAGAGAACAGCTTAGGTAGCACTGATCCTGCCCTGAGCCAGGGCGATGCACTGAGGGATATCTCAGATCCTGTCAGGCTCCTTTTCTTCTGGTGCGCAGGACCTGGGACTTAGGGGTATGGTTCTCCTTCCCCAGCTCTGGACACAAACAGGCACATAAACACGCACACTCCTTAACAATATGTGTGAGCTGTCTAACAGAGAGATCAGTATACAAATGGTGCTCTGTTTTACATATCTTTAATTCAGCTTATGGGCCTTAACTAAGCACATCATACAGAGGAGAACAAGGAATTTAGGCCATTCCTTTAGGCTGCTGGTGAGAAAGGACATCAGGTTGCAGCTAGGACTTCCCCCCAAGATGACCAACCTGCCCTAAATGGGAAAGGAACACGATATGCCAGATGCAGCGATGTCTAATAGTTCCAGATGTGCTCCTAGTGAACTCGGCAGTAAAAAAGCTGGTAAAAATTTGTCAATGTTGTAATCTAGCTAGGGGATTTGTCATAATGAGGAATAACTTTTACAGAATGTTCCTGGTTCAACCTGACACGTTGATAAGCACGGGTACAGCAAGAACACTTGTCCTGCCTGTTTGAAGTTTCTGCCCACAGCGAGGACACATGAGAGCTTGGAAAATCATTTAAAGGACTTTTGCCTAGCATATTGAGAAGATCAAATAGGAGATACTCCTTTGTAAGACAGTTCTGAAATATTACTACTCAAGAACTAGATGGACTAGATATCAATGATTCTATGATTCAATACCAGAAGTCAGGAAAAACCATTTCAAGTCCTGGTATCACAGTCATTCCCTTTGTTATCTTGGATATATCATAGTCTCTGCTTTTGCACCCACGTATTTAATGGGTATGAAAGCAACCATCAATCTTTGAACTGAATTCTGGGGTGCAAGTATGGAAAGAACTAAGTCCAAGTCCTGCACCTAGAAAATGGATTTATCCAGAGGTACTATTCATTAGCTGGATATTTCAGTATCTTAAAAACATGAAGCAGAGGATGAGATCTCCCTTGCTACACTGGCATTATGTCAATGACTAATGCAGCCTCAGGAATCTTATAGCTCCTCACCTTCTCAAGGAAGACTTGCTGCTCCAAAACTGTGGCTGATTACCATAAGATTGTCATTGAAGGAACTCCTCACAACTGCTGGCATATAGAAAATGGTGGCAGAATAGAGGCTGACACAGAAATGTTAAACAGCTTTACTCCTTCTTCAGCAAGTGCTGCACTAAATTAGGAATAGCTAAGCTTATTTTGCTTATGCCAGAGGACAATCTCATCCACAGAACATTCCAGCAACTAGAAAGGCAAAACCAAATGCAAAAGTCACTTGATTCAACTAAGTCGTTCTTCATCGTGCTTTGTCTTCTGTCTCTAGGTCTAAAGAGCAACTGCTACAAATTGCATTCAGTGTATTTCCATTCTTTGTTTTGGGAATTTGTAATAAAGCACAACTTTCTTGTTTTGGTCAGGAAAAGTTAAAAAACAGAAAACAGACACTAATATTCCTATATAAATACGTAAGGTAGAAATATAGGACTTCATACATGAAAGATGCAAAATTCCTACAAAGCAGTCATTTATATATTTTTTTTGGCCAATAAATATAACAGCAGGGAGAAGGATGAACAAAAGGATGCATGTCTGTACAGATGGGATATCTGAAACTCCTCTCTTCAAGTCAGATGTAGTCAGGGCATTCTGCTAGAGGAACTCTCGTGGTAGTTGTGGGGGGATGGTTTTGGTTTTCTCATTAGTAAGGGGAGGTGATTCTCAGGAGAATCCTTCATCTCACTAACTCTTTAAAACACATCAAAAATTGAGCTCTTAAACTGAGAGAAGAAAGAGCTGAGTATGTTTTTCAGCTCATGGTAGATGGCAGCATTCTCTAAGGATGGTGACCATATGCAAACCCACGGGGGTAACCAAAATTATGGGATAAATTCTCAGCTGGATTAAAACAACACAGATGCTCTATAGATATATGGAGCTACACCACCTTATTCCTGTTAAGAATTTGCCAGTTGTTACACACTGATGTATCTGTCCACCTGAGTGGTTAATAGTCTTAAAACATTCAGACACTGTGATGACAGCTCTAAAGAAAAATGGAAATTGTGCTATTTACTTGAAAGCTCATCATCATTACTTACTTGAGCAGCATCAGTAGGGTGCTCTTTGGGACTTAACCAAAACTGCCTGGAAGTGAAGCCTCAAAGCCAGTAACTATCTACCGCTGTTGCCATTCCAGTAGGTAAGCAAAGCTGTAGCCTCTGTCTTTCCAGTTTCATTACATCTATTAATATGGAGTGTAAACAACACTGAGAGTAGAATAACAACATTTTTAATGGTAGGCTTTGTCCCCAGCTTTCTATGTAATGAAGTGAAAGCAGTATCTAAATGTTTTTGGAACTGTGAATTGCTATCCTGAAGGGAACGCAAACATTTCCAGTTCCTATAAATCTTAAAATGGGACCAGGCTGAAAGTTTGAGAAAGGAAATTAAGAGACAAGTGGTCTACATGGGCTAACATAACTAGCTATTTGGAGCACAGCTGCCAACCTTATTGCAAGCAAGATTCTTCAGGTGATGTAACTGTCAGAAGCCACAGCTTCTGAAAGAAAGGTCTAAAACAAGAAAGGGAAGATATAGTAGAAAAGACTGAGGCCAATATGATTTTCAAAGTATAAAGCGCACAGATCCTTTGAATTGTTCTGACCTGGCCCAAATAACATAGAAAGGCAGAGGATTTGAAATTGCACAAGAGGGAGACGGAGACAGAGGTATTCCCAGCTCAACCTGGACCATTTACAGAGACATTTCTTCTCCCTCCCACCTTTTTCTTTAGCTTTTTTCAGACCAAAATGCCTTTTTCATACTCTTGCCAAAAACATAATGAATAGCATGCACGCCTAAGCCAATAATTAGCACATACAAGCAGAATCACAGAAGACTTAAGCATCTTTCTTATGGGTGGGCCCTACAGAACAGGTATTGTTCCCCATGTAGTTAATTAGATACAGAAAGCGGTTGGTAATCACTGGATTGGTAGTTGGTAGAGTTCCAGTGCTCAAAACCACACAGTTTATTGGGTATACTTAGTTTCCATGTTTCAAATGATGGCCAAATAGTGGCTGTGCTGCCTTTTTCATCAATTCAGGCTGAAATATCTGCACATTTTAATACGCTTACTTTTTGGTTTTGATAGCTTAACATAATTTCTGAAACATGACACTGTTTTCAGTCTTAAGTTCTTTTAACAACATATACTTTAAAGTTGGGAGGAAAATGTACTAAATGACCATCTTGAATTATGAATGTTTTTCGGGCCCAGCACGTATCGTTTTAATAGAATCTGGAGGTTCACTACTTGGGCCAAAGAAAGATCTTTGGAGTTATTTGATTTTCACACAGTTCGCAGTCTCTACAAGATCAAAGCACAGATGCTGTAGGATTGCCTTCCTTCTCTGAAGACTACTGATACAAAAAAAAGGCCAAATGAGAATAAAAAGATGCTTCCAACTTGATAAAATGTGGAGAAAGGTATTCGTAATACTTTCTGTAAAATAACTTTATTTTAGTTTCCATATTATAGTGATCTGCTCTTTAAGCCTCAGTACTTACCTATTTCCAGTAAAAAGTCTGTTTCCATCTATTTCAAATATTTTAACCCTCACAAATATAAATAATAAATTACCCATCTCCATTACACTGCTATTCTCATCACAAGAACAACCTCCAGTTCAGCATCCTTTTGTCTCTGATTGCTGGAAAACAGGATGGTGCGTCAGGGAAGGACCGCTTCAAAAAGAGCTGGAGCTGCTCTTTCTGTTCCTTCTACTGGCTGCTACCAGAAACAGAAACAAGGTGAAGCAGTGCTGTGGTCTGGTAGCTCTTCCTGTTTTTTTAGGATTCTTAATGATTTTGATCAAAAAGAAAATAAAACCAAATAAAATATCTTTTATTCCCGTGTAGCTTTGGCATTTCCAAAGCACACTCTCAACACTTCTTACAGTAGTAATGGGTGTATGTTTTACAATAACAATTTTAAACTACAAAAAAATCTACAAATATGTAAAACTGCTGAGTTCAGATGTTCACAAAACCTGAGTCACTGGATTCTTGAATAAGAACAACAGATGTTTTCCATTTGCTTCTGTGCTACTGTATTTATTTAGCTACCCTGGTAAGAGCAAAATTCAAAAGAAAAAGGGAATGTATGGCAAAACCAAGAAGGAAATCATGAGAACTGGATCTTTATCAGAAAAAAAAGGCTCCTTTGCTTGAGGAGCTTTTATGCCACCACTTCTTTATGAAGGAAAACCCCAAACATATCAAAATACTGAAAGTAACAGACCTTTTTGAAGTTCTGTAAGCACATACATTAAAATAATGGAGTAAAGTAACCCTTTCATTAAGCAAAAACAAAACTTTGAGTTGAGTTTGACACATTATCAGTATGTTTTTAGCTCACAGCAAGGTCAGTGAAATGAAATGATGAATACTGGGTGGCGGACAGGAACCCTGTGAAGGAATCTGGCCCAGCTATCTGTGGTTAAAGCAGTTTAATTACTTAAGGGTGTTGTGTAGTCAGTCAGTCTCTATAGCATGGACCAGCAATCAATTATTTCCCTTCATGGTGTTTTTATCATGCACTTTTGTATTTTGGTATTAAAAGAAAACACAGTCATTGCACTAACATTTTCAAGTGATATATTAAGCATTTTTGACATGCTCAGAAAAGCATGAACATAAATAAGTTTGCAGTTGCCATAAATTTAAAGAAAATGCAAGTGAATTTTGATCGCTTGATGGAATTTTACTTGTACAAATAAGTTTGTTTAAATGATGTATTTTGATTAATTTAAAATATGCCCACTTAAAGCACAAAATATTCATAAAAGCTTCTTACATACACCCACTTCCCAGGGTCTGGAAATAAAGCCTTCTTTGCTTTCCAGCATCTCCCACCCCACCCCTCTCATCCATCCATCTCTGCCATTGCCATGTTCTGGAGAAGCCAGGGAAGCTGGATGCCCTGTGTGGGGTGGCTGGGAGGTCACTCAGCACGTGATAACTTCTATTCTGCACTCAGGCTCTTTGGTTTAGACAGTGGGGTGCTCATCCTGGGCATCCTGTCCTACTGCAGCCCAGGAGAGAGGCAGCCAGCACTCACATCGGCATCACCAGATTGTCCCAGAGTAACGGCTGAACCTTTAACAAACTGCAGTCAGTGGATGCAATCACAGAGCATATCTGTTAACAGACATTTTGCAGCAACTAGAACTAATGAATGATTTGAAGATGCATTAGAGCACGGTGTGCATTACCCGCTAGCACAGCAGCCAAACAGTACTGCATGTCAGTGCTGCCTTTTCCCAAGCCAAGTCTGTCCTTTCTTTGATTCACGTTTTTGTCAGGTGAAATCAACACCTGTCACAACCATTACCAACAAAACCTGAGCAGCATAGATAACAAAGTTGCACATCTGCTTTGGATGTGCTTAAACAAGAACTGCTAGGCTGCTGAGTGCATTCTAAGTGTTTTCATGCCACTTCCATTTTATAACACAGTTAACCTCAAATATCTCATAGATTGGATTCATGGTACTTGATACTGAACAAGAGAGGAACGCCACAAAATGTGAGCTCTCACTCTACTGTAGGAAATATTTAAAATTAACTTCACTGGGATTTACGGGTTTATAAAGAGTTGAACCACACATAATTACCCAAAGCTTTGCCCTAGTGTCATGGTTTTGTAATTTTGCTATTGGTATTCCACATCATTTTTACTACTTCTCTGAAAGGGTGGTCAGGCGCTGGAATGAGCTGCCCAGAGAGATGGTGGAGTCACGGACCCTGGTGGTGTTCAAGGAGCGTTTGGATGTTGTGTTGAGGGACATGGTTTAGCGGGAACCATTGGTGAAGGGCGAATGGTTGGACTGGATGATCTGTGGGTCTTTTCCAACCTTAGCGATTCTATGATTCTATGATTCTATGATCATAACATCATGGACAAAAGAGAAGAAGAACTACGTATCCCAGAAGACCTCACAGTCAGAGAAGGAAGATACATCACAGAAGATACGTCATCTGGTTGCGCGTGGTCTTTTTTCACTTTCTTTTGCTGCCAGGGAGAGGAGTGGGTATGCTTCCAAGCCATACGCCTTCATCAAGTAGGGCTTTTGCTTTCGGAAACTCACTCACTCACTCTCTCTCTATTGCTCTTTTGCTCTCTCTCATTTCATTTGATTTATTATCCTTACTTCCAATTAGATTGTATTATATCGTGTCACCTTGCATTCCAGCATCATAGTTAGTAAAATAAGTTCTCCTTCTTAGATCGTTGCCGCTGCTCTGTTTTTTTTTCGGGAAGCCAGGGTGGCCCGTGAGCCTACTGCCCCCCTGTCACGGGCACAGATCTATCTAGGTAACTCCGTGACAAATTTTTGGTGGAGAATGCGGGCATCAGAGTGCACTGTGCACCGGTATCCACCAGTGCCTTATATTTCTGTGGTTCTGATGTGCCAGGCCATCAGATCCACACAGTCCAATAAACTCTCTTATCCCACTCCCTCCTCTGACTGAGGGCAGAGCCCCTCTTGAACTCTCATTCAGTCATTCTTGTTTTACTTTTAGAATAGGGTATCTTTAATACCTAAAATGAGGCTATACAGACAAAAGAAAAGTCATTTATTTATCCCTAGCAGACACGTCAAATAGAATGAGAAGACAGGAGATGGTAACATTTTACTCCTAAACAATATTTAATATTTAACTCCTAAAATAGCCAACAAAGATGAAAAATTGACCTGAAACCTCACTATTTATAT
Organism: Gallus gallus; assembly: GCF_016699485.2. NCBI lineage: Eukaryota > Metazoa > Chordata > Aves > Galliformes > Phasianidae > Gallus > Gallus gallus. Next base: position 65,388,595 of record NC_052535.1, on the reverse strand, counting down.
ATTAGTATATAAAGCATCATCTTGAAATCTGCCATTAGAAAGAGGTCTGCCTCATCAAAGTTGATGGGAGATTAACAGTCAGAACCTTCGAGTTAAATTTTCTGTCACTTCCATCTTTCTCTCATGTAGTGGGAACATTTAAGAGCTAAACACTGAGTTTCTATTTTCATCTTTATGTAAGATAGTATCACTGGCAAAGCTGGAGCAGAAGAAAACTCCTCTTATACCTCAATTTAACTTCAGACGGATGTGCATGGTACAAAGCCAGTCGGGTGATAAATAGTTTCTGGCAGCTCACCCTTCCTACCTTGAGTTGTATTACAGTTTATCATCAGGGCTGGCCATTCAGCACAGGAAACAGGGGAAGCAGTGTAACGTCGTCTCAGGCTATATTCACAGATACTTCATAGAATTCCTTGGCAAACAGTCAGCAAGTACTAAAAAGCATAAAAAGTGGCTTTATTTTGAGAACAGACATATCTCAAAAGGATCCGCTAGGAAACCCAAGAGAGGGGAAGCCTAGGCTGGGGTTAAAATAGCTAGTTTATTCACTTCTTCACAGAGCACAATAGCTTTACTGATTCATTCCACAAGTCATTTGCTAATTTTGCACCTTGGAAATGTGTATGGACACACATACAAATTAACATTTGCAGCAAATGCACGTGAAATGGCTATTTCTCAAAGCAAATGCCAAGGAAAACATTTTAGTGATCTTATTACTATTTGCAATGGCTTCTTTGACAATATTGTAGCTTAAGAGCCCAATTCTGTAACCATTTCTGCCCATATCTCACAGCAGCAAGCTACTTCAGTTGACTGTTGGTAAGAGCTATACATACAGAAGAGGATCCTCAGTAATCTGCAAAGCCATCAGCCTCCTAAGAAAGCAACAAATGAACACAGATTCATAAAAACACCGTTATTGTCTCCAATACTAGACCTTAACAAGACAATGACATTCAGAAAATTCCTAGACTTGGCAAGGAGAGAGAAAAAGCTGACAATACTTTTCCTTGATCTCCAACTATTCCTCTTTGATGAGAGATTTTCAGGATGGCAACACTAATTTGAGAAGTTCATACAAAAATCATTTGAAATTAACGTCATAAGAGAAATCACCCCTGTTGTAGTGCCACTCAAATCAGTTTAATTGTTCCAGGAATTAATTAGCGTCCATGTGTTTAACATTTGTTATTTGAACAAAGAGTGAAAAGGTGTCAAATTTCTTGCCACTATTTCTAATTAAACCAATCATTGTGTGAGCCCTTACATCTGCAGTACTCCTCGTGGAAAGAACAGATCATGCACAGCATAATGAGTATCAAATGCAGTAAGAAGTCACGGTAACCTTTGTAGTGCAGTGCTTTAGAATTGGCTGCTCATTTGTAAAATATCTGACCCTTCTCCCCTTCCCAATGCCAAGAAAAGAAAGAAGTATGCACATTTGTCTTCTGCACTGAAAAATCACACTTGAGTAAATAAATGTTACAGACAAAAATAAATTCGTAATAGAGACAGAAAAATGCAAATCAATCTCGTGAATGTAAACACCATGCTGCTGCTCCACGATAGTGCTGTGTGCACTGGGCTTACCATGGCATCAGACCCAACGCTAGGAGCCCTCCAACTTGCTGTTTTTATGCAGACAGTAAGGTACATTTTGATAGGAAAAGTGCAGGGAAATCAGCACGGGTCTGTGCTTGCGCCTTGACTTCATGGTGTATTCTGCACCCTATCTTTGTTAGGGACCTGTATGCCTTCTTCAGACAGAGTGACAAAGCCCTACAAAGGCTCCCAACTATGACTCCCAACAGGTAAACTTTGGGAGGTCCCAAAGCCTTGCTCAGATTCTGCTAAGTAGGCTAGGTCAAACTGCAGACCACGTGCATTATTTCAGTGGTTTCCTCTTCATTTACAATTCCTACCTAAGCCTCAGATCCCAAGGCCTGAAAGATGGCTTCATTTCTTTCCAACCAATATATTTGCTAAAGCCTTTCATAATGTTAACTGCCTGCAATGGATGTCATTCCTACATCAGCAAGAAAGTCAGTCTGTTGTCCCAACTTGCACCCACTTCATCAATGCCCTATTTCATCCACAGTTCTGGACTGAATGTGGCTCATTTTAGACCTGAGGAAGTTCTACCTTTGCAAGGATGGAAAGAAAGCAATTTGGTAGCAGGGTTATTTTTCCTTTCTATGCATGGAAGCTGTGCAAGATTGCTCGAAAACAGTAACATCAGACACTCTTGGAGAACAGACTGATGGTCAGCATGAAGGTGAGACTGTTAAAGACATGCAAGTGACTGCGTCGCATGACTGTGACTCATCATAAGACTGTCAGCTTGCTACAATATCCACTTGTACAGGACTATAATGTATATATTATTTTATACAGCACTGCAGATATATATGACCTACGTTTACACCAGAAAATGTGTGACAAATAAAAGAGGAAAACTCTGTACTCCTGTTTGCTTTTTCCTTCATTCAGTAACACAGTAAATAAGAAGTTTTATACGGGATCAGTAAACCACTTTAAGACTTCTTTTGGCATCATAACAGAGAATATTTTTAAAGTTGAAGGGTTTGACTATAATGAAATTCACAGTCTGGTAAAGAAAAGATTACGTTGGCAATCTGTTTCTCTTTATAGACTGAAAATTTCATTGTCAGCACGATCTCAAAGTATGTGTGTCTCTATGCATACAGATGCATACATACAGACACATTTTAATGCTTAGAACAACGCAACTGATCACTTTCCAGGCAGGAACATGTGACTCCTTTTCTTGCTGCGTGTCACACAGCCAAGCAGTGACTCTAGACAGGCTTCCTAATATGAGGTGTGGGTTTATTTATCTTTTAACAAGTGACTACATTTAGAAAACATTTTTGCAATAGAAAAATGCCTGCAAATAACTGGAGAATCATGACACTTTTTGAAGTTGACAGCAGATTGCACACTGCTGTTGAAGCTAGACAGTACAGCAATCTAGCAGGAAGGTACATGGACTTTTGTTGTTGACTGTAAACAGCATGGATGCCATACCAGTAGGGAAAGAAGTCTTCCTTCTGTTAATCTTCTAACATGCTATAACTTACATATTTGAGAATGATGGCAAGACTTGGGACACTCCCCAAGAGCAGAATAAAAAAAGCACCCAGCCTGGCTTGGCTATGAGCTACTTATTCAGCCAATTTTTTCCTAACTTCCAGCTCTCAGTGGCAACAAACATAAAAGAACAGAGCCATCTCAATCATTTTTTATTAGTCTAAAAGAAGTTGTTTGTCCTTGCTGATATAATTTTGAAGGGAATAGGAATGTTTTCATTGGCCTGGGGACTGGAACTTGTACTAAATGGGCAGACACGGAAACTATTTCACAAACACATGAGCCATCCCAGCTTCTGTAACACGAAGTAAATTAATGGGGAAGCACGCTGAAACACTGCACACAGTGGGTGAGACCCTCGCTCCATATCCGTCAGTGAGAGTTCTGCCATTGATTTCATGGCTGGGATATCGCACTGCTCCTCAATGCTTTTCTTCCAAAAATAAGGTTTTCTGATGCTCTCCAGTCTTTATTAGCGAGGTTCGTTCGTTAGTCTTTTGGCGTACAGTTCCTTTTTCTCTTAATATTTTAGCAATTTGTTTCAGCAACACCTCTGTATCTGACATTTATTAGAGCACAAATCTATGTTAGATACTCGCTAGCTCATCAGGTCCAGCAGCAGACTACTTGAGTCAGCCTGACGAACGGCCAGAGTTCAGAGTCCTTCCATAAATAATGACTCGGTCTTGTCAGTTGTTTTGGCCTCCGCCGTACAGTAATGCGCTTCCAGAGCAGATGGAGCTGCTCTCAGCTGCCATTTTCTGTCTTTTCAACTTCCTGTTCTGTGCATGGTTCTCATCAGTGCGGATTCTGCAGAGAACACCTACCTCAAAAAGCTGAAGTATGTCCTTCTTTTTTCAAACCAGAAAGAAAATAGATGAATACTTTGACAGAATGCCTTTGAATGAAAGTTTTAACCACTCTGAAAGCTATACTCTGTTTAAGTTAAAAAAAAAAAAACAAACACAAACAAAAAAAACCCTACAAATGAATCCCGCCTTTGAAAAGGCTTAAACTCTATTACAGATTATACATCAACTTTCCTGTAAAAATGCTTTTACAATCTTTCGTTCTTGCTTACATAAATGTTATTGCAGCCATTCATAATTAAATTCTACATTCGCAGAAGTATTTTAGTTTTTCCCGACTTTTAATTTTGAGAGCTGATTTGCACAACAGTGTCTAATGTAACCTTAGAAGCTGAAAAATGCCTCTCTTTTCTGCAAAGCTATCTCCCCCGCTGTGCAGCAGCACATCACGGGCACTGTGCAACTTGCACACACAGCTGCTTGTAATTCTAGCAGCTACAGTGTAGATGCTGCTTTGCAAAGCCTCTGTACTCCCCTGCCCTTAGAAGTTAGATATGTGGTGAATCAACTTAAAAATACCATAGATTTGTGGAATTATCCATTAAATGAAAGTCATAAAGACTTTTATATTCATAACAGCTATGCTTCCTTACAGAGCCTAGCTGTGACCCCAGACAAAATTAGTTTCAGCAGAAAAACTGCAAAGACTTATACTACCTGAAGCTTTCAAACCTGGGGCTCTCTCCCTCCCCCCCCCCCCCCGCCCCCACTGCTTTGATGTGCAGAAAGGATTTACTCCCATTTTGTACTCCAACATGTAACAACCCTGCCGTGTGTGGCACAAAATCACTGCATTGGATGGCATGTGCCAATGGAGCAGAGCCAGCCAGATGATGTTGCAGTCACGGAACTTAATGCAGACGCACACACATGGCTCCCACGTTTCAGTAACAGAAATCTCATTTACACGCCATTTCATGCAGCAACACGTGCCATGCAGCCCATCCAGGGAGAAGCTAACATGCTGATGATGGGCCAGGCCTGCTCTGCATGCACAATGTAAATGTGCAGCAGAGCTATTCCTTCACAACTGCTGCGATGAGAAAGAGAAGAGGATGGCAGCAGGGAGCGCTGGAACTCCTTCCTCTTGCCCCATCTTGCTCTATAGTTTGCTCCACACTCTACTTGTTAAGCTTTCAGTTTGTGAAGTCATGAAGATAAGAGCACCCAATCACACAGACTGGCAGTAACACAGACAGCAAGCATCTGTTCCTAAGGGGAGGCTGAGCCCCACCATCCTTGTAGTAGACAGAGCTGTGAGGATGCAAGTAGCAAGAGCATGGCTGGGAGACTTCCCAATACTTCTGATTGAGTAACTGGGTTCACCTCACTTTAAAGCCACTTTGAGCAACATCTTTTGGAGTGCACAGTAACAAACATCTCTAGCTCTTGATGAGGTACTGTCACTGATGGGATCAATCTACACATTCACTACACGCAGCAATGCTGTTAACTACTCTAAAAAGAATTAATTTTCCTTTTTGCTTCAGAGCAAGACATAACAGCAAAATCTATTCACAGTGATAAGGAATGTGACCATAATAAAGTCTGGCCAGGCTGGATGTGGCTCTGGGCAGCCTGGTCTGGTGATTGGCAACCCTGCACATAGCAGGGGAGTTGAAACTAGATGATCATTATGGTCCTTTTCAATCCAGGCCATTCTATGATTCATTCTACGAATAGATTTCTTTGTCTTGATTGTTACTAAAGTCTAAACTGCCCTGTCTGACAAGAATATAAACCTTTTTTTTCTGTATTTGTAATAAAGATTTTAAAAATGTACAAATTTTGCTGGTGATACAAACTAGGAGCCTTTCTCACCTTTATTCAAAACATTTTTTCAAAGAGAATCTTCTAGGAAGATGTCATAAAGGGTTATAGCAAGCTCACCAGAGCTCCGAAAACAACGTGAAAGATGTGTGGCTGAAAGATTTCATTTTTAGTTCACTGTTAGACGTGCATCAGATTAAGAGAACATGGCTCATCTTAAAAAATAAAAAATTGTGTGGTTTTTGTTCTGAGTGGATCTCTGTTACTGTATTGCAACAGTACAGTGCAGGGTAGGATGCTCTTCCTGCAGTGCAGCAAGGCGCAGTGGGGGTCACACTGTTTGGCCCAGTAACAAATGTTTGTATGAGAGGACCAGCATGGCTTTGGTAAATCCTACAGGCTTTCTAAGCATGCTGGATTTCAGGATGTGAAAGCATTGTCCTGTCTGCTGAACAGCTAATCCAGGTCCTCAGAGGAAGTAGCACAACCTGGGGTTGAACAAACTTATAAAGCATTGATATTTGTCAGTGACTGAATTGCTACTGGTCAATTGCTGCGAGCAGACTGCAAAAACCACTTAATCTGACTTCTGGTAATATACAGAAGATATATATCTGACAGATAAACTTTTCTACCTCAAATTCATGATTTGCTTCTGCCTTTTCAGATAACAAACCAAGACTTTAAAAGGTCACATGAAAACTTCATGCAAGGGAACCAAATATCCCAATAGACCAAATCCTTGTGTACAATGACTGAACCCGCACAGCATCTTGATGCTGCAGCTGCTTGTAGGACCAGTGTAAGACAGGGCTGCTCCCTATGCTGATAGCTCTGTCCTGGTCTGTGAACCCATTTCAGATGGTTGCAGGGAACCTGGAGACAAACTCCTGTGCCTCCTTGCTTCCTTCCCCAGCCCTGGAGTGGCCCAGCAACCACAGGGGTAATTCTCAGCCCATGTCCTCGGAGCAGGCACTTTCACCCATGCAGAAACTTCACTAGTACACATGACAATGATACAGGCAATTACCTTTTGCCTGCAGGAAAGAGAAAGGGCTTTCCAGAGGAGCTGGGAGCACTGTTACACAATTCTTTTATGTGTCTCCCAAGCCACTTAAGGAAGGAACTCTGAGTGGACTGATTGACAAAGAAAGGAATTCCTCTATCAAGGTCTTCTGGAGGAGCTGAATAGGCTGCAATGATTTAGAAATTGAAGTTGTCCCCTACAGTCACCCCTACCTTCAGCACAACTAATGGGGATCTAGTCTTTTTATATATTATTTTGTGATGGTTATGTTAGAAGCAATACACTGTTTAGAAGTATTTTGTTAAGCAAAAACATTTGAAGGGATCACTTATGAGACAAGATCTACTGAAATAGGAGTTTTAGTCACGCAGCATTCCCCCCAGCCTAGACTGACACTAGCAGGGCTGGGCTGGGAAACAGGAATTTCTCAGACGGAGCCTGAAGTCACACGTGGTGGGAAGGCTCCAGGAGCCCTTCTTCTCTTTGCCTGTGGCACGGAGCAGAGCTGTCTGGATGGCCAGGGAACAGGAAAGGGATGTGGGAAACTCGCTGCTAACTGTTGGAAATTGGCTTAGATTCTTCTGGCGAGCACATCGTTAAATGCTAATCAAAAGCTCAGCATAAATTTAATTACAGGTACCTGGGCAGCAATCTTTCAATGTAAGCAGCTCTCACGGATATACGAGAGCTGGATCCACGTCAACAAACACACATAGAAGATTGACCCTCTGAAGCCTAGTAAAGAACTGGCTGTAACTGAAGCAAAAGTCTCCCAGGATTATCTATCCAGGTCCACCCACTTAAATGGAATTTTCTGATGAAGAAAAATGAGAGATCACCTCTCAATCTACCTTTTTATCTGTATTTTAAGGAAAACTTTGAACCTTGTACCTAAAAGCTTAGAACGAACGGAGCACTTTTATTCATCATAATGGCCCACCAAGTTGACAATGTCTGCACTTAATTTTTTTCCAACATCTTCTGACAAAGACATTTGCCATCAACCAGAAATTTTTATTCTGTATTCTTCCTGTTTTATTTGCCTGCCTACTGTCAAGTTTAATTTTTCCCATGCTTTTGTTCTGAACAGTTTCTCCTTTTGAATCACATTATCCATACAGTATTTTGGTCCCAGCTTTCTTCAGCTCCCCTCTGACCCATTTGAGGTTTGACTTCTGTGCAGTCCTACCATTCCGTAAGCATGGATGCACAGTGTGCAGCTACCGAACTGAGACTCCTCTCTCTGAGAGCTTCAAACCACATTCAAAACTGAACACAGTACTGGCAGGTTATGCAGTAAAAGCTCATCTGCATGCCCAAAAAGGAGCACAGGACATTGTATCAGGAGAGGAAGCTGCTTCTTCCTTGCACGTGAATTTACAGAGAGCAACCACCTCCTCTCTTTGCCTTTGCTGTGTAACTCAAACTAAGTAGTGTCCCCACTTATGGTACTGCCGGTTGGTTCCCTGTTCTCTATCCTATAAAACATACAAACCTCTTTAGCACTCAACTCCTCCTTCCTTAACGTCCAACAAGCTCTTAACTTCTTTAATCGCTGATTGACTTTTCTTGCAAAACAGGGGAAATCCAGCACTGATGCCACCTCTGCCCTGCTTCAACTCATTCCTCTGATACACACTCATGACACAGGCTGTATCTCAGAATTACCTGCCTGTAATTCCTTGGTGACCCCGGTGACTCTTCCTAGTCAACAAACTCTCATTATTAGCCCCAGCATATATTTTGATCTGTAAGATTCAGCCCTACTTCTATTAGTCTCTGACATGGTTCAGATTCTGTCTGAATAACAGTCCACTTTTCCCTATACTAAAACCTTTGGGTCCCCAGCAACATATATGAGCAGTCCCTGTGCTGAAGCCATTAGTGGAACCCCAACTGGAGAGTGACCCCTGAAGAATTTTGCTAGCAACCCCCCTGGAACCTGATCATTTCCCCTCAGCACATCGCACTGCCACCTCCACATCTGTCAGTACTTTGTTCAAAAAATAGGGCTTTAAAAACAAGATCTGAAATGTGTACAAGTACACAGCTCTCCAAAGCAAAGAGCTGTTCCCATCGACTTCCTAAATTGTACCTGTTTTCTGAGACCCCTTCTTTCTCAGGCGCTGGGAACTGGCGCTTCGTTTCTTTGACTGTTTTGTTGTGTAACAGAAACTGCACATAAATAAGTCAATCCTAAACAGACATTGCTTTGAAGGGACTCTTCTCAAGACTGATCTAGCTGGCAGATACTGAAAGAATTACTACTTTGGCATTATAAATACTAAATGCATTCTAAAAAAACTAAACAGAAATATATGCTTCTGGAAAGTGGTATAAACTACCAGATTGTTATCAGGGATGAAGAAAGTTATCTGGAAGTGTCACTTATACTGACTTGAGAATAGTCATCAGTAATAAACAACATGAGATCTGTTGCAGAACAAGCGTATTCTGTTCATAAAAGCTATATAAGGAAGATTCTGTGTCCCAGCTACAGAGGCTATATTATCAGCTCTTTATAGTACTCTTGAAATAGAGCCCTGTGTAGCTCTGGTTTGAAAGCCTCGGAAAAACTATTGAAATGAAGTATAAGGGAGAACTTAAGAGGCATCTTAATTGAACAGATTTCAAAAAATATCCTTCTTCTTTCAAATCATTAATGGACAGAGCAACTACTACTTCAGCAAGACTAGAATAGTGCACGTTTTGTTTCAGCTGTGATCCTAGGAACTCAGTCCTTTCACCTTGGCGCTGTTGAAATATTTTGAATATGCTCCCTTTCTTGTAAAAACAAACAAGAGAAAAGCTGGAAGAAATCTCTTCAATGCTAGCCAACGTGCCTAACAGGGAGGCTCCATAAAGCAGCCTTCCTACTGTAAGCGTTTGCAAGAAACTGCATGGAGACTTGCACCAGTCAGTTCAAATGGTCATTCTCTTGAAGTAGTACGACAGAGCAAAAAGTAAACTCATTCTGTGGACAGAATAAAAGATGGGACCCATCTAACTGAAGCACGTGGCAATTGTCTGAGCTGCACAATTTTTCCAAACCCTCATGATGTGGAGGGAAGAAAAAAATCCACCTAGTATCCACGATACCTTTGGTTTGAGACCACAACCCATCACTGCTTATGTATCCTATGGCAGGTGCCAAGCTCCCAGAGTGATATTGGTGCCAAAAGTCAGACTTTATATCCAAGTTCAGACAATACACCAAATCATAGCAGCAATTCCTAATATTGTGTTTTATTCTTAAAGGTGGCAAAGCAATTTGGAGGAGAATATTCATATTTACATCCAGATGTAAAGGGAATCTGGAGCTGACGCTAATTTCCCATTGATGTATAGGTCAATGACTCAGCCTAGCCTTTTGATTCCTCTTCACTCCTGGCCTTCTTGAGAACAATCAAAGCCATACACAGCCTAAACCCATCGCTTGGCTATCAGGAGAGAACTTCTCCCCTCTCCAAGGAAGTCCCAAATCAATCTGGAGGAGACATATTCATAAACACGAGTCTACATAAAAATTAACCACGATGTAACATTCTCAGAGAAATATCAGTGCACTTGAACTTTTGATGTCAAAAAGTTGCAACACCTTAAATCCTGCAGCAGTGCTCCAGCCAGAAGGTTTGTAAATACTGCTTAGGTGACCTGTGACATGAAACAGATCAGAGGATTACTGGAAGAGAAGCATCCTTTGAAGTGTCCAGTTGTGAAATATGGCACATTATTTCTACCACACTGTGGTTACTAATGGAGTATGTTTCATCTATATCTCTAATAAGTACCTCTTCTTTTGTTTATTTATTTATTCTTATTTTGCTCTAGTGTCTTTTTTTCCTGCTGGAAGGGCGATATCTAAGAATGTGACAGCCCACCAGCTAAAATACCAGTACACATTCCCTGCAGTGCGGTTGTTTTAGATACAATCCTCCACAGTCTGTCCAAGCAGGAGCTTGAGAAAGGAATTTAGCTACAGATCTTGCCTTTGCAGAATCATCTTCCAGCCACAGGCAAACTTCCTTTTGCTTGTTCCTCCAGGGAGATGCATGAAAGTGTGTGTGTGTACACATGAAATTGTGTGTGTTCATCTCCCACGTTTATATCAGAAAATGAGCACAAACATGGTAATTGAAATGATCTCTCAATTGACAGTATTTATACTGCCTACCATTTTAATCTGTGTCTCTGTATTACAGGCAAATAAGAACTTCAAACAGAACTATTCACACAGAAACACATGTTTCAGACATTACTATTTTTTCCCCACATCTTCTTCACTTTTCCAGCTAAGTCTACTTTTCTTCCAGCTGTTAATTCCCATTGCTTCATTTGCTATCTTCTCTACCAATTTATTACAGGAGCTGAACATAATGAAGAGAAGGATTTCATCTGTAAATTTAAATCTCAATTTATGCAAAATAGCACCTTCAAAATTACACTAAAATTAAATTAATTTCTATGCCAACTGCTGCCCAGGCTTAAAACATACAGATAACATCTTACTCACAAAAAAAAGTACTCTCAGCTGCTACGTTCTCTAGGTACAGGACAAAGGGATGGCCCTGTTTTTCAATGCCTTGCATTTGTTGCCACTGAACAGATTCTGTAACCTGTTTTTCAACTGCATAAGATTCGTCTGGAAATTATTAAGTTGTTTTTCCATTTTCAAGCCGGATAAGACAGAGAGGACCACATATTGAATAGCCCCTTCCTCATCTCCTCATGTTGGGAGCTGCCCACCAGCCTCCTGCTGACTCTCCAATCGCTAACCCTTCCATGGTGAGCTCCAGAAACGTACCTACAGTGGGCTGGGGGCCCACTGCCACCAGCATTTTCCCCACACACCCCAAGAAGCATCCCTAGAACTCATGGAAGGGTGAGACCTACTGACCTACATGGATGGTGAAAAGCTACAAAGATGGTGAAAAGTCTAGAGGGGAAGATGTATCAGGAGCAGCTGAGGTCCCTTGGTTTGTTTAGCCCAGAGAAGAGCAGACTGAGGGGGAGGCCTCATGGCAGCCTACAGCTCCTCACAGAGAGAGAAAGAGCAGTGCTGAGCTCTGCTCTCTGGTGACAGCAACAGAGCCAGAAAGAATGGCACGGATGTGTGTCAGGGGAGGGTCACGTTGAATGGTCAGGAAAAGTTCTTCACCAGAGGGTGGTGGGCATGGAACAGGCTCCCCAGGGCAGTGGGCATTGCCCTAAGCTGCTGGAGTTCAAGAAGCATCAGGACAATCATCCTCTCCAAACTGGAAAGATATGGATTTGGTTCAATGGATGAAGAACTGGCTGCAGGATCGAGTCCAGAGAGTGGTTGTCAGTGGCTCAGTGTCTGGATGGAGATTGGTGATGAGTGGTGTCCCCCAGGAGTCAGTGCTGGGGTCAATACTCTTTAATTGACCCCAGCACTTGAAATTGATTTAATTTAATTGACAAGGGAGGTTTAGATTAGATATCAGGAGGAAGTTTTTCACTCAAAGGGTGGTGTCATACTGGAACAGATTGCCCAGAGAGGCTGTGGATGTCCCATCCCTGGAGGCATTCAAGGCCAGGCTGGATGTGGCTCTTGGCAGCCTGGTCTGGTGGTTGGTGACCCTGCCCATGGTAGGGAGGTTGAAACTAGATGATCTTTGAGGTCCTTTTCAACTCAGGCCATTCTATGATTCTATAGTTCTACACATTTTTCCAAGTTAGGTCCCTGTGTCTGTTTCTTTGCTGAAATAATTCTTTTCAGTAAGTTACATGTTACTGTAACTCGACTGCTCCCTTCTGACATTCTTCCAGAAGCCCTGGATGAGCACTCTGCATCCCAACCCACTTACTGAAAAGATGCCTTCCTCCCAGGCTTATCTTTCTTTCTTTCAAATTAATGCCTCTCTTTGTTGGCACCAGACCTCCATTACCTGCATACAGAGAATCCTACAGAAAGCCTGTGCTGGTTTCAGAGACAGAGATGTGAATAGAAAGCAGGTATTAAAAACTGCCTCCATCAACAAACTGCTTCATTCAAGTTGGATTTTGTGCTTATTAAGATTTCAAGACGAGATTATGTTCGTCTTTTGCAAAAGGGTTATGTTTATATAATAACCCACATCACTGTGCGTTTGCTGCTGAACTTGTAAAGAACATCAAAGCAATGAACTGGCAGAAATCACTGGCTAAATCCTAGGAATCCAAGTTTTTTGAAGTATTCATCTCTTGGCAGCTGCGGCTTCTCCTGCAGGTGCAGAAAGAACATTTTCTTTAAGTCAATTTATTCATCTAGTCCAATTCAAAGACTATTTCACTCAATGCTGAGAAAGTCTTTGGTTGTTAGATACAGAAAACGCATTTCCAATTTACGGATAAAAACTAGATAACAGTGGATGAGGTCCAGTCCAAGGAAGATTTAAGGACATTAGAATCTGTCAGTTCTATTACTAACTGGAAAAATCTGCATTTATCAAAATGTCTTTGAATTCAGTTTTTAAAATGTCTTCAGCATTTTTAAGGAAGCTTTTTATACCGATTATATTTGTATTATTTGCAATTCTAAAATTTAATTTCATTCCTTCCAGACAGAGTGGTAAAATCTGTAAACAAAACATAATCTATCAGAAAAAAAACAACAACCAGAGGCTAAGATTAAGTAAATGTGACTGGATATTACAGAACTTCCTGGCTAATAAAACAAGTCTAAATGCTATGTACAAGCCATATCCCTTGTGAAGAAGCATAGCTAGCAGTTACTTATTAAAAAGAATAAAGTATGAAAATGTACAGCAAGGACTTAAGCTAGCACATCAGCAGTATTGCAGCATAACTTTACAGGAAACTCATTCCCTAAGAGCTGTTGCTGAGGTGGGTATACAAAACTTAGCCAACCATGCCATACTGACGCAGTACAAAGCTGCAGGACAATTGGAATTCCTGCTTGAAGGTACCATTGCTAACTAGTTCTCCTACTGCTGCATTTATTGTAATGGTTCATGTTACACAAGAAAATTTAATTTGCTTCTTGACACTGCGCATTGCACTATAGATGAAGCAGGGTCTTCTGCAGCATAAGCCATTCCCATGAATCAAGTATCAGGGCCAGGGCGACTCCAGTGCCCAGCTCTGGGCAGGAAGAGGGAAGTGCTGTAGGGAAGGCAGATCAGATTGAAACGAACACAGGAGAGAGCGTGAAGATCTAACCAGTGCCCCTGCAAGGGAGAGAAAGCTCTGTGGGGACAGAGAGGGAAGTGGGATTTAGCCCAATCATACCCCACAGCTGAGCATTCATTTGGCTGCAGGACCATGAGGGTGTGAGCTGTGTGATGAAGGGCACCAGAGGAGGACTGCTGAGATTTCTGCTATCTCAAGGAGGGCTGCAGGCTATTTTATTTCATAAGCAGTTTGACAGCCAGGAGCAAGATGGAGCAGGAAGGCAGCAAGATGCTTTGGTGAAAGCTAAGGAATCTGTGAACTCAGACGATAAGGTGCTAATTGCATGGCACTGGAGGTCAAGAACTAACATTCAGACAAGCCAGCAGCCACGATGCCTTCAGGAGCCCTCTTCCCTTTCGCTCTGCAAATTGGCTCCCCAGGGACACTGATGCAAGCTTAGTGCAATCTACACTGCAAAAAAACCCAACAAACAATCAAGGCATTGACTTTGGCTAAAGCCAACAGCTACCTGCTAGCACAGTGCTGTGAAGCACCGCCAGTCTGCAGTTCTGCGGAGCCATTGCTAAAGGGAACTGGAAGTAAAGGCTGAGTTTTCACTCCTTGCCCTTAGACCAATGGACATAAAGAACATTATTTCCACCAAGTTATCCTACATATGGAAATACCTTATTTTTGGGAGCTATTCATGAAAATTAGACAAGCATTTTACATGAAGTTGTTAATACTTAAAATAATGAATGAATCACAGGTTATTTCACAGTGATATTTCCAAAGGAATATGCATTTGTCTGAGTAAACTGAGCATATTCATCTGAGCAAATCACTGTTCATTTGCACACATGAAAACTTGCATGACGAAGCTGCGTATACAATTTTACCCATTGGCTGAAAAATCCTCTATCATGTAAAGGTTTCATTCAGCGCCTTTTTTCAAATAAAATCTTGTTTCTTATGAAGTGAGGAAGACTCCAAAGGCATGAAGGAAAACATGCTTCTTACCCTTGTTTTCACTTGGTAGAAGAAAAACAGAACTGAGACGTTGCTTGTAAAAGAATGCAAATTGATTGTGTGAAGGAAATTATGAAATGAGCTACTGGATAAGACTGTGTTTGGAATAGCATTTTCTTCTCTTCCTTCCATCTCTTCCCATGACAAACTTCAGATAATGACTTCCAGGACAGCAGCCCTCCCTTCTCACTGCTGTACTAATAAGAACCTTCCTTTTGATAAGCAGGGCCGAGGACAACACCAGCATGTCAGAGCTGCCATCCCAACTCCGATTCCGTGCAGCACCCCCAGCCAATTAGGTTCTCAAGAGTGAGCATCACCAGCCCAGCCATGTTCCATCTCTGGGTCAACACTACCACCTTTGGAAAATCCCACAATCAAAAATGAACCTCAGGCACATAACTAACCATCAACATCAAGGCACCTCTGTTCCTGAAAATATAAGCAAAAGGCTTTGGTCAAATAATTCCTTAGGAGCAGCTAACTTAAACACAGCCACAATTTCATACTGTTATACCCTCTATACTATATCACATTTGATGCACATTGCAAAAAAATCTACACAGCAGAAATAGCACTGCTGAGCCAGCAGTGTGCTCTTGCAGCTCGGAAAGCAAATGGTATCCTGGGCTCCATCAGAAGAGGGGTGGCCATCAGGGACAGGGAGGTGATTGTCCCTCTCTACTCAGCTCTTGTGAGGCCCCATACTGTGTCCAGCTCTGGAGCCCCCAGTACAAGAAAGACAGAGAGCTAGAGGAGAGGGTCCAGAGGAGGGCCACAAAGATAATCAGAGGGCTGGAGCACCTCTCCTATGAATACAGGCTGAGGGAGCTGGGCTTGTTCAGCCTGGAGGAAAGAAGGCTGTGGGGTGACCTCATTGTAGCCTTTCAGTACCTAAAGGGAGCCTGTAAACCAGAGGGGAGTCAAATCTTTGAAAGGGTAGATAACAGCAGGATAAGGGGAAATGGTTTTAAGTTGAGGGAGGGAAGATTTAGGTTGGATGTTGGGGGAAGTTCTTTGCTGTGAGAGTGGTAAGGTGCTGAAACAGGCTGCCCAGAGAGGTTGTGGATGCCCCATCCCTGGAGGTGTTCAAGGCCAGGTTGGATGGGGCCCTGGGCAACCTGGTCTACTATTAAATGGGGCGGTTGGTGGCCCTGCCTGTGGTGTGGGCGAGGAGGTGGAGATTCAGGATCCTTGAGGTCCCTTCCAACCTGGGCCATTCTGTGATTCTGTGAAGTAGGAATACTGGCAGCAGTCATAGGCCAGTATGAATGTTTCAGTCCTTCAACAGTAGCTCTGTTTTCACTAGCACAGACACAAACACAGAGGTAGATTATTCACAAAATGTCTCAAGCACAAATACTTTTAATCCTGTTAGTCAGGGGAATAATCTAGCATGGAACAGAACTGGAAAGCAGACAACAATTTAGCATATCTACTTCTTTCATTCCATTTCCTCATGATAATTCAAAGAAGTGTGTGCTCAAATATAAAGCTAAACAGTTAAAATTAAAATTAAGAACAAATACATTTAAGCAATGTATGGTTTTTTCTTGTTGCAAAACAAAAATGCATCATCATGCAAACAAAAAGGTTTACTATCATTATTTTCCCACAAGGTTAATGCTTCTTCCAAATCAAAGTAAGTAAATGGTTTTGCACCCATTAGTGAAGATCTTCCCTTTCTATTATTTGCATCATCCCTCTGTTCAGACTGAAGCTTTCTACCAAACATTGTTCATGCACAGGAACACTCCTCTTGTGATGTTCAGTCAGGGCCTAAACAGTCCCATCAAATGCTAAATGCCTCTTATAATGCAGAACATTCTGCTTTTTTAAGCCTCTCTAGAGGGAAGAACGAGGAAGCTCACCTTAAAATCTAGCTTCAAAATTGGCTACTTTTTTTTCCTATTGTACCTTTTTTATCCTGAATTTGTTGAATGTCTGGAATGTTTTCAATATTAGGGTATTTCTCTTCCCTACCTATAGAAATATTTAAACAATTCTCCTGGATTACTCAATTGCAGTGTGATCACATGAAGGGATTTAATACAGACTTTCTCTTTGCTATTTTTTTCTCCATCAAATTGTCCTCTGAATGCTAATAGAGCAACACTGCTCTCTCCTTATTAAACGCTCCTTTCTCCTTATCATGAATTTTTCAGGCAGTACAATATCTGCTAGCTTGCTATTCCAGGTGTGCTTTCCATGTTCCTGATGTAGGGCTCTTTAACCATTACCATCATCTTCACCACCTTTGTATCAGATAAGAAATGCCTGCAAGAACTTTTGCAGTACAAATATTGCTCAATCACAACAATTAAAAGACCCTCATAACAAAGATCAAAACCTTCTTTAACTTCAAAGATGGGCCAGTGCTGCCCAGTGATCAGCATGAACACTCTACATTTTCACACAGCATTTTATTGCCCACTGTGACTTCTCGTTACTAACACTGATGTGGGAACAAATTGGTCATTTTTACCACAGGGAGGTTAGCTGAAAGATTAACTTTAGATGACATTTACTCCTATGCCAGAAACTTTCAAACTTTTCTTGGGAGATGTTTTTATATCTTCCACTGGCTTGACTGGAAGCAGGATTTGTTCTTTCGGCTCTTGTTGAACCCATTTTGGTTTGTAGAGCACCAGTTTTTATTCTATGATCTCTTGTAGTTTGGATAGCAAACACAACAGTTTAGGGCATGACCCAAAGCATGCTGATGTAAGTGGAAGAATTCACATTGACTTCAATGATCTTTGGTTTCGTGCCTAAATAAACTAAAAGACATAACCACTACTTAGTTAAAAATAGTAATGCTCTTGAGACCTCATAAAGTTTTTAGGAGTGAGAAGCATTCAAATCAAAAGATAAATTTCCACTCATTGCTAAGGATCCTATGAACAGCTGCCGTTGATAACCACAATGACCCTTCAATAAACTTGCAATCTGCATGACCTGCATACTCAGACATCTGGCTGCGTGACTTGCATGAAAACCAATGAGAAATTACGTTCACCATAGTATTTAAGGAGCAGTAATAAGAACTTGCATGACTCTGCTTAGCTGTTTACAAAGCACTCTTCAAGACTATCTGCCTTGAAAATTGTGCTTTATGGCCATCTGATCTCTTTATATTTGAAAGTTCTTGTTTACAAGAAAAAAGATATAATTTAATAAAACTAAGAGGAACAAAGATTTCTTTTATCCATGATGAATTAAAAGGTGATAAAAAATCTTTTTAAGGGATGTGTCAGAAAGCTCCGCTCTTAAAAAAAACCCAGAACTTTTCCATGTTCTTTTTCCACTTATTTAAATGCTTTGCTACATAAAGAAACGATGCACCTGTTATGCTAATGATGTCTGCATGCTCTGTGGAATAAAAGCAGAAATTCCCCATCCCCATAACCCTTTCTTAAGAATTATTTTTAAATGAAATGTCTGCATATTAAAGAAAAGTCTTTCAAAAATCAAGAGGAAGCCATACCTCCTGTAAGCCATTCAGTTATCTCAGACACATTTTACTGTGAATCAACAATAATAGTAAGTCCAAATCTATGCCTAAATCCTCTCTCAAATGGAAAGGCAAATTTTTGATTTTTTCAAAATTTTTTAATGTGTTTTCAATTAAGCCCTTGTGAAACCCTCACAGCATAGCTGGTGGCTACGTGTTGGCTGATAGGATTTGCGATAGTTATTTGCTGTTATAATTCGATATGTGATGAGGTAGCTTGGCAGGTGTGGGTAACTTTCTCCCCAGAGGTCTGCCCTGGGAAGACAGGCCAGCTAATAATGTAGAAATTAGAGCATTTCAAACAAGATCAGGCTTACTGCTATAGAAACAGTTATTAATCTGAATTCACCACTGCCAAAACTTTCAAAGACTGAGCAGAAACCAACATCACCACCTCAGAATAAATCCTGCAGTAGCTGGAAAAAAAAAACCAAAGAAATGTATTTTTTGTCAGTAATTAACATCTGTAAAGAAAGCCTTACATTAAGCAAAAAGAAAAAAATAAGTGCATGGAAATAATTGGTTACCACAGACTGAAGAAAATACATTTATCTGAGATTAAATCCATGTCAAGTCTGGAGTCTTGAAAGACCGCCAAGTGTCCGGGCATACATATTTTACCACTGAAGTATGCTTTTGTTTGAGAATGGCTGAGCCCCCCGAAATGATGTAATCCCCAGCGGAAGACTGACAGGCCTTGAGATATTCCAAAAACACAGATGACACACAAAATAGCAAGTAATCAGTGTAACTATATTGTGTGTTATCCTGCAGGAATCCAGCCACATAAAGCTAATGCACAGATAACAGCATTGCTTTGAGCAAAGCAGGAGTGGAACGTCACAAAGATTTTTACAATGAAGAAATCATTCTAGAAGGACAATTAGCTACACGGGTGGAGGGAAGAAAGATGGAGGGGAACATATGCCTTTCATAATTAGGGGCTCCGATTATACTGTAGCCGAAAGGGATTTTTTACATTTTAAATTTGATTACATTTCAGAATGAAGCACACTAATTGGTAGTTCTGCAGCCTGTTTGAAGAGAACCTCATCTGCTCAGGGAGGGGGAAAAACAACAAAAACCAGTGACCTTCATACCATCTATGCCTAACATCCAGTACTTTTGCCTCAAGTATTCATGGTCTCTCTCCTCTTGCTGAAGCTATCTCTGGGAATAAGTGCTCTATGACTCATCCCAGTTTATCTCCTCGAAACCGGGAAAGACACACTAGTGGATAATCCAGAGTCCAACAGATATTAAATCCAACAAAAAGCACATCTGCTACAAAGAAAAACAAACCAAGCAGTTCTTTCTACTGTTATGAGAAATAAACTGCAGAAAGCTATTTGTGCAGACAACACAGAAGGTGGCACCCCAAACCCAGCATCAGCGAGGTGGCTGGGTAGGGAAGGGATGTGTGCATGAAAAGGTGCAGAAATACCCAATTACTGCAAAATAAATGGCACGATGTACTTCCAGTTCATATCTGACTGCCAGAAACACAGCAATGCTGGAGAAGCAGATGGAAAATGGAAGCAAAAACAACAATTCTCACCTCTTGCCTCATAAAAACAGCTGTAAATGAGTATTACCTCTTTTATATGTTGCCTTTTGAAATACATGCCATATAAATGTGTATTTTTTGGCACAGAGAAATGGTTTCTAAGATAGAAAAAGTAAGAAGGAAACACCATGAATGTAACTCAGGTGCCGTTAACTAGAAGTAAATATCCAGATCATAAGACAATGAAAGAGCCAGTGAAAGGGGATGGCTTTTAATATAGAACTATTTGTGAAAAAAGAAGGGGTTTGCAGAATGTGAAGCAAAGAGAAAGGCACAAAGAAACAACCATGAACTGGAGTAAAGCAGCACCCAGCCTTTGCAATCCAACTTTCATGGGTGAAGCTCCAGGAGGCACAGAGGTACAAGGAAGCTGACAGGGAGCCAAGGAACAGTTTAGGAGGAGGTGGATGAAAAAAAAGGAGCCAAGGGAGGACTGGATCCACGTGAGTGATGGAGAGGATGAGGAAAGAACTGGGGCAGAAGATGGGGAAAGCAGTAGGAGTAGTAACAGATGGGTAGGGAGGAATATGAGAAGGGTGTAGGGGAAAAAAAAGAGGCATAAGCATGAAAGAACAAAGAAGCCAAAGGAAGACAGGCAGAAAATCTCGATTGTTCATAAACCTCAGTACTCTCTTGCTGTCAAATACCTACAAAGCCACCTGGAATGTTTACTGGCTGCAGAGGCAGGACCATGTAGTCACTGCTGCAAGCAGCAGACAGCTCTGGTGTGCAGCCACATTATTTGAACTTGCCAGTAAAAGAAGCATCGTTCTCTACAGTGAAAATGTTGTTTCAGCTTTTAAGTGTTTTGTTTACTTTGAACACTACAGTGAAGTCATCAAAGAAACAACAGCGAGTATGTGAAGCCAGGCACTCGAAAGTGAATGCCTGCCAGAATTCTGGTTCCCCAGCATGGATAACATCAAGATATGGATGCAGTTGATTAGTCTGTGAGATGTCTTCAGCCGAAGGATTCCTGCTTCACTTAGCACACAAGATTTGCAAGAATATGAGAGAATATATAGAGAACATGTCAGAAAGGGGCAAAAGATAAAATGATGAAGAACTGGACTCTCTCTGACTTCTTATTCTTATTTATTAGGCATGGATACTGGTAGCAAGGCTCTTTCCAAAATTTTATTTGATTACATTTACTCATTCGGAGCGTCTCTTCTAATAAACCTCCTTCAAGTTAACACAAGAGTACCTGTGCCATGTCTATATGTTCTCTAATTGCTCAACATTTTAAGAGAACATAAGGAAGAAAGGCAGAAATCCCAGCAGGATCATGGCATATCTCTGGGGAACTTCTTGGGCACAGACACGCTAATATTCATTAACCTGGGTTGCTCTGTCTGGTGCAGCAGCAGCAGAACTTACCCGTGGCTAAAGTATTTCCCAAAGATGGCTTTGTTATTCTAAATCCATCTTTCTCTCCCTCTGCTTTACTTGAAAGTCATGGGGCTGCATCAGTACAAATGGCGTACACATATCTTTATAATAGATATGCACACACAGCACCAAAAAGCAAAGCCAGAAGCATTTGAATAAACCAGAAAGTCCAGGACCTATATCCACATATTCCTCATGCTAACACAAATCCATGGAAGCCACTTACGTATTTGTATTGCTTTGGAGTAAACAAATGTGTCTAATTGGCTATGACTGGCTGTTACCACCTCTCATCAGGCATGTATTTCTACAATAATGTTTATTTTAATGAATAAAGAGGGAAATCAAAAGAGAATTAGACATCTGGTTGTGAACTATCCTAAGTGATACATACTGCTTTCTAAAATTATGTAGAACACAAACATTCCTCTGTTATTCACACAACACTCTTAGCTAATAGAAATCATTCAATCCAGTTTTACAAACATTACTTTCCTTGCCTGACTAAGGGATATCCAGGAAAGAACGGAAAAAAAAAAATCCTTAGGCTCTGATCTGTAAACTTTCCTGTCTCACCAGACCACAGTCCCAGTGTCTGCAAAACAGAGCAGGAGGGTCCCAGCAAAATGTAACTTGACCTAAACTTTAATCACCAGAGGTGGCTTTTATTCAACTATAAAATTTATAGCTAAACAAGAACAAATAGGGAGAGAGGGAATACGAGAGCGCATTCCACGTGTTGATTTAAAATACAAGACCACAACAGATCTGTCTGTAAGGCTTATAGCAAGGGCTGACTACCTAAGAAGAAATTTGTGAGAAAGCTTACATTTAAATAAGATCACACTTTTAAACTTCTGCAGCATATGGCAATATTTAGATGCTATTGAAACCAAAACAGCAGAGCACTAATAGCTCCTCTAAGGATGGTTTTAAATGGCAGCTCTATTAGTAAGGTTGACAGGTCAATGAAAGTGTTTAATCCTGTCTATCCTCTTAGCTCTGCCTTGATCTATAGATCACAATAGCTTGATCTGTTCCTTAAGCTTCACCTCAGCACTGCTCTAAGCAGGAGGAGCACTGCATGCTTTCACACTGATTTATGTAGATGAAGAGCCTGACCTTTAATTACAGTACATGTGAAAGCAAATTATCTTGATTTTACTGAGAAAATGAACATACAACCTCCAGAGCCAAAAGCTCAAGATGAAGAAGGAAAAAAAAGAGCGTGCAAAGTAGTGAGGTGTGTGGGCAAGTGATGCATATTTAAGCCATATATTGTTGAGTATTTATTAAATTCTATAACTTCTTTTAAATGTGGTTTTTATTTGCCTTATTTGATTCTGCTGTTGAAACGCTAAGAAAACCAACACAGCAAAGGTTTTGCAAAAAAACAAACTTATGCCAATTATTCAAGAGCTTTCTTTGGGTTCCCACTGTAATAATATACGGCTTCATGATTCCATCTTATATGTGTGCTTAACTTCTTCTTGAAATACTATACTTCAGCATATTGAATCATCATTAAAACACACATAGATTGCAACCCTGAAGGTCGATTACTCAAAATTCAAAGGACAGAATTCAACCCAATAGAACATCATGGAAAACATGAGAGAATAACAGCCACCAGTGAGCTGGCAAAAACAACTACAAATATCTGAAGCTGAAAGTTACTCCTCCTTGTCCCAGCAGAGGCAACGCTGCCTGTCTTTGTGTGCTGCCAAAGGGGCAGCTTCAAGGAATCACCAACCAATGAATCGCTCAGAACGGGTGTGTCAGATTGAGCACATAACCTGGTGGTTAAAATAAATGCCAAATTGACAAAAACTGCAACAGGATACTTGGAAAGCACCAGAAGAAAGCACCAAGAGGTAACCAAGTAAAATTTTACAATCTACGGTATGCACTTCAACATCTGCGTCTCCCAGCAAAACATTTGAGTCTGTGCACTTTGTGTCATATGGGTGGTGACCACAAACAAGCCTTTTCTTTCTTTCTTCCTTTCAAAAATGTAATCTGATGGTTATTTAGTGCTATACCATTTCTAGTTTGCCAGGCTGGGTGTACTCTGCAAAACAGCAGGAATTTACTCATAATTTTACAATATGCCAAAACTTGAATGTTTTGCAAGGAAGTGACTTGCATGGAAAGATGAAATGAAGAATTTCACTTTGCCACATACAAAGAAGAGCACCTTTTTAAAAGTTCCCTAATTCTAAAGCAGTTTCTGTTTTCATTTTATGCTTAAAGCAAAGAGACATTTAATGTTAGGAGCATCCTCCAAATACTATTGGATTTGCATGCTGAAAAATACCACAAATCATTAATGAAAATTGCACCATATCAGTTTCCTGTTTCAGTTGGCTGTCTTGCTAAGTTGGCAAGAAGTCAGAGGCCTGCAGAGCTGCAGGCATATGTCTCATGTTAAAACAGAAAAAAAAGACTTTTTGTTATAAACACTTCAATGAAAATTACTATCCAGTTTGGAGCCAACTGAGCCAGGTGCTGAAGACAAAATAAACAGGCAACATATGAAAGCTTAAAAAGAAAAAAAGAAAAGAAACAAAGAAAAAAAAGAAAGAAAACAAGGAAGAAGAAGGAGGAAAAGAAGAAAAGAGAAGAAAAAAGTAAAAGAAGAAAATGAAAAAAAGAGAAAAAATGGGAGAAAGGAAAAAAAGGAAAAGGGAAAAAAGAAAACAAAGGGAAAAAAAAGGAAAAAAGCTCAGCCATTGAGCTTCCATTGGGATGGTCTTCTACCATGCATTTTAATGTACACTATGAAATGCAACCAAAATATCCCTTCATTTGTACAAAGCGGCCTGATATGTTAACAACTACGTAGTATGGATTTGTAACGCTGATTTCTAAGGTATGCCTGATTTTTTTAAGACATGCAAAATACCTTTGGTTTTGTGCAGAAATGGAAAAAAAAAGCCTTTAAAAAGGTTACAGCAAAAAGTTACAGAGGTCTTACAGAGTTCAAGGGTCTTCAGCAGAAAATGATTTTGATGTTCATGTAAATGAGGTATCACGTCACATATATAAGATATCATTTTTTTCCCCTTTGCTCTGTTATCACGAAGCAAAGAACCAAGATGCCCAAGCAGTGGAAACATCTCCAGGTTAGACTGCACGAGTTCTCATGCAGCTCTGATCACGCAGGCAGGCAGCAGTGCTCCTCATGTTTTTCTGGTGCTCCTGGCAGGACAAATGTTAGTCGTCCTCCAGGGCTTGTGCTTCGCAAATACTTTCCACTGGAGCGTGGCCAAAAAGCACCAAGAAAATAACACAGATACTGGGAGGCTGTGTTCATGCTTAGTGTTACACAGAGCCCCTTCCAGCCAGAGGGAGGGCTGTTTGTGCTGTCTAAAGAATCAGCTGGGGCAACAGGAAAAAAACATCCTGAGCAACAAACTCTCATTTTCAAACTGGGAAACAAATGGTTTGGGATTCATTTGGCTGTAGTTATAATCTCAGCACTGCGGCAGGATAAAACTGTATAGCTACAGTAGCAGAGCATACATGAGATCATACAGTAATGCCAGAAAGAAACGCTCCTCCAGGAGTGCCTTGTCTGGGACATGGCCATCCTTCCCTGGAGGGACAGAGGCAAACCCTGAAGAATACAGCTTGTTCTCCGTACAGCAGCAGCCTAACCTGCGGGAAGGGTTCTTTGCCATTTAAGTGGAGTGCAAAGCTGTCCTGCTAATATTATGCAAGAAAATGGCCCCTTAGTGTCAGGGATGAGAAGCAGCTAATAAGTATTTCAAAGAGTAGCTTGTCTATCCATTCAAAATGTCAGCAATTCAATGTCGTCGAGGTATCCACCCCATCCTCTGTAACCCCCTCTATGAACTTCTAATATAAACAGTTTAGTTTATAGCCCCTAGCTGTGGTGGGGAGCTGATCCCTATCTGCTGACCCTGCTGCAGGCAGCCTCCCCCATGCAGGGAAGAAGGAGCCATCCTGGCACCAGCCCTGTGCCCAGCATAGGCTGCAGGGCCGCCCTGCAGGACTCAGCACCAGCACCCTACTCCTATCTTCTGCACGGTCGGTACAAATACAGAGATCCTGAAGTATGAACAGGCAAAACGAGAGCTCAAGAAGGCCTGGAAGACAGCACAGCTTAAGACTCCCATAAATCTTCAACGTAAAGAGCTGAATAACTTGAATAACTGAATAAGAATGTGAAAAAAAAAAGGCTCTCAGTAAGATGGGTTAAATTCTCAATTAAGGGCAAAATGAAAAAAAAAGACTGATTTTTTTTTTTTTATTTCATAATCACTACCTCTTTTACTACCTTTTTTACCCTTGTGAAACCCATGGATTATTCAGAAATAAGCTGTAATACAAGGCTGCCATAGGACTAGCCTTTCACTGAACCAGTTAGTGGACACTTTATCTGTGTCACAGAAACGCTCCTGATAAAAGCCATTATTTTGAAATCAAGTAGATATTCAAATCATACAGATGCTGCTCTTGGATCTGAATGTAGTGGTAGTTTCAGAATATCTTCCTGAACTGCAAGAGATCACTAGCAGTAATCAAGCTGCATCTCTGATGTGAAGAAGAGAAAGGCTTGTTGTGTCCCTCGAGATGGGATTCAGTCACAACTGGAAAGGCTACATTATGAGTTCAACAAAGGAAATGCTTTTGTAGCTACCTGCCTATCACAGAACCAGGTTTGGGAAGCTGTTGTTTCAAAACAGCAGCGAAGCCAAGGATGTGGCTGAACAAAAGCAAGCATTTCTGTTTTCTCCTTATCTAGTAGTGACCATGCTTGCTGCAAAATCGGTATCGATTATAGGATTTGCTCAGAGTATGAGGCAACGGTGCCTTCAGGTAGCCCACATACAGAAGCAGAATACTCCAGATGGACTGGACCAGCTGAAAAAATACATTTTTGATTGTGTCATGGCTCTGTTAGCGTGACTTCTGTATGTGTTTCTAGGGTACGAAGCTCTACATGGATATTTACATGACCACATGAATGGATTAGATGATAAAATAAATAGGATATTTTACAACTCACTCCTTTTTTTTTCCTCCTTTTTTTTTAATGACTGCCAACAAAACCCCCCAAAAACACCCCTAAAACCAACATTCTGTTGAAAAGCATCATTATCCATTATGTTTTGGTCTATTCTGTTTCCCCTCCAATTTGTAACATTCTGCTGGAAACACTGATGAAGAACATATGTCTGCGGTAAATTGCACCCATGAGAAATCTTGGAACTGTTACATTCAGTGTTATTACCCAAGGCAGTAAGATAGTCTGCCACAAGATGTATTATTTAACAGTTCTGTCAAACACAACAACACCAACATATTTTTATGTTATTACGCATGCAAAAATTATTGTCTTCTTAAGTCTCGTTGGGTCACTAATGTGTTGCATTCTGATTTTAATTAACAGTTAGAAGATACTCTTAGTGCTTCAGAGAAGTAAGGTGTTACATAAATGCAAACCGCTGTTGCAGTGCATATATTTTAGAAAACATATGTTCAGGCAAGGGTAAGGCTGAAAAGCCTAACACTCAAAAGCCAGGAAATGGCAAGTGCTTATGCATCTTTCACAATATAAGCTTACACAAGCGCAGCATCTTTGCATGTTCTCAGGAGTGCTGCAATAAGCTGGGCTCCCTTAGGGAAATCTGGTGCATCCAGCCATTCGTACAGACAGACATCTCTGAGAATCCCTTTCTTTCCCACTGCTGCGGATATTAACCCAGTTACATTAACACAGACACAGTACAAACAGTCCTGTGAGCACTGCTGAGCCACATCTTTTGGGGCAGTGGCACCAGCTCTGCAAGGCAGTCGCATCACTGAACATTTCCTAAGGGCATAAGCTCAGGCAAGCTGAGCAAGTTTATACTTAGCAAGTATAACAGAAATAGAAGATACCTCAAGTACACCCAACTACTATTTTGACTGATGGCTTGACCTCAATAAAGCAAAATCAGTGTTTGACCTTAATAAAGCTAATAAAGCTAATAATAATAATAATAAAAGCATTGCATTTTATTATTTTTCTAGTGAATCAGAGGGAGTAACAAAAGAAAATACAAATGTGTCTATGTCAAGATTGCAAGCTTTCCATGCTTTGCAGAGAGAAGGAAAGCAAAAGGCTAAGGCAGCAGTGCAGAGCCATTACTGAGATGTGGTTTTTAATTTCAGCTTAAACTGGCTGGGTATCAAAAAGCAGTTTTAGTACAGCATTAGGTCCAAAACAGAGCTGAGAGATCAGGCAAAAGGTATACAGGGAAGTGAAGGACAAAGTCCTCTCTGTTCAAGGAAATTGTAAACACTAGTATCTGAAAACATATATAACATTTTTGTTCTTTATGTTCCAAAATGAGCCACAAAAAGCTGAGGATGCCAACTTCATGGCCTGCAGACTGAGACTCAGTGAAAGACGCTTGCTGAATATCTCAT
Source organism: Gallus gallus (assembly GCF_016699485.2). Lineage (NCBI taxonomy): Eukaryota > Metazoa > Chordata > Aves > Galliformes > Phasianidae > Gallus > Gallus gallus. The sequence continues at coordinate 65,360,735 of NC_052535.1, read as the reverse complement.
GGAGAGCGTCACTTACTCGTTAATACTTACACTGCATGTGGAAGAATAACTGAAGCTGTATCTTTCTGGTTCTCCATGGTATTCAGTCCATACAATAGAGGCAGCAATGGCTCACAGAAAATGCACTATGCAATCATGAGACTGAGAACAACACACAGGAGTCAAATTATGGTTGCATGGGAAATGGAGTTACTGGCATTTCTCAACTCTGAAGTGCTTGGCTTTGCAGCCTAAATAGTATTACTTTTGTATGCCTTTCTAAAGGCAAAAATGATTTTTGCTATCTGTCGCTACAACAAAAACTGTCCAATCATACATCATTAGTGGTGCTTGAAACTTAAACCTGCAGCTCTGCTTTCCTTTGAGCTACTCAGTGAGAGCAGCTGTGGTGCAGAGAGCAGAGCCAATGTTGAGGAACTGCAGGCTCACTTGGGAACCTGAAGCTGACAAGCAATCCAACTGCACACATCTTGTATCTACCCAGTGCCCTGGCTTCATTTTCTGGCCTGACAAGTCCAATTTAACATTATTCCCTGATTTATCTTGATGGAACTCTCAAAATAAAAGACTGTAAACATTCTACTGCGTTCTACTCACGAATGAGAGATTGCAAGAAATGCTAAAATTGATTTTGGTCCAATTCACCCATTCACTTTAGTGACCATTTTAAGAGCAACAAAGGTTTACTATTGTTTCTGACTTTAAGTAAAAGGCTGGGAGAACACTGTATGTCCACAACATGAACGATCCAGATCTACAACTGCTGCTGACTTGCAGAGCTGGACTGAATTTATGAACATGGCCCAGCTTGTGGCTGCTATCAGGAACATTCGGGTGTGTAGTTCATAGCACGTCTAAGACTGCTCGTGTTTCCTCAGTCAGTCTTCTCAATTACTCTGTTCAGCAAATATAGCAATTTACAAATTCAGCAAATTCCACCACTACTGAGAAAATAAGCAATTGGATGGAAAAAGGCTTGAAAACTACTGAAGGCATATTCCTGGAAATTCCATTTCCTAGCTCCCTATCAGGACAACCCTTATTTTTGGTCATAACAACAAGTTTTAATTATTTTTTTTCTTCTTTTATGCATAAGTCAAAAGAACTGTCACTCTAAATCAGATGTAAAAACAAAGAATGCTGATAAACCAAGGAAGCGTGCAAGCAAGGAGTATTACCATCACCCACTTGTACAAAAAGCATAGACATGGTTTTCCTAAACATAGAAATAGACGTGGAAGACTGCAGGGACCTGGCTCTGTGTTATAAAGTTAACTGTGTAACATACCAATGACATGCTTGGTCTAAAACCATCCCCAAATTAAGATTCCATACTGAGCCTGGCTGAAATGGAGTTAAATTTCTTCTCAGCAGCCCCTCTGGTGCCATGTTTTGGATTTGTGGCTGAAACAGTATGGATAACACATGAATGTTTTGGCTGTTGCTGAACAGTGTTTGCATAGTGTCAAGGCTTTCCCTTTTTTTCCCCACTCTTCCCCCCTAGCAAGTAGGCTGGAGCGGGCAAAAGGCTGAGAAGGAATGCAGCTGTCTCAGGTGGCCTGAGATGGCCAAAGGGATACTTCATACCACATAGTATCACGTTAAGCAATAAAAATCAGGGAAAGAAGATGATGACAGGGTTTTGGCCACAGTTTGGAAACTGAGTGGGCATCAGTTTGCCTGTGGGAAGTGGTGAGTGATTGCCTTTACTTCACTTGTTGCTTTTCCTTTCTTTCCTTCACCTACTGAACTATCTTTACCTTGACCTACAAGTCTTCTTGGCTTTGTTCCTCCTGTTTTCTCATGTCATATAGCATAAGGGGAAGAGGAGAAAGAGTGAGAGGTTGGGTGGGTGCATGATTGCTGGCTGGGGTCAGATCACCACGAATACTTAACATAAATAAATAAATAAATAAATAAACATATACATACACATACACACATACATATATAAAATCTATTTTCCAATGTTTAAACTTTCCAAAGCAGACCACACAAATCATAGGTGGGATAACTCAGAGGTTGATAGTCAGATGCCCCAAACAACAAAACAAATACTTAAGCATAAGGAGATCACTGCTTTGCCTCACACAATGCGTTTCTAACAGTTAGACAGTTATGTAAAACCAGATGATTAACTTTATTCCATAAAACAAAGAGTTTTTGCACTGAAACATTCATTCACATGTTTCTTTTCTTGGAAGCTGAGCAAGAGCACCTAGATATTCAAATTTTTACTCAGGAAATAATCACACTGGAAATAAAGCACAAAAGTGTATTCATAAAATAATCAAATTATTAATAGATTATGCAACATAACGCAAGCACAGCATGTATTTTTATCCCCATCTGTGCTTGCAACTACATAAATTGAGACCACCAGGGAAAGCAACAGGAGAAGCCTCTATATAGACAGAGATGTGACTTCACTTTGGTACTTGACAGAACTTTTTGAATTTCAAATCTTCTCCCACTTTTGTTAGGCAAAACAAACAGAAACTGACAAATGGTGATGAAAAACAGAGGGTTACAGGGAAATGGGTAAAATATGAAGAGAAACTTTTCAGAGTGAGGGGCTGGACCTCACCTATAGAAAACACCATTGACGCTGCAAATGAAACACCATGTAGTGGATAAGGTGAGCAGTCCATATTGAAAACCAGGAGAATGAAAGTCAACAAAAAACATGAAATACTGTCAGGCACATACAGCTACAAACTGCAGGCATTGTGGCAAGGAGTATTAAAACATTAGAACAATGCTAATATGGCTGAAATGCCCATTCTACAGTAAGAATCTTCTAATAACTACAGTATTTTACATAGAAAGCAACAGCAGACCAGTCAGAACACATCTGCACTCTGAAGCAGAAGTATCCACTGGGAATATCAACAGAATAACCAACAGCAAAATAATCCCAACACCCTTGAGATTCCTCACTTGAACAAATTCTTGGCAAAGGCTTTCAATTATAAGCTCCTTAAAACAATTTGATTTACATTTGCGTGCTCCGTATCTCAAAGGTGACCTGGTCAATGACCAGCTCACCATTAGTAAACACTGAGGAAAGTGACAGCAGGAAATAGAGATCTCTTTCGCTTCTCAGATATGCCACACTCAAACCATAGGTCATTCATTTAAATGATTTTTTTTAACTTATTTTTTATTTTTATTTTTCTACATGTGACATTGGCAACAGGAGGTCAGGGCTTTTCTATCCTATGAGCACTCACCTAAAAAAAGGCTTAGTGTGCTATTTTTAAAGGCTAATGTTCATGTTGTTTCAGCAAAAAGCTTAATGTTGGTTTTAGACACATTTCTTCTTTTATGCCAGACAGACCAGCTTCTAGCATTCACAAAACAACTGTGGTTCACTGAATATGTTTCCAGAACTAATTTTGACTTCCCAGGGTCAACTTTACACTGATCAATGAAAGAAACTGTGGAAAAGATTACCTTAGATAAACATACAAACTTAGCTAGTCTCTAACAAAAAGAATAACTTGTAGAGCTTTCATCGGACTCAGCACTATTCAGGCACCGCCTGTCAGTATTTGGCATATATGAACATCAGAGATGGAAAAAATCTACAGGAAATCTTCATGCTGACTCACATACTCTGCACCACAGGCAAGTCAAGCTGCTTTTACACACTCCTCCTAGTTCCCACGTTCAACACAATCCGAATCCTCACCACACAAGCAGAATCTTACCTGTTATTTTCTGCAACAAAGGAGACAGCTCTGGTTCATCACAAATTGCCTTGACTAGAGCCTTCTTCACTTCTTCCTCAGCTTTGTTCAGCTCTTCTCCATTTCTGATTTCTCCAACCACAGAATACATGTACACTAACAAGATAAAGAAGTCCTCACAGGTATAATCATCTTGCATCCTCTCACTGTAAGACTTGATCATTGGCAGTAACTGGTTCAACACGCTGGGCATTTCTGACTCTCCAATAGTCTGCAAAACAGAAGGAAGACTATGTCAAATTGACCTTATAGGGCTTACCAGTTAGCATTAGACATATAAGAGCCTGCATTTGCAAGAGTTATTATTTCTGCAGTGATTTGGGGTGGAAGGGGAGTCTAAAAACATTAGGACTCCTCAGTCTGGCAAGGAGAAGAGCGAACGGGGGATACAACTGAAGCTCACAAAATGACAGAGGTGGTGAATAAGCTCACTGTAGGACCACTGCTCAACATGTACTGCACTACAGAACCAAGAGAGGATGCTGAGGAGACCAAGTGAACAGGTTCACAAAGGGACTGGACAAATTCTCAAATGATAGGCCTAAAGATGTACAGTGAAAGGACTGGTGAGGGCTGCATCCTCCAACATCTCTAGTATAAGAGATGTGGATTCTGGGAAAGTACAAGAAGAATGGGCTCTTTCTGTTGACTAGATTTCTATGCATTCCCTAAATTGCATTGGCTATTGTTGCCATTAGACTGTTTGCCTAAAAGGACCACTATAATTCAAAGGAAGAGACACAGAAGTACCCTGTATGAGGGATCCAGCTCACTCGTGGTACTGCTGCTATTCCTGTGGTGCCTTGCAGGCAGAGGATGGCAGAACTAGGCTTCAGTGTTTGGTCTGCAACATGGACTCAAACAATCTGCTGTTTCAAGGAGGATTGCTTTAGCAGATGATTTTTACTGTCTACACAACAATAATGTCATTTAAATGACAAGAGGGAATGCCTCTTAGACATAGAGCGAATATCAACAGCTCTCCAGGATTAGGCCCACCTGTGCAGCAGTAATCTGTGCCCTTAATATATTTTCAGGAAATCCCTAGGCATATTCCACAGCTTTTTTCCCCCGGTGGACTCCTGTCTCATGCAGTACGCAGAGTAGGCAGTGTTTATTTAATGAAACACTGTTCAATATTTGCACTCTCCCTTGTCACCATACAGCCCCCTGACTTATCGCTGCTCAGGCAGAAAATTGATTAGTTTCCTACAAGTTTCTTCCTCGTCACTCACAATCGCAGCATCTTAGCACTTTAAAAGCCTTTAAAGATTAGATCTCCTCCGTGTACCGGTAAGATGTGAGAAGTGGAACACCAGTCTTTTCAGAATGGATTAAATTGGCAAAAGCCCAAGGTTGAACACTTCTTCCAAATCCTGGGCCTCCTCTTTGGCCCTGACTTTGTACTGGAACAGGGAGTTCAAAGCCCAGCTCCCATTGACTTCAATGGCTAGCGGGAACTCTCAGCACATCTGCAAACCTGACCCTGTGCTTTCAGGTCAGAAACCCAGAAAATTAGAAACAGAGGAAACCACCTGTGAAGAGTGTGGTTTGAGTGACCAGTGTGGCTTTTTATGACAGGAGTGAGAACAGGGTGTCTTTCCCCAGGGCAGTGATCACCTGCCTTGTGTGTGCTTGTTCCCCCTTCACAGCACCCTTGACAGTTTCTGCTGCTGTTGCAGGGGTCCTTTCGGTCCTTTCCACTGAAAAAAACACTCTTTGCAATGTAGGTCAGATTAATTCCCACAGCACTTCCATGCTGTGAGGTCAAAAAGGTAAAGCTCACGTGGAAAGGGAGAGCAGGAGGCTAAGAGATCATCATAAAGTGATTGTGAGGAGAGGCTGGCAGAGAAAAGGATGAGAAATTTGAGTATGTTGGCATTTCCTCAGGAATTGAAATTTTCTCTTCCCTCATCTCAGCTCTGTGGGAGGAGGAAGAAGTGTTTGTAGAGCTTTTCCGTGGCTGTAAAATGGAGGCTTTGGATACGAATCCCACGAAGTACAACACTGACACCCACAATACATAAGACAGGGCTGGGGTTTACACACACCGTGCAGGTCTCTGCCATTCACAGCCATGCAGTGCATACTACCAGCGACCTGCCATCCTCGCTGCACATGCACAACCACACATAAAACGTCCACACACTCACTTCCTGCTGTGAGCTGGCTTGAAGCTTGTCAGTGGGATCAGATAAGAGGTGGGGTCAGTACACGGTGAGCAGGAGGAGCACACTGCTGTTGCTTGGGAAGGGAGATGTGGGAGGAGAGCAGCATGGTCCCCACACGGCAGCAGTGAGCAGTCAGACCCATCCCAGAGATCTGCACCACCACCCTCCACACACTGCCCTTTACCCTGCAGTCAGCAAACGGCTCCATAGAAAATATGTGGGTCAATTCAAGCTTAAAGGGAAATGCTGAATATCCCATAGCCCACAGAATCTAGTCTGCAAACATTTAGTTTTGGTTGTTACTGCAGTAACTTCAGACAGTTATATAATAACAGCCAATAATGTTTAAATAAATTCACAAAAAGCAAAACCAAAAAATAAACAAACAAAAAACAACAGAAAGAGGTACAGGTTTATACAATAACAAAGTTGTGCAATCACATTTACCAGCATTATTTTAGTTCTGAGCTGGTCAGGGATTTCAGACCTGGCTTCAAGCACACAAACAGGAAGCTTTGTCCCCAGTGTGTTCTATGACATTCTTCAGGGGTTCCTGGTTTTGGTTGTATTTTGTTTTAGAACAAAGAATCTTTGAATCTCAGAAGACCAACAGGCATCACATAAGCTAATGGTTGGACTGGATGATCCTGTGGGTCTTTTCCAACCTTAGCGATTCTCTGATTTTTGTATGCTGATCCATTACACATTCAATCACAAGAAAGCAGAGATTAGGTTCTCAAAACCTCTTTTTGCAGCTGGTATTAAAGGAAGCACCACTTTTGAGGGGCTTTGAGCCCCACCCAGTTCCGAACACAGATTCAAGTTTTGGCATAGACCCACCTTTCAAGGGACTTCAGTGTCCCTTGTTACTCTTGTATTTAAATAAACACCTTAAATAAAACATTTCTAACAACCCATGTGCTAAACTGAACAAGGAAGTGCAACTTTGGACTTGAAGCACGTTGCAAAGCCCCTGTTGTCATAAGCATTTGGGAATGAAAATGGGGAACATTTAAGAAATCTAGGAGGGTTTGGTCCCATGCCTGTGTCTGGGCAGTTATATCACACACACAGCAAATGCTTGCTGTGCTCTGCCTCAATGGCCATGTTATAGCTCTGCTCTGCTTGGATGACCATTCTGTGGTTGCTGGTGTTGGGCTGTCACATGCTGGCTTGGGGCCACCCAAAAGTCAAGGCACGAAGCATCCCAACGTTTCAGCTGAGTCATGTTTCAATTCAGTATTACCTGCACTCTTCTTGAAAAGTGATATGTTCGGATACATGAATTCTCAGCTGAACGCTCACATGATGAATTTCAGATCATATGGATGTTAAAATGGGAGAAGATGAAACTTCAAGGCATTCAGAGTTACGCAACTACTGGGAGGAAGCCACAAAAAACAAGCCCAACCACTCCTAAAAATTCAAGAACTGAAGATTGACCTACATCTGGAGTTACTCTGGAATAGATGGCAACCTTCACTCTATAATAATGTACATTCACCTTTAAGTAGCAGCGAGCCCTGTGACACATAGCACTGAACACCATCAGTTGGCACATCATCTGCTCCCTTTCTCCCTCTTCAATACACAAACCCTCCACTTTACCCCATCTCTAAATATATCGTAGCAGACCACAATACCAAAGGTGAGTTCTTGTGAAGGATATGCTGTCTTCAGTGCACAAATTATCCAAATGCTTGGAGCACTGAGAAGGTACACGGCCACACAAGACAGACACCAACAGCTCCTGCTTCAGGACCTGGTAGCTCCTGCAAGTGCACGTGTTTAGCATCTCAGGGAAACTTTCAAACATACATGATAAAAAAAGATTTCTGTCCAAACTTTCAGGATGATTTACTGAAGTAAAGGCTAAAACTCAACAACTTAAAGCAACAATTGCCACCTTTTATCTTCAAAGTAAAAATGAAAGAAAAAGAAATTAAAAAGCTATAAGCAGCCGTTAACTTTAGAATGTACATAGGGTCTTTCTGGGGTATGAACTTCTCTGGAATGTTTTTCCCTTATCTCTTGGGAAATGGTGCTGCAGAGAACTTCAAATACAACTGCCAAGTTTAGAGGCTGTTTTGTATGAACGGGCCAGTTGGATTGGAGCACATATGAAAAAAGGGAGGTACAACTTTGCCACAGCACAGCTCCACAGGGAGCTGAGAAATGTGCCTCAAACAAAACCCACTAGCAGACTGTCATTATCTGGCCACCTCTGATGATTTAGGAGTTCCCTGCACCGTGGAACCATCAATCAATTACCCTGATTGAACAACCCTAAAACACAACTTTTAAAAATGTAACTACCCATGACCCAAATTTCCTGCTGGTTATGTTGGCCTCAGGTTAGCCCCATTTGTCTATCATCAAGGGAGCCAATAAAAATAATAAAAACAGGTCAATTCTAAGCTTTCTAAGGGCTGTATAAAAACATTAACGCTGCTTAATTCAGAGCCAGCTAAGGCCCAAGCTCTAATGCTTTCAGCTCAGTTGCATTGTTTGGACATTTTAATGCTATAATCGTACACTCTTCAAAATCCAGGGAGAGTCTGTGATAGATTTCTGTTGTTTTCCATGTCTCTCCTCCACCCTTCTTACTTATTTATTTTTTAACTTAAGCCGTGTAATAATTTACTATCCCTAAGGGTAAATGAACTGACGTCAATCTGCTGAGTTTTGCAAAAGGCTTGAGTTTTGGCAGACAGGAGAACAGTGAAGTAAAAAAATCTTTTTTCTTTTGTTTTAAATAGTGAACATGATATTGTGCTTCAAAATTGACATTTAAAATGTGATTTAAAGGATCAAGAGGAATTAGGAGAAAGTGTAATAAACTCACTTTTGCATTTCTATGAAAGGTATTAAGTAAATCCTAAGTATCTAAACCAGTACATATCGTTAGACATCTTTTACACAATAGAAAACAGAGGAGGAAGAGAAGAATAGGGTCAGAGTTTATATGAATTAACACGTGTCCCTGACAAAATTGAGAAGACAACCAAGGAACCCTAATCCCCTCCCATCCAGCCCACTGTCCCCAGCACATCATTAACAATATTAAAGCAAAAATCAACTTCAAGCAGGCAAGTGGAATTTATTTTCTTTTAAAATCCAAGAGGAAGGAGGAAATAAATCTTCAGAGACTACTTCATTATGTAAATATTCTAGTGGCTATCAGTTTAGGAAGCAAAACATTTTTAATTCCTTTAGAGGTCGCATGAGTTAACAGAATTTTTTGGAATGTGAACCACAGGGCTTCACAACAGCAAGGGATTTATTGGAGGAAAAAAAAAAAAAAACAAAGCCCAACTGTAGTTAAGACCTGAACAAGAATCAGTGGAAACTCTTCAGCCCTTGGCTCACTGGCTGCCCCGCGCTCCTGAATGTCAGCCCTCAGGCACCATATTCCAGCTCTGCCACATGTACGACTGACACTCACTAACAGCTTTTTGAGGGAAGGCTTAGATCATTCAACCTCACATCCCTGCAAGTCTACTCAGATCTCATGCAGATGTCTGACTGATTCAGTAAAAGCTGCTTGTACTGTTAACTTGGAAAAGAGGGCTCATCATTTGTGGGGCAAGCAACTTTCTAATCTTGCTGTACCTGACTCATAATGTTTAATCTGGGTTTGACTTCCCGTATTTCAGGATTTTGGCATGCAGCCCGTGCCACCCTACTATCCAGATGAAGGCAAACTGGAGTGTATATTCTGGCTGCAGAAAGTGCCAACACTACCGAGGGACAACGTGGATGTGCAAAAACAGCTCAGATCCGTCCATGGAAAGAGCTCTCTGGAGCAGTGATCAGCAAAAAGCAGAGAGGCTGCCAAGCTAAGGAAGAGTCATTGCCTTCAGTGCTCTGCTGCCCTTAAGTCAGAAGCTGATGTTCTGCTGCTCGCCACTGTGTGCTGTTTGGGCACATCATGTTCAGGTTTGATTGCACACAATTTCTTATATTGATGAGAAGATGTCCGTATTCTCTAATCCTATATAAACAATCATTTCATTTTTTTCTCTTTCATAAAATGGGTGACTGGTGATTTGACACTACAAATCAGTAAATTTGATCTTAGCATGCAAATATTGTTTTCACTTAAATAGGTTTTCATAAAAATGTGTCTTTCCTTTGTCTTCTCTTTAAATATTCCTACAGTATGACCAAAGAATAGCCAACCCACAGTGCAACACAAAAAAATTAAGGTCTCTGAAGTACAGTAGAAAAGCATCAAGATCTTGTCTCCTCTGTCACTTCTCTTAGAGACTTCTCTGTTAATGAAATGTTTCTACAGAGCCAATTCCATTTCCTGTCCCTTCTCCTGCCCTTACCAACCACCCTATGGATTGCTTCAGGACCCACGTTCTCAAAAATGCAGAGACAACATCCGGGCAGTCCTTGTAGACAGAGTCTTAAACTGTAACGTAAGCAAATAAAAAGCAAATGAAATAATACCAGTAAGCTTTTGAAAATCTATTTTTAACCTGGCACATGCTGCCAAATACACCGATTCAGATTCATCCAATTTGCATGCTCTCCCAATTCTCTTTCATTCTTATCTTCTGCCCACAGCATTCTGTTCCATTGCTGTCAGCTGAAGTGTTTCTGTGACTGTGTTAAAAAAGATTTGGTTTATTGTTTGGCCACGGAAACAGCTATACCAGCTACGAAACCTAAGGACTGGATTGCTTCCTCATGCAACAGTGCTGGCTCAAAGCCTTCATGAACTAGTTTCAGTCTGCCAAGAGATATAAGAGAAAATTATAAAAATAATCACCTGCTCTTTGGATGACTTCTTCAATACACTGCCATATTGCCATATTGCCAGACTCTTACTTGGCATTTATCAGTTACTACTATAGATATCAACAGTTCTTGGCCAATTTATACCTGTTGAGTATCTATCTACAATGGAAGTATTTACTACAAAACAGTGATGAGTCAAAGACAACAAAAAAATAACTTACAACATAAAGCTTTTAGAAAGCACTACGTTTACAAGGTCTTCTGGTCAGAGATTTTTTTAACACGTGTCCTGGATAATTACAAAAGCACACCACTGATACTTAACAGCTAATACGTGATAACACCACAAAGATTTAGAAGAAGCTGTTCAAGTCTTATGATTTCAAAAACAAAACAGAATGAAAAAAAGGCTTTGGACAATTCTTTCAGGTGACAACTCCATAGCTCATGATCACGACCTAAGCAATTGGATTCTGCCTATAACCAAAGAAGTGCAATGCACTATTTTTCTTTAACCTAATTTTATTAGGGCCTAGAATGAAATTGTATTTTGAGCACCATCACTTCCTCTTATCATTTTTCCACCTTCCTCTTGTCTTTACCGAGTATCACAGCTGTTTGATAAAAATTTCCCATTTTCAACAATCTTACATCATCAATCATTTTTGTTTCTTGTATTACAACAGGCAGATTCAGTTGCTGATTTTCTCAGTCAGAATTGCTGGACATACGTATACATTTTAAGAAAAATCAAATGCCACCACAAAAGCTTCAAGTAAACGTGCTGATATCTAATCTTCCACAGTAGAGAAATCACCTCATCCCAGGGAGTTATGCTGTCTGGAGATGTTTCACTACATCATAAAGTCCAGTCTTCCTGCCTCTCTTTGGAAACCATTAGTCTACAGCTGTGCTAAGATATTTTAATGGGTTCATGGGGGCTCAGCAGCAACAGGACGCTGAAAAAAAATGATATTTAATAAGTCTGGATTTTATTAGACAAAGCTCTGCAAGTATAAGGACAATTTTACTCAAATCACTGCATGTCTGACATAAGAGACTCATCAAAAATTTAAAATGGAAAGCTTCCAACCTACTCAGTCAAAAGCTTTTAGCCATGATGGCTTCTACAGACAGGCTCAGTATAAACACAGAATCATGAATCAGCACAGTGAAAACTGTGTCAGAAGAATGAAAAAGCAGTATATGCCCACTCAAGACAAAATATGCATCAGAAAAAGATTTTGGTGTTACGCATGTCAGGTGCCTGTGTGTATTTTAGATGGTGCCTGATGCTGAGAAAAGGACATGAGGATAACATAACGTTCTAGGAGGTTAAAGCTCACATCACCTTGGAGGAGAACAATGAGAAAACATTCAGTCAGTACAAAACAAAGGATAAGAGTATACAAGGCCTGAAAACAAATAATTGGGGAATAAATCAAGCAATATAGTGCAACCAAATTGGTTGTTCAGCAATGCAGAACATATCTGCAAAAGAAGAGGCTTTATTCCTGGAAAATGGTTATTGAAAAGGATTTGAGGGATACTTTGGACAAAGAAAAGAACATGAACCCCCAACTCAGATCACCACTTCGAACTCTTCAGTTTAGGGGAAAAAAAGAAAAAAAAGTGATCCAGCAGATCTGAAAAATCATGAGTGGACTTGAGAAGGCAGGTAGGGACTGACCGCTCACTGTCCCAGCAGAGGAACTATGGGTCAATAAACAAAGCTGGTAAGAGCCAGTCCAATAATAATAATAATAATAATAAAATTAAATCAAGATAGTTCTTCATGCAATGTGCTGAAATACAGATCTCCCTGCCAAAGGTTATTGTGTCGCTAAACTCTTATGCTGGTTCAGATGGAATATGGGAAAACTCGTAGAGGGAAAAAAAAAAATGCACCTCTGTCAAATATTAGTAAATACACAGAAACACACATCTGTTCCAAACTCAAAATGGTTGAGCCTTGGAGAGTATCATATAACCCTGCTCTCTTTTCTCTACGTTATGTAGGAAGTATGATTAGAAAAAGCTAAGTAGCTCAGCTACATCTACAATTCAGAATTGACATCTGAGCATAAAGCCATAGCAAAAGGACGAATAAAACCATGTATTGCCATGGGAAGCACAAAAAAAGTAAGGGAGCACATTTATTTCAGTATGTAGCACTGTTGGGAGTGATTTTGATATGTTATGCCCGGTTCCAGTGTACACATTTCTAAGAAGCTGTGGAAAACTAGAGATAATCCTGAGGAGAGTTACAGAACAACTTGAGGAGTTGTTTCTCCAGAGGGAGAGAGCTGGCTTATCAAAAGGAGAAATAATGCTTTTCAGTTTGTGCATGATTCTTCAGACAAGAACATTTTGGAGCACGAGGGAGCTCTTTAGTCAAGAAAAGCACAACAGAAACAACAGAAATTGAAACTATGATTTTTCAATTCTTAAATTTGTGGAGATCCTCTAATGGCATGCATATTTCAGAAAGACTTTGGCGGGTCAAATAACAGAAGACAAGAAGAAAGCACAAACTCCATGGTCTCACACAATTTGCATCTGGTGAATAAACCATAAACTCCTTGGCACAGTGCTTAATAGCAGTGAAAAGAATTGTTGGCTGTGAGAGAAAAATCAGTTTGAAATAGCAGAAAGGATCAGGTAATACATACTAAAATACTGGACATGCTGTGAAGGCTGTCAAAGCAGTACATTATAAAAGGAGACCGCTTGACAGTCAAAATAACCCCATCTTATGCCACATCCTTGCCTTTTGAGGCACTTCTTCTCTCTCAGCTCTTTGTTCTTTATATCATCTTTCACTCCTACTCGGTCTAACTCCAGACATTCCAGGAACTCCTCAGGGAAGCCTCAGACTTCTGGTGATGGCCTGTCTGTGGTGGGCACTGGTAGCAGAAGGGAGAAAATGAGACTGCCTGGGACGAAGATAATATGGGAGAACAAATGTATACCAAATGGATGAAAAAGGATTTTGGAGTCCACATTACTGTTTAGGTTCATTTGAAGGAGACCTGTTTTCAGATTACCATTGGCTTTTTTTTGTTTGTTTGTGAGCACATTAACTCATCATCCACCTTTTTTTTTTCCCCCCTGTACAAATTCAGCCAACTTCCTTCCCTAAATGTTTGATATTAACAGACAAGAAGGACATCTATCATATATTGCTACAAGCATCAGTGCCTAGTCAATTAGTGCCAAAGCATCATATTAATCACAATTCCATCTACATTAAAATCAAACATATACTTGAAGGCTTTTAGATTAGAGATTATACTATTACATGAACTATGTTAAATAAAGGTACTATTTTGGCCAAAATATGCACCATTTCACAGTATCTCCGGAATGCAACTTTTTGTTGTCAGTTTCCAGAGAAATGGATGTAGATCTCAGCAAAATAGCATTCTTCCTCTCCATCCCTTTTATTTTATCCATTTTCTTAATAAACACGCCAAGAAACGTAGTGAAAATCTATCACCAAAATAAACATACCGGCCAGAAACTGCTGGAATTCACCAAAATTCCAAAATGTTAGGAACTGAAACTTGTCAAGAGTCAAGAACTTTGACGGTGACATAAAACATTAACTTGCATTAGATGATCATACGAGTTCATAAGCTGAATTGCATGCTATTGCATTTTACAGATAGGAATTTAAGCATCGGCTAAATTCACAATTTTGTATCGTCTTTACAATATTTTACACCTCGGTATGCAGATAGACTAAGAATACGTGGCATAAACCACAAAGCAAAATACATAAACATGGAAGATTTTGCAAGAGACAACTCCAGTGCTCTGCCCACACACCCCATTCAGTGCACAGGAAGGAGACAGAACAGCAACATGCAGATACAAAGGCAGATTATCAGTCCACTGCAGAGCACTGAGGCTGTTAATCAGTACAGTAAATGTTATCACAATAGAGCATTGACATTTCTAGCCCTTGTGCAAGGCCTGCCATGCTTTAAACAGAACTCGGGCTTTCACAGTGATTAAAGGCAGATGTCACATGCATGACTAGGTTTGTAACTTCTGTGTCCCCCAATCCATTTTTGTGTGTGGAAGGAATCTTTCACTGACAGGACATCTTCACTGGGGGATGCTCATTATGGTATGGTTTGTACGAGGAAGAATATTTTCTTTCCCTTTTTCAGATTGGGAAAAATGAAACAAGCTTAGAGTACACAGCTCTCTTTTCATCCTACGAAATGTACCAAGTGAAAGCCCTAATTCTGTCCAGTTTTCCACTACTATTAATAAGCAGTCGAGTTATCATCATTTGGAGGGCAGTGGATGGCAGAAACAACAGTGACACATCGGAGTAAGGGCGTATGTTTTTTCCCTTATACACGTGCAAGAACAGCAGCCATAAAAACTACTGATATGTCAAATATGAAGCATCAAGAGAAATACAGGCATAGATAAAACGGCTAACAGTTCTATCTTTCCAAGCAAAGTTTAACTGAACTACACACAAGCTGTACTGTCAGCTCCTTAACCAAGCAGGAATCCTCAAGGCTGATATTCACATTGATCGCACGCCTGCAGTTAGGCATGCCTGTGCATGGGTATATGACCTTCTTAGCATGCCAGCTATTAGAAAGCATGCCCAGCATTTGCTGTTCAGCCAGGATGCTCCATCCACGTGGCCCACATGCTCTCTCCCTAGCTCATTGCTCTGTGAGAAGGCATAGCTCCCCACTGCCAGCTACAAGAGCTGCCTGAGCAGTGTTCTGGTGGCAGGGCTGGCTCCTGCCACAACTCCTCCCAGTCCATCCCTCCAGCACCAGCTGTGAGCAGAAAAGTGAACCCCACTCTGTCCTCTGTGGGACCTCCCTCCCCCTCAGCTGAGCGCCTGAGTCAGTGCAACTCCCTCCTGATAGCACATTTGTGCAAAGGGAGCTGACTGGAGCGCAAGACATCTGGTCCCAATATTCAAAAACACTTAAATCATGCATGTCATTCCAAACATTTAAGGACTTCAGAAGTTTTCAGTTGCTTTTGTATGTATTTTCTAGTTGTTTCATGCAGGAATTATTTCTTAAGTTTCACTCAGGAGATCCAGGGAAACGCACATTCCATGTCATCCCAACAAGGAAGAAAACAGCCATAAGGATAAAGTCTGCATGTGTCCTAAACTATTGTTATATTAACTATTTTTTTTTTAATTATTTCAGATGAATATCAGGATCTGCTGATTGGAAACACAACTCAAATTTCAGTAAGTGGTATGCATGTGCAATGTTAAAAACCAAAACATCTTCAGGAGAGCAACGCTCACCTATATGTACAACTGCTAGCCTCTTGCTTTTTCTCCACCTACGACCAGCAGCGGCTGCTTCCTCAAACCTCAGGTGCTTGGATGGGCTGGGGACAAGCAATAACATTCAGTGCATTAAATGATTCCCATGAATACTGTGAGTTACTGTACACCATTGAGCCCGAATATCTACAGCACTCAGGGTGCTTTTCAACAACCAACACAGGTAGATCTATCTACGTCACTATCTCTGTTGCACAAATGTCTTGCAAAAGAGAAAACAAAGCACTTTGACGTGATTTCTATTGCTCCTACCTGGAGGCCCACACCCCAGTCTGGAACACTTCCAAGCTTCACTGCACACAGCTCCTGCAGACGCACAGCAGAAGAATACAACTTTCTTTTTTGGCAACTGCTAGAAAACTCTCCCCCCTCACAGTACAGAATGCTCCTGGTTCTCTAACAGGCCCTCTTTCAGTCTACTTGTGGGACAAGAGAATCAGACATTCAGGACATAAGTGATATCCCATATGGAGGCGCACAGCAGCAAAAATGAAGAGGCATGAGAAACTATCGTCTGAATGAGAGAATCCAGAGGGTCTTGGTTATATATTGAAACTCACAGAATACTTTAAGTCATTTGTCTGAGACTTGGATCCTGTTTTGGAAGGCAGAATGGTATCACAAAGCTCTTTCAGACACTGTTTATTAACAATAAAATGAAATATGAAAAGCACTTTGTTAAATCCAGATCTGGACGACTCTTATGACATGTACCCTAAATAAACAAAGTAAAATGGTATTACAAGAGCTCGTAATAAAACTGTGCGCCATTATTAAAAATAAAAATAGATACTTACTGCACTAATGTATGTATATTTAATCCTTCTAAAACTAAACACTAAGCTGCTCCCAAATATTACAACGTGAGTAGATGCTCTGGTCATCCGCTGGGACCCTCACATCCGAAGCTGTTTTCCCAGTGTTCCTGGAGCAAAACCTCAGCCCTATGGTTCGGCAGGTCCTCCAATGCCTACAAAACCCACAGTGCTACTGTTTGAGAACTGCAGCATCCACTGGGAAAGGGGAGGAGGAAAAGAAAATAAATCAAGGCACGGTAGGTCCTCTTTTTTTTTTTTTTTTTGAGGGGAACGATCACAACAGAAAAACTAAACGGGCCTTGGGACAATCTTCTCTCCTGTTTCCAAATGATTTCCCTCTGCTACCTCAGCCGTCGTCACTTTTGCTAGCTCCAAACAAATCACTGGGTGGTGGTCTTGCTGTTCCACCCCGAGCTGTATTTTAATTAGTTGGAGCACTGAGGAAAGATGACTGTACAAATGCTGGCGAATCTTCAAACAAGAGTACACGCTGTCCATCCTATTCACAATGAAAAAGCTCTCAAACGGATTTTGATAAAGATTTGCCTCCTGCTTGCAGCCCACATTTGTAATGTTTACATAAGCGCGGGATATAAATCTTCTTCAATTGAACCCCGCCATTTTAAACCAGCCTTGTTATAAACTGCCTGTTTCCGCTTGGACTGCCTGAGCGAGCAGCGCTGGGCCTGCTTGGGATCGACTGGAACTAATTTAATGTGCTCCAGGTTTAATCCCCATCCTCCCAGCTTTGACTGGGAGATTTTACACAGCGGACCGCTGCTGACTTTAACAATGATTCATGCGATAAGTGGGTTTTGATTGGTTTTCTTCCACATCAGAAAACACGCAACGGAACCGCCACAGAATCACTCCGACAGAACAAGATCGAGCAGACAAAACAAAAAAAAGTTAAACTTTAACACAGAAGCTGTGGTAATCCTGAATTTATTCGCGCGAATAACCGACTTTCTTTATTCAAAAAGAAAACAACACGTGTCTGTACACCTCTGCGTTTGGTTTGGAAGGAGGCCAGCAGGCATTCCCTTGCACCGACAGATTGGCTCACGGGGACTGTATTTATTATTAAAAACGCAAAAGCAACGCAGGATCGTAACATCGCTACAGCTCCGCCCGGAAAGGCGGCACACACCTCTCTCCTCAGCAATACCACATGCATTGAAACCAGCCCGCCTGCCGGGGCCCTGAAGGTGGCAGCGTTGTCCCGCCGGGGAGAGCCGCCTCATCGAGGCCTGCCCTGACCGGCAGCATCCCGAGGGAGCGACCCGAATCGGAACAGGCAGCCAGCGGAATGACCAGACAGCATGCTTCCCTCTGCCCTCCTCCTTTTTTTTTAACCCGCAGGAGGAAAACACGCTCATTAAAACCGAAAAGTGAAAAAGAGGCAGCATTTGCCGATGTGTAAACGTTCGTTTCTACAAAACGTAGCCGAGTTACGGATGCAGAGGCCAAAGATACTATTTTGCAATACTCTTTCAATGCACTGAATTCCTCGTTCATTTACATAGACCAGATGTTTCTCTGACAAACCAAATTCCTCGAGGAAGAAAAACGAAGCTGCTACGTATTTCATGTCTGAAATGAAAGATGATACGGAGATGCTGCATGAACGTTCCATTAGCCACTGAAGGCAAACGCACTAAGTGCAACAGCTTTCTTCTATTTAGCAGAACCTCGGTGAAGCTTAGGTGATCCTTGGCAGGAGCACTAGAAAAGGAAAATGAACCACCTTAGATTCTATTCACTTCAGTGGCTTCACCCCTGTTGGGTAAACCAACTCAATTTCTTTGCCAGATCTTGACGCTCGGGCTGAGAGGACAAATACTCTCAAGAAGAGTGATTTGTATGCCTCCTTCCCACAGCAGAATTTGTTCCTGACACCTTTTTCCCAGTACTTGATTTCCTGAGGATCATGAGAGGAACAAGGGGAAGAGTGGTTCATAATTTAACTGCTGTAGTGACTATCAAGACCCACAACCTTTCGGTACACAAACTGAAGGAGACAGGGAATATATATATCTGCTGCTAGCAAAAGATGAAATGAAAACCAGAAGGGTTTTCTAAAATCTCTTTGTTATCCCCCCAAACCAAAAAAACCCTAGCTTGTTAAATCTCTAGACTTCTCTGAAAACAACAGTATATTACGTTTAATCTAAAAAACTAACTCATGGAAGACGCCTGGAAATTATACTCATTACTCCCCTCATTTTCCAGAATAAACCATGGTCCGACACACCTTTCCAAATAGATGGATCAATTAACTTTTGGCAGGGAGCTATCAAAATCCTGGTAAGAAAGGCAAATCCTCACTTTAAGTTGCACAAAGCAATGAGAAATAGGCAGTAAAAGCAAATGTTCAGTCTGAGAATAATTAGCAGATAACTGAACAATAGCTAAACAACCAATAATAACTAAAACTTTGAGAAAAAAGTGAGAGTGAGCTGTAAAATTTGGACTCAACAGGATTTGAAGTGGCAACTGTGAATATGGAAACCAGGAAATAAAGGCAACTTCAACGACGGCAATGCCAGAACGAAAAGTCACGTCTTCATTTGAGACCTTTGGGACTACTGGAATGTCCAAACTCACCCTGTATCCCCAGACCCTGGTAGGGATAGAATCTGCAAGCAGTGAATAGTTCTCTTCCGAAACAGTACAGCCTTCTAATTTTATTAGCCCTTCTTTTCAGTGCAAACTAGCATGAAAAACCAAAAACAGATTCTAAAGAAACACTGGGCTAGCTCTCCTACTTAACACATTTGGCTATCAATCTCATTCAAAAATTCCAAGAAATTAGAATACAAGTTTTTTAACTCTCAAAGTCTTGAGAAAGACACTCAAGAAATTTACATGGTAACTTAAGGCTAATTGGATTGAAACAACATAGCCCAGAATGATGTATTATATTTCATTTTTTTTATCTATCCTTTAGAGGAACACTGTGGCTTCAGAAGAGCTGTGCAGTCCTAATACACGGCAGCAATATTTCTCTCTTCTGAAAACAGAAAGGCACTGCCACAAAGCCTGTAGCTGTCACATCCAAATACCACTGCCATGGGTATCACAAACTACCATCACTTCCCAGCAAGAATGGTTACATGGATGTGATCACATACAAAAGGATCAGCATCTATCCATGTGCTGAGCCTCCTGCCAACAGGGAAGGAAAAATCAATACGTACAATTGAAAAACTTCAAATACTATTTGGCTGCATCCCCCCTATACTGGAGCAATCAACAGCAAGCCTTCTAAAGACATTCCTCCCAAAATAAGTTCTCAGCTGACAATGGCATTGTCATAGCTTTCTATGATAGCTTTCCCCTAAAGCATTATAATGTAAATAAATAAATAGAATAGCGCAGCCAGCTATTTCAGAGCTTAATAACTACACTGTTTTTAAGTCAGCCTTTATGCCTTTTTTTAATAAGGAAAAACATCCTGTGACAGTACCCAAGACATTGTGCACATAGTTTGCTCCCAACGCTCAGCAGTAACACATGGTAATTTTCATCAAAGCCTCACTTTATACACCTGATATCGTAGGGAATGGTTAAACCCAGGCCGACAGCTAGAGAATGAAATTCAGCATTTTTGTCTTAGAGAAAGGACCAGATTGACAGTATGGTGAGGCAAAATCCATTATCTACACAACTGATAAAGTAAGTATGCAAAAGCTCAGGAGGTTAAGGGATAGCCCAAGCTCCCTTCCTACTCAATCTTTGCCAATTTGGCATCAATTAGACCCTTAAGAACCAGACTGATATTCTCAGCTTATTTCATATGTGTCACTAAACAGCTAGGATGTAACAACACCTTTTACTCAAGGGACATTACACGGAAACATCGTGAGAAATCATAACGCAAAATACAAACAGCTGTAAAAATTAAAGTATCAATTTTCCTGACAGCACGTAACTGTGCAGCAAAGCATGCATTTTGTTCATAATAAGTTGTAGATGTACAAAGAACTGAAAAATAAACTCCACTTATATTTCTCAGGAAGTCTTTCCCCCGACAGATTTATTTATTTATTTTTAAACTGGCTCTCCTGGTCTGCGTAATATCCTTTGCTTCTCAGCCTTTCATGCCTGCTACATTATTCAGCTGGTAGACCGGTGAATTATGAGATTATGAATAATGTGATGTTTGGTATTTATAACATGAAGACTGCGCTTAAAATTTTTTTTGGAAGAGATGCAAACGCAGTTTGCTTCTCAAAAAAAAAAAACCCTAAAAGCACATGCTGGAACAGACGTGGAAGGATAGAGGATGACATCTACCAGCAATGAAGAGCACTTGGAAGTTCTGCAACGGCTGGAGAAAAGTTGGGAAGGGCAGCAATTAGAAATGTTTTGGAAGAAGAAAACATCTTTTTGGATGAAAGTTAGTTTCTACTGAGCCAATCACAATTTCAGTCAACTTCAGATTTATTTTTCTTCCTTCGGTTTCTGATCTCATCTAGTCATCAAGGATGATTGATGGTGTTTCAGGATTTGGGCCTTTGCCAGTTGCAAGTAAAAGGGAGTTATTTATTTCTCTTTAGTGCTGTAGTGCAGCCATTAACTGTACCCTGCCCCTTTTTGTTTACAGCCTGCCATTGAAGGCACAGCTTTACAATGTTGTGCTACAAGCTCTTGTCTGGAGCTGACAGTGTAAGCGGTCTAGCAGAAGTCTCACACAACGAACATCACTCTGCACAGAAACCATGCAAACGTTAACTCCATAATTATCCCTGCCACTACACAGTGCTGTCCACTCCGTTCAAATGTGCCATATTTGAGCCATGCGCGCTATTGCTTTCCTTGTGGTAGAGCTACATTTATTTAATCCTTTTAAAAACAAACAAACAAGAAAATGACTTTGACCTTTGCCTTGGCACAAGGGTTCTGATTTGAAATGTGTATTGCGTTGCTAACGCTCCCCCCTCCCCCACCCAATCCAGCTGAACTGGGTCAGATTTATGTGCAATTAGGAAAAAAGGAAACAAAAACAGTTTAGTTTTCATGTTTGCTAATATCAAAACATCTTACATTGGCATTAAGCTTTAAACTGAAACAGACAGCGTAATAAGAAAAAGAAGGTAACCAGAAAAGGAGTGGCCTGCTAAGAACTGTGTTAAGCAAATAATATAGACTTTCTCACTTGCATTTTTTTTCTGGTTTAAACTATTCAAAAATGTGTGTTTGAATGTCCCCAGTTCGGCTGTACGTAAGCCATGGGGAGGTTTTTTTGTATGAACTCTTCAACCTGAGAGCTTTAGCAGAAAAGCTTCTTTACAAGGCTTAATTAAAAGCAGGTTTAAGACAGGGCCCTCACTCATTCTGGTTTTTATTTTGGCCTTCCCTCCGTGTCAAAAGTCAAGTCCCAAAAGAGAAATGAAGTTCATTATTGAGTCAGGAGAATATTTTCTCCTTCACTTTAAGCCCAACTAAACATGTTTCAGGTTTGAGTTTCACTTTAGGTGCCTCCGAATGAGATTTTATTTTATACACACCTAAGGGTGAAACGTAAGGAGATGCTAATCACAATTTTTATTTATTACGTAGCGCAGAGCTAACGTGTGAAAAACAGACTGCAATCTCTTTTGCATGCAACTGATTTGATATGGGGAACCAAATATTCTAAACAGATGGTGCTCAGAATTGGTGTATTTCTCCATTTGCATTCATGCTAAATGCAACATCATTGTGATGAAATGTGGTGAGCAGTCATGCAGTCACATTATAAAATGCATTGAGCGATGTACCATACCAAAATAGGACCAACAGAGTTGTAGGGAAACATTCAACTTCTTCCAAGGAGTCTTAAGTAGCATGAGATTTTTGATAATGAATATTATGCCAGCAGTTTTTGAATACTCAAAAGCAAGATTATATTTTAGCATAAATAAATAGAAGAAAGAGGGTTCCTATTCATTGCTAAAAATAAAGGTCTTTCCTCCCCACATCACCTAGTCTAATGAGAGTAGCCATAAAAACATATGTGCAGCACAATGTGCTGTGATTTCAATAGAGCAAAAATGCAGAGTCATTCCAGTGCAAGAAGCCAGGACCAATAATCAAGCCATCAGTCACGCTGGTTAACAGGAAATGTATTATGTTATCTTTGGTGGTTTTCTAAGTGGACAGTAGGCACAGACTAGTGCATCCTGTTTGCAACCAGGAGGAGAAATAAGAGCGTGATATTTGTCATAAGCATTTTCAAGAACAAAAATGTGAGGATGTTTTTCAAAAGGCCCTTGAATGTTCACCAGATGTGAAGCACATGTGGCCCTTGAATGGGAGAGAATAATGCGACAATAAAGTTTAATCAACACAACATGTGCCACTAATCACACCAAGATGACATGCAAATGTTTGAAAAACAAAGATATGCAAATTATTTTTAGTTTTTCATGACAGAAGAACAGGTCACCTGGGAATCCGTGGGTTGCTGTTTTCACTGTTGCTCATAGCCCTTCTGTGAGAAATGTTACACCCTCTGTGAGACAGCAATCTAGCTTTTGTATTTTTATATATGAAATTCAGTTCCTATGCCTCTACTTACTAAAAATATTTAAAGAGTTAAAAGATTTTAAAGGTATCCTCTGCTTGTACATACCTTATAAATATAAAATTCCCATGAACTGCACATGCAGGAAAAGGACAAGGTAACTAGTGCCCAGTGTTACCATATCTTGAAGCATATCCCCTCTTTGACTTACAGAATGGAAACAGCATGGGCAAGGGCACACTGCTCCATGTTCACCTTTACTTCTCCCAGTACACCTATCAGATACTAGATAAACTAGATAAAGCATTCCATTTCCAGTAGTGATCTCTCCTAACAGGCCTTGCTCAGGCTACGTATAAAACATAAGCACAGTGATACGCTAGGAAACAATCTCACAGAGGCAACCATCCATTTGCAGTTCCAAATACATGTGGAAATAGAACTGATAACCTAACACAAGCTGAACTCATACAAGGAAGTTTCATCAGTCTAACTGCAAAAACTGGATGAAATCAGAATCTGAGGCAAAATATTGAGGTAGATGAGTAGGATTTTGCTCACACACCTCTCAGCTGCTGTGTCCCCCAAACTGCACAGTGGCTTCATAATGTGCACATTTGTTGCCACAGATACATTCAGAGCCCGTACCAATTAAAAGTTAGCACGTGCCTGCAGTATATTCAACCTCTTCCCCAGAGCATACAAGCAGATGGAACTATAACTATAGGCATGCAGTGCAATGCATGCAATGCCTGCATTAGCGACTGACACTCCCTTGAAGCAGCAGCAGTTCACTTCTTGCATCTGCCATTCCCGTTATAAGCAGACGTAGATGAAGTAGTAGATGTGCAGTAGAAAGTGTAGTCTTTTTTTTCTAGTGGACATTGGAGCAGCATTGCCAATTTTCCAATAAGTCTGGCAAAATCCAACCTCTCACCAAGACAAGTTTGGAGCAACAGTAGGTAAGAAGATACAGAGAAGGTTCTACCTGAATTGTTCCAGAGCTCTTTAGAACTACTGTGGAATAAAGGGTGCCTGAATATAGTGTGAGTAATTGAAAAAAAAGAAATAACCTGAATAGAAAATCCATCTACCGACTGGGGAAAAACCTACAGAGACGAAAGATAGGATTAATTAATAAATGTGAGAAGGATTAGAGAGTTTTTATCTCACTTTTGGTACACGTATTATTATGAATCACATTCACAATCATGAGGTTTTCAACCAGTTGAGACTATTGTTCTTAAAAACAGCGAACTTTAATTAGTGTTTCCAGGTACCAAAAAATGTAATTCCTTAATATTGTTATTATGCAAGTAGACAGATAAGAATTAGTAATTTTTAAAACACAGATCCAAAACAAAGAGCAATAATACAAACCAAGACAATGAGCATGGGCACCATAATACCACAGCCATTTTTAAAGTGCCTGTGAGTAAACCAGCAGGTTGAAGACCCACACCAGTCTCCTGTGGGGAACGTTTATTTTAATCATGCTCTGTTCCTATTGATAAGTAAAAAGAATACTCTGAGCAGAGACATTTAATAGCTACAGCATTTGATAAGCTCACCTAATACACCGTCCCCAATTTAACGGCATTATCTTTGTTCCTCTGTGGTAGAAGAATATTGCTTTAAGAAATACAGAGAAAAACAGAGATATTAACATAAATTTAAAAAAAAAATCCTTCTTTTATTAGAAAACAGTGCTTCTGCTGCATTAAAAAGGCAGTGTAGAGTAGAAGTCAGGTAGAACTTTGGAGTATGTCCAAATGTGTTTCTGCCTACGACTTAGCAGCTATTATGCTTGCTGTAGGCTTCTGCATAGGTAGGTAAGACATACCAGAAGAAAAACTGATGGACAGAATTAAGTCATATTTGGTATTTCATCTCCAGAATGTTACCTTCTCCTCTCATATCCTCGAGTTTCAAAATTCAAGATTTTGAATTCATTCCTTCCACAGGCGGAGACCCAGACTGCTGTTTACTACCTATCCAATACCTACACTTCGTTCTTTGGGAGTATAAAACCTACATTCACCAGACAGCCTGGACAAAGCTATTCATTTATTGCAATTTCAACCACATTTTAAACTGTTATGAAATAATTCCCATTAACAGTGTAAGTTATATTTCTATACTGAATCATCTTTGTGAATGTACAGTATTTCTGTATTCCAAACAGAGTGCAAGGATGTAAATACACTTTATATAGTGTATAGTAAATACACTTAAATACAGTATTCATGCCTTACTAGACACAGCTGCACAAATGGGCTGTTGGACTTCATTCTTTCACACTATCATGAGAAAGAGTAACCACAGAGAAAGCAATGCCAAAGAAGCTTCAGACCAGGTAAGTGTGGGTCAGTTCTAGAAAGAGAGCAAATATTTACTTCTGCTTTTTGGGGGCGATAGTGGCAAAGAAGAAGGAAGCAGTCTTGTTACATCAGCATGTATTGTATAATAATGCTCTGTACCAAACCAGGAATGCTACAGCTAGGAGGCAGCTTTTAACATAAATCCACTTTTGCCAGGCCTTTTGCATGCTGACTTTAAAGCTTTTGCACCTGAAGAATCATAGAAGACAGAGCCATAGGATGAAATAGGTAGGCTCTCAAGGAGTTGCATCCTTAAGATCAAGGAAGTCCTTAAAGAAATTTCCACGATGACTAACACATGGAAAATACCTAATGGTATCTATGCACTCATTTTTTACACACAGATGTGGGAAATCAGAAGCAGTAAGAATCACTTTGAATAAATCCCAGTATTTTATACCTCTCCAAGAGGGAAGAGTTATGTCATAATTTTGTTTAAGCAGAGATAACTGGTCATCTCCCAGAGATCTGAAAGCAATGAGTGCTATGCAGGCAGATCTCTGACAAGGCAGATTTGATTTTTAAAGTGATTCATCATGACCTCCTGCACAGGTGAAATTCCACCTAGATTTTGTTGAGTGAGTCAGCACAGTGCCTTCAAACCAGGCTTGCTTTTCTAACAGAAAGGGAAACCTGAGCCAGACTTCTTTTCTGAAACTGAGCAAATGAGGCATCAAGCAATTCTTTACATCTACACACAATGGCATCATGATTTAGAATAAACAAATATCAACCTTAGCTCCATAGCTGGACTGAACCCTAGCCAACTGGTTGCATAGCTCCATCTTTTTGTGTAGTTTCTTCTGGGGGCGGAGAAGGGGACTTTGAAAATACAGCCAAGAAAAAAGCAGTGATTTGCAAATTCTAATTCACTGCAGGTTAATCTTCACCATGTAAAAGATACACTCTTCAGTTAGTAACAGTGGTTAAGTCCTAGGCCAGTTGAATCTTTGCTGACCCAGTAACTGCAAAAACTACTTGGTTTTGTTTTCTCATTATGAGCTAAATCAAATTAACAATATGCTTTCCTTCCAAGTGAAAAATAACGGCATTAGGAAAAAAATAGCTTCAGAGGGTCTGAGCACAGTTGTGCCTTCAGCTTTGTAAGCAAAAACAGATGATACAGGTGGGGTAAGAGCTGTGATTTGAAGGCAACAGTCATAACAACATGCTTGCACAGGCATGCCAAGCCTCACCAAATTTTATTTTTTTTTCCTGCATGAGAAATCTCTTTGCATATTCTATAGGAGACAACACAAACAAAGAGGTAAAGCTTACACCTGGGGATCAGTACTGTGCTAGAAGCACTACTTGCTTTCCAGACTGGAGCTAACTTGCACTCAGACAGCCCAGACTGTGAGAAAAGCAGCCTATTGCATGTGTACAACATGTCCAGAGATGTCTGTGACCCAAAGAAGTGTGTACACCACTGGAAAGGGAAATATGCAACTCATTAACATGGAAACACAGGGGGAACGTGACATGGCAGCCCTGCTGTTAATCTTGGATATCGCCCACTGTAAAGTTTTCATTAATTTTTTACTTGTGTTGTTTCTCCATGACAGTCCATAGGAAATGATTAAGTACATGCTCCAAAAAAATAAGGAAAACCAAGCTAACGCACTAACATAATCACATTCAAACCCAAAGAGATGTAGTGCTGGCATTATCAAACTAGCTTGCAGGGAAGAGATTTGATAGATTGTGTTACTACCTTTGAGATAATGACCACACTGATAAGCAGAGCCTATGGGTAAACGTAACCATAGGATGCTATGAACTGAGGTGTTGATTTTAGCTGGACTGTAGAAGTAAAGCAATGCTTACTTCCTTCAGGACTAAAATATAATCAGGGAGAGTAGACAAAATTCAAAAGGTATAGTATATGCAGTTCTGCTCTGAATTGATAGTAGGGGTCAAATCCAGTTAAGATTCTTAGCTAAGACAACAACATACGATCTTCAAAAACCCCTCTTTTCTGATCTATAACAAATTGAGTGAAAAAAATACATAAAAGATCTTTTTTATCCAAAAACATGGGTGCCATACTGAACAAAATGGCAGAGCAAGGACTTACAGCAAGTACACTACAAAAAACTTTGCCCCCGGGAGCACAACTGAGTAACAGCAAATGGCGACTCCTTCAACATGTTGCTAATCTGCCTCTCTGCAATCCCTCCAGGTACACTGACAGGGACTGAGGGCATCCACTTCTTGGCCTGATTAATGTCCTTATTCACTGCAAGCAAACAGTTAATAGTACATTTTCAGAAGAAAAATCACAGGTGAGAAAGAACAGTAAGTAACAGGAAGAGCTGTGGCTGTCTCCAGTGTCAAATGTTTGCACCAAGCTGAGCATCATCCCACATTTCTAGAGAACCAAGAAAAGAATACCTGAATTGTTTAAATTCCTAATGAAATTGTGTGTATGTGTGCATATGCATACAAGGGATAGTAGTCTGTTTCTTTCTGTTGTTGTTTCCCCATGAGGCAGCTCCCATTACATTATTTTATAGCAAGTATTTTGTACTTTGTACACAGAACATTAATTTAACAGTTCCCTTTTATGTTTATCCTCTCCAATATACTTTTTAAATTTTCCTGATGTGCACATTTGTTCACTTAAGAAAGCCATTTCTTAATTAAAAGCTCATTTCAGAGACTTTGCATGCCTCATCTGGATACAAAATATTTGCTCTTTCAGAAGATGAGGAAAGGAGGTTTTTGGTTTTTAAATGAGAGCCACAATTGCAAGACTTTGCAATTTTTCAGCCCAAACACAAACATTTCTTTGACAAGAATAAAAAAGGCTATTCTTAGCTCTCATGTGATAGCAGTCACCCCACTTAAGATACTTTAACCTCTTGTCAGACAGGGTTTGAAAAACTTAGAGCAGTTTTCATTTAGTAGATTAATAAGCGGTGTCAGTAGAAATAACTTTTGTTCACTCTAGAAGAATTTATTTAACATTAAAATAATGTTAACGCAACTCCTACCTGTATTCTACCATGTTTGCAGAGTAGTCTGACAAGAACATTCTACCAAAATAAAATTAGTTGGACTAGGAGTATATTATATATAATTACATAATTAATAATTATGTATAAATATATTAGAATACATGAAGATATCTTTCTGAGCAAAACTAGATGGAATGTCTTAATTGTGGCATGCCAAGCCTGGGAAATGGTCCATAATTGACCTCCCTGTGAACTTGGAACCACTAAGCTCCTCCACTACGGAATACGCAATACACAAACCCAGGTACACTCCAAACTGCTCATCATTTCCAGCACGTATTTGCTGCAGGACTATTTTCACTTCAGAAGTCACCAACAAATTATACTTGATCCTCTAGCTGTGTAAGACAGAATTGGTATCAGTGTCCAAACTGCAAACTCAACATAAATGTACCAAATTCCAGAGAATGACCTTTGCTATCAACATGGTGCTATGCAAGACTCCCACCAAGGCAATTCATTCCATATGTAGCTTTATGTTAAGAAGTGACCGATCTAACTTAAAGGTGTTGTCCCCATCCCCCCCCCCCAATAATATCTCTAATTACAGACCGTTAATGTCATAGATCTTCTTGTCAAATGCTGCTAAATGTCTCTTCTAAAAGGATTTATTGACCAACATTGTAGGCCACCAGAAGGACAATTTATTGAACTGAGTTGAGCTACATAATTATAAATTACATGTCAACTAAAGCAATATAAATAATAAGGAATGCCACTGATCTTAATCTATTCAATGCAAAAATGAAGCTCTCGCTACAGCTGAGCTTTGAATTATTTTTGCAGAGCAAGAGGAATTAATCCAAAAGCTTCTCTATTTCCTCTCTGCTCTGCATCAAGCTGCTTGCTTCAACAGCCCTGAAACTTATGCTTCAGCTTTTAGTTTATACCAGTTTAGAGTTAATAAACCACTTTCTAGAAAAGTCAGAGGTCTTAAACTTAGTGTGTTCTGGACAGAAAATCTGTGAGATGGTGCCTTATACCTTCCAAACCTCTTGGCAGTGTCCTGTGCAGGCATGTATATGTGAATAATACTTATATTGTGAAATATCCAAAAGTGCAAGTAAATAGTAATGTCATCCTTGATTAAATAATGCATCATGCCTACCCTGCATCTGTAAAAGATAAAAATCATGGCACAGGACAGAATGCTTATCAACACCCACGCTATTACATCTTGCTACTGAAACACTAATGGCAATTTGACATACTCAGCTGTATTGCATTTTTTTTCCCCCACTTCTGAGTTTGCACTCTAATATTCATAGGAGAAGAAATGATGTCATTTTATTAAC
Organism: Gallus gallus; assembly: GCF_016699485.2. NCBI lineage: Eukaryota > Metazoa > Chordata > Aves > Galliformes > Phasianidae > Gallus > Gallus gallus. Next base: position 65,330,691 of record NC_052535.1, on the reverse strand, counting down.
CTCATAACCACTTTAAGCCAACAGAAAAATAAAAACATTGGAATGACCATCTGGCATGAAGTTTCTGTTTCTCTTAAAAACAAGCCTGTATTTTCTGTTTCTCATCTCGCTACAGACACATAAAAGTCTTCTTACAAATTTTACAATATCAAAAACAGCAAATAGAACAATAAATCTGATTGTATTTGAAAATTTAAATATGAAAATAGTATGTCTATGTATCTCCAGTAGCAATCCCTCTAAGTGTGTATACACAGCTTCCAATATCATACTATTTGACCTACTTAGGCCACTAAGAACTCCAGATACCTTTTGCTAAAATTTTTAGTGTCCTCTTTCTTGCAAGATCATGGCTTTGAAAATAAAGAAAAATACAACAAACCAGAAAAGAAGCTGTAATTTTTTTTTTAAGTTGCAATTCTTCTATTAAAAACAATTAACTGTAGAAGGCAGTATCTTTGATAGATATGCCACATATTCTATATTGAATTCATATAGAAGAATGAATTTGATATAGAGATACGTGGCAGCTCATCTTGTAAGCATTGTTTGCAAATTGACATCACAGCACTGCATCTGTTTTTCTAAAGTCAGTGTTCTGTATTTTTAGTCTGTGTTGAGCCAGGTAGGCTGAAAACAAACTCAAATCGAAGAGAAATAGGACACTATGAGAGGGATGGTTGCAGACATCTTCATGCCAAATGAGTAATTGTTGTCAAAGACACATCATCTCTAAACTCCCTGCTGACATTTCTGGTGCCACAGCTGGAATTGCATGACCTGAAAGGATTGAAAAGTCTGGAGAGGACTCGGCCCTAATTCAAAAGGCTTCAAGTCTGAGAAGTTAAACAATCACTAAAAGTGAAAGTCAAGAGGATTTTAGCTGGATACAAATCATAAAGTTAGCTAGAGCCAACCAGAGCAATACAGTCCCCCCATTTACACTCTAGTTTTGCATCTATGGAATGAAACTGAACTGTTTTGAAGGATTTTGCTTTTTCAGTGCTACAGCTGTCTAATTCCCCAGTGAAGTGTGAAATGCCAGTCAGCAGGCATAAAATCTTACACACAAAGCCTCAAGAAGCAACAGTGTCCTCCCTATCACTATAACAAAAGTGAAAGAGATTCCATGCTTTGAACAGTGAATTTATTTTAATAAAATAGTTCTGGTACATTTGCATTATACGTTACAGAACGAAATCATTAAATAGGCATTTACACTAGAACTTTCTAGTATGGGATCCAAACAACACTCATGAGAACTGGCAGTTTAAATCTGCTCAGTTGAATAGAAAGGTTTGTATTTAAAATGCACAGAAGGCAGTTATGTGAGGAGAAGACACACAAGATCCTTAGCTGCCATACAGTATCAGGTGGCAAAACTATAAGCAGAATTTGCTGCCACAGAGAAATGATGTTACTGAGAGGAAGCTTTTCATTGTGACAGAATATCTTTGCTCATGGCAGCCTACAAAAATGTGTAGTCAAATTAAATTCTCCCTGTCTCACTGAAGAGAACAGTAGTAGAATTTCAAACTGCTTAGAGAATTGCATTTTCCCTCCAAAGAAAATATATTTCAAGTACTCCACATGTCATTTTAGAAACAATCTGATAAACTTACCAGCACTGAATAATTCCCAACCTTGGGAATTGGATGGATGGGACTATTCATGAAGTAGAATCCTACTCAGTACAAGAAGCACTGCGCTCTTAGAACTTGACAGCAAGTTTATTCCAGAAGGATGCAGCCAGTTCTAAGAGGCAGTATTCCACCTGGAGTACTTCAGAGCAAGTCCCTTTACAGAAAAACTGCATGTCCCATGGGGCACACCATTTACACTGTTTGATGCTGCTGGATACTTTTCTACTCAACGTGGAGTTGGAAATTCCTGCTTAGTGCATCTATGAGCAGCACATACTAAAAATAACAAACAAAAACATTTTTACTCTTACAATCCCACATTTTGTTTAGATTCCAGAAAGAAATCATCTTGTGTTTTTGTATTTCATGGGTTTCTACTGCTTAATAAACCTCCGTGAATGTCCCGATTTTGACGAGAATAGGAGATACTGCTGAAGAGAGCTAAAAGTGTGGAATGACAACATTCTTACTTTCTATTACCTCCCTAAACTTTAAATCCTCACTTGAAGGAATACAAGGCAGTGACATGGGATGTATTGGGAAGAAACACAGTATAGTTTTTGTATTCTATTTCCCACCTATCAGCCTCACAGATGACTGGAATAAGAAAAAAAATGAAAATCTCAAGAGAAGGAAAATGCTATGAGGTAGGATACCTTCTTGATAAAAAGAGCATACTGTTTTAATTCACAGAACATTTAAAACTTCTGGTAGTAAAACCTCCATCATGTGCAGAGGTAGAGCAGCAGAACAGTGAAAAATGATAGACAAGATGGAACATCCTGATGCATTTCTGCTAACCCAGCACAGGAATCACTTCCCCTTGAGATCAAGGCCATAATCCCATTTAAATCCAACTTCACTCTCAGACCATTCATCCATTCCATTTAAGGAGAAAACAAATCTATATCAAGTAAGCACATGCACTGACTTTTAGTGGATTTCTAGTCAAAACCAACCTTTCTTACTGGAGATGTATAATATATCATAGGTCTAAAATTATAGTTACAGATCTTAAATTATGATAAAATACTGGAAGCAGGCTGCTTTCTGCCTCTACCAAACCATTTTTAGAACTGAGTACCTGCAACATTCACAGAAAGCAAGATGTTCAGATGAGAAGGAAAATGGAAGAGGTTATTCAATGCAAGAGATTAAAGCATTAATGCCAGCGATGTGGTTTTCCTGAAAAGCACAATGTGGATTAAGCAGAGAATCAGAAGGCCAATCAGAGCGGTTGAGTAATAAGAGAAATTCCAAAAACATATCTATTTTTCTAGGCAATCTGAGAATCCTAACACTGGCTGTTTATAATGGGTTATCTTCTCCGGCATCAGCTGAAGTCTGGCATGCATCCATAAGGGAAAAATCTAGAATCTCTATGTTGCCCAAAGTGTAATAATATTTTTCCCAGTAGATCTTTCATGTCTTCTACGCAGTTCCAACACAGGATAGCAACAGTACTGAGGATTCTTTTATGGTTTACTATTTTATAATGTCTGAGATATAACAATTCCACTAAAGAATTTCTCAGCAGTCCTGTTGGAACACACTACCATAGCACCAAATGTAGTGCAGAGCGCTGTGTGCCAACCATTCACAACATAGCGTTAGTTTGTTGTTTTAAAGAATTTCTCTGCTATCTTCTGGGTCTCTTAGTATTCTGCTCTTTCTACAAGAGCCCGTCAACAGATCAGAGACAGGCCACATGCTCGAAAACAGATCATGCATCTCAGACTTCATCTTCAAAATAGACCCAGTAAAAGAATACATGCTGTACAGATTGTGTAATTCAAAGTAATTGCTGTTTGAACCACTGAAAATGAGTATGTCTTAAGCAACAATTATGTTTGCTCAGACAGTTTGCCTTGGCTAACATATTATACCTTAATATGATGTGTGGAAGGCAGGGGCTATAATCGAAAGCCATGTATGATTTTGAGAGTGCTTGTTACACATTTCTTCTTTTATGAAATATATAGCTTGGTTGTTTCTTACCTCTGTTCTTCCACTCCCTGATGATTTAAGGCATGTTTTTAGGTTTTTTTTTACTTTATTTTATTCTTTACAGGCAGTTGTCTGTTGTGAAAACAACGCTGAGCTTGCAGCTTTATTTTGATTCTAACACTGGACTGGTTTTAAGATGGAACTATTCCAGCTTCTGAGAAGAGCTACATGACATGAGACTGCATTCACTACAAGAGAGGGAAAGGGACTACGGGCTGTGAAATCCCATGCTCTATCATCCAGAAAAAAAAAACAAATGGTTGCAGTCATTTCTTAACTATACAACGTTGTGTATATTACTCAAAATATTTCAGTCTTAGCAAAGGAGATCAGCTGTGGTTTGTTGGTTTTTTGTTACCAAGGTAGACAGGAGCTCGCTATTAAAAGTTCTGCATCTTTTGTCTTCCTCCTGACTAAACACCACAAACGTTCATCGACCAGAAAGCTATAAAACACAGGCTGGCAGGGATTACATCCTTCTGACAGAGCTCATGCACAAGGTTGAGTTGTCGGTTTGTTTTAAATATTGAGAGAAAGGGGTAGTAAATTTATACCAAACAAATATTTTTTGTTGAAGTCCTAACCACACACATTTCAACTAAGGCTGATTCCAACTTCATTAGAATCTACCTCATGAGGAATTATCTTCTGCTAAGATTTAAGGAAATGGTTCCTCTAAAACCAACGTAAGTGCAGAAGAGAAAGCATAGTGAGGAAAGTGTTGAACTTCTGATTTCAGCAAAAATTAACACTTAAGTTCTCGGAAAAAAAAAATCCTCCTTTTTCCCCAGACATTTCCACATGTTAGTAGCACAGAGTTCAAAACACCACTAGCTCTTAACTTCCTGAGAAAAATCCATGTGTGATACACAGGGGTGTGTCAACAATACTGTAGCCACCAACAGGATGCCTTAAAAAGGTTGTTGTGGGAAAAACAGAGGGCAAATGTTTTTTTAGTGGAAGAATCCTCACTTTTTTGTGCATGGAATTTCCTACTAGGTTTTCATCTGCTTGGTAAATCATACAAGTCTTACACTCACACAGCAACAGAGAGTAACAAAGTCTTCTCCACTTTTGATGCAGACCATTACCTCAAATGTGACTTCAATGTGGTAGTAACAGTAATCCTATCTGGTGCTAGAAGTGTTATCAACATAATATTTCATATACATATAAAACAAACACCCAGTTGGGATCATTCATATATTTCACCTTTAGGGTTTACCTTTTCATTCCTAAAGTTTCTCCTAGACAAAACCATGAAAGGTTAACTATGCACGTTCCCATTCCTTTTCCATTTTAACAATAAAGAACCAGAAAAAACAAACTATTTTGACTGAAGTAAAAAAAATTAACATAGTGTGTACCTGCAGAAGTAATCTCTCAAAGGCTAGGAAGTTGTCCCATTTGGAAATCTGAGGGTGCTTCAAAGTCTGGACAGCAGCCAGCACAAGCTGTAGAAGACCACAGTGATTCTCCAAAGCTTTGAAATTATTTTTGAAAAGTTGTACATAGGAGCTGAGCTGTTCTGGGGTGACTCTACCTGTGGAAAGCAAAACAGAATATAACATTTAGTGGTGCACAGCAAACAGGTATACAGACTGTAAGGTAAATAGGTACACAGGTATAGGACCAGAGAGATTACCGCATTTACACAAGAGTAATGAAATAAAGAGCTTACCCATGTCCTGAGCTTGTAGAAGGGCTCTAAGAGGGGTGATCTCCAAATAGAGACCCTTCCCCCTTGGGATTCAGCCCTTAAATGGGGTCTAGGAGGAGCCAGGCTCCACCCCTTCTGGTCACTCAGGTGAAATTGCATTCACCTGTGCCCCTGTGGCTGACTCAGTGCTCACCTCAGGTGGTCAATCAGAGGTTCAGGCTGTGATTCAACAGTTCCCATACAAGGGGTGACAAATACTGACAGCACCACACGTGAACCTAGATTTTTTTGAATTATAGTTTATCAGTTATAGAAAACTAAAATCTCTCTATATTATAGACAGGATCCTAGCTTTGTTGCAATCGCTAGGAACTTTAGGGAGCAGAAATATGTCAGGATGCTTCACACATGAATTATGGCTTAAGATACGTGGTATGGCAGGTATTTAACAATACACAACAGATGTAATACTATTCTCTGTTTTCAGACATATAGGGAGACTCATTTAATCAAGGGCAATGACCTGACCACTACTTCTAAATAATGGCTAATATAAATAATAATAATAATAATAAAATTAAAGCTTAATTTCACCCTTGAAAAGAAAGACCACCTGCATCCCTACACTGGCCTGTGGACATCACCTTAACAGAAGGACATAAGGGGAGTCATTCAGGCCACACAAACATGATTAACAGTTTTTCCATCTAACATTAAAATATTGCCCAATTTGTATTTTGTATTAGAAGTGACATCACGCCTGCTCCAAGGATAAAGGGACACTGATGCTAGTCTGCTAACTTAGGCTGTGGGAGGAAAGTCTGTGGTGTCTCATCAGGAAAGTTAGCACAGGCAATCACATGTGCCTTCAATACGCAAGGAAAAATGGTGTTAAAGCACCATCCTAATTGCAAGTCTGGACTGCAGACCAGTCCTGGGCTGCTTCCTGGTTTCCTGTAGCCACTGCCAGTAAAGAGTCATCACTGTCAAACAAAGCAGACCTAAAGAAAAGAGGCAAGCGAGATGGAGCAAGGAGAATCCGTTAACTTAGCAGAACAAGCTTTAGCACCAGGAAGGCCCTCGGCTGAACTGATGCTAAGTGTTGAATGGCTTACACTAGTCTCATCATTTTATTTGGTATTGTTCCATAAAGGAAAGATCTTGCAAGACTAACGCTGTGTTTCTTCTCTGCATTTGGTTATATCATCAGTTTACGAAACTTTTCATCTGCCTCCACCTTTTCTGTATCATACACGCAGTGAAAAAAAAATGACTCCATCAGTGCATCAATGTTGAAAGTGCTTTCTCTTAGCTCCAGAGATATCACTGGCAGCCTTTCGAGGAACATTTAGATTAGGGAAAGCTGCTAAATAAAACAAAAACACACGGAGTATTTATGTGAATTTTAACAGAGCGCATCAAACCGAAAAGTCAGCAAATTAAGACACAAATCAAGCTGACACCACTCAGTAGGCCTGAGAGCTGACAAAAGGCTTCTATACAGTTAGTCCGCATAGGCTAAAACAGCAACCACAGCCATGTGTGTTTTTAGACTAAACATCGGAGCTTTCAGACGTGTTTTATTTCTCGTAAAGCTGTGTCAGGCAGATTTACATGGTGATTTGAAAATGTCAGCCCATGGTGCCTTGCAGCATACCTTTGATAATGACTGCATTATTACCTTTAGCAGTCATGATATATAGTAGCAGATTCAAAAAATAAAAAGAATGATAGCTTGCTTCAATTGAGAAAACATGAAGTTTCCTCATATAAAACAGTAAAACAGGAGGGCTTTTGAGTTTGATTTCATTTATTATTATTATTTTTTTAATGATTTTGTTCTGTATTGTCCCCATGTGAAAGTGAATCCAGATGCACCACTGGATCGGCATATTAGAAAAACAATGAGAAACCTTCCCACCCTCAGAGTATCACCAAAAGAAAGTCCAATACAAATACAATACAAATGTAAACACAAGTGAAACCCTGACCTTAGTAAGTCATTAACAAAATTTAATGGCATTGAAGAGTCCAACATCTCATCTGTAACATGTAAAATATTCATGGAAATACTCAGATCCATGGTTCAAGAGCTCCAGCCAATTTCTGCACAGAAATTTCCCTGGACAGTTATATGCCTGTTGCATATAACTATTCCAGTAGAAGAGGAAAGGAATTTAGAAAAGTTATTGGTGGTACTCAACAAATAAATGAGTTTTCCTGGGGCCTAAATCCTCATCATCTTCCCTGCTGCTTGCTCACAGGGGGAGATTTCAGCACGAGGCCAACAACAAAGTTTAATCTAATCCCAACCCAATCAGTCTTTTATTTATTTTTTAAAGCCCCTCTGCTGTTACAAGTCCTTTTGTCTTGCAGCGTAGCAGAAAACTCCTATAAATTCAAAAGGAGATAGATGACAACTACATATTTGTATATCAACTTGTTTTTTTAAAGCGAATACAGAGATTCACAGCCAGAAGATGGCAACTACTGTCAGATAGAGTGACAACAGCATTATCTTTCCTTGCACCATACTCTCCTTCATGTTCTGTCATGGTCATGCTCTGCTCCACAGTACCACACCTATGCAGAGTTCAAGTCTGTGTGGGCACAGAGGTTTCACTTGTGAGGATTACTTTACACTGGCAAAGCAATTGCTCATTTTTCCTCCCTCCTTGTGGGAAGAAAGAGAAGCACGACCTCAACCTCCCCAAGGGATAAAGAAGCACTGATAATCTTCCTTGCACAAACACCAAGAATTCCATACTGTCTAAGAAGTAACCTTTACCATTAGAATAGCATAGGAAATGAAACTAGATGCTACAAGAAGTCACCTGGATGTCTGGAAGTCACAAAAACACAATGGGCTAGGTATCAGGATCACTATTGAAGAGCCAGTTCTGTCCAAGAAACACTGACAATGAGCATGTTCAAGCAGCTTTGTACTTAAGCAATTTGATAAGCTGTGGATAAAATGGAAGAAGTAGCAAGGATAGAATAGAATCTAGTTATGACAGTAGGGAAGGAAAGATAAAAGCAATTCTAACAGGGTAGTGCAAGAGTGTATTACAGAATCAGAGTAGCACAGCAATATGCACAAAACTTTCTAGAATATTGTTACATTCCTGAGGCAACTACTGTCCTTACAAAGAAAATGAAATTCCAAAATACAAAGAAAAAACACAGGCAAATAAAAGTGGTCACCCAAACACTTGCTAGATGTAAAACGTTTATATATAAAAATATATATATATATATACATTCACTGAGATTGTTTTAGATTTACTTATGAAGACCAGAGAGTCTAGTAATATGAAGACACCACTCAGATAAGCTAAAATATAGACAATCATTATATGACTTTAACTGAGTTTTAATTTGAGCTAATTTGGTTTAAATTGAATAATAAAAAAAAAAAGGAAATCCCCAAAAAGTAGGATTAGCTTGTTTATGATGTGTAAAGGAAGTCAGATAAACCACAACAAAAAAAAAAGTTTATAAAGACAGACTTTCTTATTTGAATAATAGCAATACACAATGATCAAGACAAGAACCAATAAGTAAGTTAACTATTCTGCCCTGGTTTCCATGCCACAGTGCAATGCACAGTGGGAAGATGATCAATGATTATGAGGTACTTTCAACGAAGTTGCCATATTAGCACTGAAATACTAAGCAGGTGAACTGAAGCAAGTTTTGAAACACGTTGCACATAGAACAAATGGTAATTGATAACACTGGTACTAAGTCTACCACATCAACTAGACCAGAAGACGATAAAAGTCATATTTACATTTAAGGAATGGTGAAAAATGGCTACATTACAGGTTTGAAGACACAAACATATTTAATGGGAGAAAGACTAGGATCTGACTAAAGTCTGTTTTTGAGTAGTAAGAGTAGCTTGAGTGGAATGGAAAGACTTTAACCTCAAAAATTAAACAAAAAGTTAGCTAGACAAGCCACATATGTAGACATGAAGACAATTCCACAGTATGACTTTTTTCCATCTTAAATTAACACTGCAGTCTATGTACCGCAATACAGGCATCACTTCAAGAAAATAATCATTTTTCAAGACAGATTTACCAGTAGAAGTAGATTTTTAAAATTCAGAATCCCAAAGTGGTGGGTTTTTTTTAAACATGAAGATTTATGGATGAACAAGGTGTCTAAAGAGCAAAGGTCAAAAATATCAATGCACTCTTCCAAACATACAGTCCTTATTTTTTCATCTAACACTTAGTTAATTATCTCCATAGGGACAAGAAAACAAGTAAAGAGGAAAGTACATTTTGTGACCAATTGAATAAATAAGTGGATGCTTTTCCAAGACTACAGGAATCGCCAAATACACATAGCTTTAAACTTAGTTCAATCTAATGCGAGAACACAGTCTGACTTTCATTGGCTGGAGCACTTTGTTAAGGTCCATTTTTCACTTGACAGAACCATGATGAATAAGAAAATATGTTGGAACCCTTATATTCACAGACTAGCTGAAAAATTCCAGATAAATTGTTTTCCTTGTCCATAATCTTAGGAATATAGATCTATCTCTCCCAGTAGCTTGCCTCTAATCGTATCCAATGCCAGATCCTTCTGAGGAATGTAATAAGATCGCAAAATCCATGAAGCAACAGTACTGCCAAGGGAGTTGGATATTTTGCAAACTAAGTGAGAGCAATTTAGTAGGACAGATGACGCCCCTTAAGTCTCCATGTTGGTGTAATTTCCAGATGTTATTCTTATTAACTCAACATGTTTTTGTACTTCTTAGGAACTTTCAGTAACACTCTTTAAGAGTGTATCATAAAAACAATCCAATCTGAGTTTTTGGTTAGTTAATTTCAAAAGCCACCCACTCCCTAAATTGTTAATAAAGAGAAGAACACCAACTACTCTCTAGCTTTTTGGAGAGATGAAGAAGGGGGATACTGCTTGGCTGACTTCTCCAGAGTAAAGCTCTGGACCCAAAGAGTGCTAAACCTTGCACTAGACTGAAAGCAGATGTGACAGGCTTACTTCTAGCAGCATATGCTCATCTCCCAAGAACACAAACCAATCTGCTCTGGGTCTGGTGGTTACCTGTAAGCCTCCTTCCCTCCTCAGTTGCAGGAGCCGCAGCATTGAACACAACGATTGTAGGTATAAGCATAAACACTACAGTGATCTTAAGATAAGTCTGTCAGCCCAGATCAGACAGCAGCAGCACCCTGCTTCCTGCTTCCAGCAGGACCGTGGCACTTAATAGCAGCTATGGCTTGCCTTCCTTCCTCACTGGCCACTACCGATTCCCCTTCTTCCTCCCATCTTAGCAATAGCCGCAGTGCACAAACATTTGAGCTCAGTCATTCTCCCCTCTCCACTGCAGGCTTTCCAGTGCCTCTCAAGTCACTACAGATGGACAGATTTTCAGAGAAGCAGAGCCTCGCATCTGTCACACCTCTGAAGGCATGTACAGCAGTGGCTGTTAAAAGAATAGAAAGGTGAATTCTTGGATGAGGGAGAAATGTCCAGCACTGCCAGCCAGGCAAGCAAAGTGATTGTCCTGCTCTAGTACAGCCTCACCTTGAGTACTGTGTGTACTTTTGGGTGCCACAATACAGAAAAGATGTAAAGCTATTAACTATCCAAAGGAGAGCTACAAAGACAATGAAGGGTCTAGAGGGCAAGGCACATGCAAAGCATTGGAAGTCCCTTGGTTTGCTCAGCCTAGAAAAGATCAGATTGACAGGAGGCCTCATAGTAACCTACAGCTCCTCACAAAGAGCAGAAGGGCAGTGCTGAGCTCTGCTCTCTGGTGACAGCAACAGGGCCCAACGAAATGGCATAGAGCTGAGTCATGGGAGGATCAGGCTGGGTGTTAGGAAAAGGTTCTTCACCAGAGAGTGATGGGCATGGAACAGGCTCTCCAGGGCTGTGGTCATGGTCCCAAGCTGCTGGAGTTTAGGGTGCATTCAGACAACACTTTCAGACATAAGGTTTGTATTTTGGGTGGTCCTGTGTGGAGCTGGGAGTTGGACTCCTTGATCCTTGTAGGCATCTTCCAACTCAGGATTCTACTGAGCTAGACTGTGTATAGACATAGACTGCTATACTGTGATTCTATGATCCTAAGCTGCAGCAGGCATAGATGAGGCCAGAGTGCGTGGGAACATGAGGTGGGAGCGTCTGGTTCAAGAATGGACGATCTAACATGTTTTGTGTCACTAAGCTGAAGGACGGATGGAACTAGATACCCCCTTCCTTCCCCACATACATACACAGTACTGTGGCAGTGGGAGCTGCTGCCAACACTGTTACCACTGACAAAAAAACAAAAACAAAAAAACCCCCACAACAATAAAACAGAAACCATGTCCAAATATCAGATCTGTTACTATGCTCAAAATTATTTTATGTGCCATAAAACAAAGAAATCTGTTAGGTGGGAGAAAGGCAACAACAGCACTCTACTATTAAAATAATATTTTTCAGTTCTAAGCATCTAAATGCAGACACCTAAGTATGGTCCACAGTTAGAATTTAAGATTCATAGGTTATCTACAATTTTATGTACCCCAGTATATTCAGAAGGCTTTGACAAACATGACCGGTAACTTAGGTGTTTTAACATGGATTAGAAATTTTGCTTTTCAGTCATTCAGAGCTTTGCTTTTAAACTCCTGGCAGCTTAAATTCATTATTCCCCTCCCCAGATCCCCTTCCCCCTTTTTTTTAACTGCACTCTACCACTCGTTTTCCTCTTTTGACTGTTAGATCAGCATCAACAAAAAGTAACAACCATTGTTGACATTGGACAGAGATATTTCCCACTTGCTCTCTCAAAAGTCAGAACAAATTTCAGAACTGTTTGAGTAAGTAGGTGAAGTCTGTCAGAATTCAGCATCTTATAGTAGCTATCTATATTAACTAAGTGCTACGTCAATAGTTGGAAGTCCTGCCATTCCAGAGGTTCTCAAATCTGCTTAATCTTGACTAAATATGTATCATGATCATAAATGTTGCCTTATTCTTCACCTCTTTTACCATATTAATAAACACAGAACACGAGGCCATACCCCAACAAGAGAGTCACCAGCTGTGAGAAAGAGTAACCCTTGAAAACAGTAGTTCACTGTAATCATAAAGCATCTTTAAATCTGCAAATTTGGTTGCATCATCTCCTGGGATGCTCTAAACCTCTCACAAATAAAGAACTGACTTATTTGTCTTAAAATAATACGCCCAAAGGATTCCAGGTGGCTTGTACACGTCCTCATTTAGCACTAAGACATATGTTTTCAGACACTGAATACTTCACTGTGTTCTTGGCTTGTCATCCCAGACAAAGGGAGGTTGTTGTTCATTGGTAGGTTATTCAGAAGGACTGATTATTTCTCTTATGATCTCTGGAAGACTTCCATTGCTGAGAATACCCTAACAATTACTTTGGGTGGGAAGCAAATAAAAATAGATGGAAAACCTGATGATGTATGAGTACATACATATGTAACTCAACATGTCTTTGTGTAATTCTCCTTTGCAAGACTGAATCATCAAGCTTACACAATTATGATGGAAAAACAGCACTGGGCAAGCCACCCAGTTTTATTGTATTGCCACGTCCCACTTAAAAGTGCAACACTCAATGGTATTTGCAAGCACACTAGCATATGATATATATTCATATCCTTTGCCACAGGCTGTTCTCAAGGGATAGTTTGCTCCTTTAGTTCTACACCACTTCCAGCTACTTCAAGTTTGTTCTCTTTTATTTCTTTCTTTTTGACTAGTCAGCTCTTTTCTTAACATTAATTCTGAAGTCCTTTCTGTCATCTCGTAGGATGCATAAAACACAGTACTTAGTACAGAATCCACAACTGCCACAAAGATTCAGCAAAACCTTGGTGCCACATGGCTTTGTTGCATGCCAAGCACACATTGGAACTGGTGTTTCCCCACCCCATATCCAGGAACTCCGTTGCCTAGCTAAAACAGTCACTGTGGTTGATCTGAAAAAAAAAACCAACAGTATAAATCTTAGCAGAGAACAGAAGACAGCAATTTAACTGCTTCTTTTCAGGGAGCTGCATCACTATTCAGTAACTTACAGATGTTTTATCTTTAAGTATGTGTGTATACATGCAAATACATACATATATGTATATATATGTGTACATATACATATTACATATATTATATAATAAACATATATTATATATACACATATATTTTATATATACACGTATATATAAAATCAGCTTGTTTCCACATAACAGGTTCTAACTGTGTACCTACAACTGATGAGTGGGCAGTCAAAAACTGAAAGAAGTATTTCAGCTTTTCCTGAGCAATTTGGTTTGTTTGATGTAAAAGTTGTTTGTTGAGACAAATGTTAGAAACACTGTGACTCAATACAGATTCCAGACAATTAAGTATTGTCATTTACAATATCTCCCAAAACAATACTAGTTACCAATTTCTGTAAACAAAACAAAACAAAAAACAAACCTGCAAACCAAAACATCAGTAAGCCATTTTATCTATTCAAAAGCTGACTAGTCCTTGTGACTTACCTTAACACCAATTTCTAATTCAGAGACCTATAATTCACAGCTTATGCAAATAAAATTAAACTGTTATTTTCCCAACATTTTTTCCCATTATATTTTAAAACAATTCAATATTAGTTAGATCAGTGGACAATCTACATTACTCTCAATGGCAATTATTTGATCGGACTCTAATATATGAAAATGTATATTAAAAAAATAATCTTAAGAGATTACATGATCGGTCATGGTCAGAATGCTCTTAAAAACAGTCATTTAAAAATCTTTGGCAAGCCTTTTAGGGCATGGCTATATCACAAGCAAAGTTTCATTTCTGTGACAATCCATTAAGCATGCCCTATAATGAACTGGACACATTTGCAAGTAAATATTATTTGAATGTATGAGTTCTTTAATACAACAAAGTAATTGTCTTTTCACTTAAGGATATATATATTGTAAATGAACATTGTTATTGATTTTTTATGTTAAAACCTTCTTTCAAAACTTCAGAAGAGTTTATCTGTACATTAGTTTCCTCCTGCTGCACGCATCCTATCAATTCTCTAGAGTAAGACCACACTAAAGTAGCTTTTCACAATGCTTATATCAAGACAGAAAGGTTTCACAAAGTCGATTATATGCTTTGCAGTATTACATTAGCAAAGAACATAAACAATGAAATGATATATTTGCAAGAGCAACACATTTCTGTTTTCTTCTAAATTTTTAAGAATTATCTTCAATTTTAATCACAATCGGACATAGAAGGAGACCTGGCCACAAGTTAAACTTAAGTGTTTGAGTTTACTGTCTATAACAAAAACCAAAATGAAAGAAAACAATCCAAAAAGAGACTTTATTCAAAAATTCCAGACACATAGAAAAAATACTGTGACCACAATTCCTACATATATATAAGGAGATAACACTAAGGTCAGCCAAATAGTTTGGCATCCATGTGCCAAGTGTAATTGAATCAAAGACAATGTGCTACCAGAATATTTCTGTTCCACACCACTGCACAGGGTTTTGTGCTTCACTTCCATCTACTAACTGCAGACGGCACACTTCATAATTTTCTTGGGGCTTGAACCATTTACCCATCTGACACCACAGGAAGTTACGCAGCATGCAGCAGGTTACTTACTGAACAAAAACAAGAATATAGTAGCAAGAGACAAAAATACCCCTCCTGAAACACTGTAAACCTATTTTATTTCTGGAGCTGTTATTTCTGTAAGAATATTGTGTCACAGAATAAAAATCCGAAGTCTACAATGGGAGCTTAGGGTTAAACAGAGTACTTGATACTTCAGAGTAAACTCAAACTTTTCATTTAACACCAACTAAGTGTGAGAAGTTCTGATGTTACAATTTTGTAAATGTTATTTATTTTTACACACACACACACACAAAAACCCCACACAACCAGGCAGCCACATATTCTTTGCACATCCAGGGCTTGGAGCAACATCAATTCTCTAGACAGGCAAAAATCAAATGACTGGAAGAAGATGGAATTTATTTAGTAAAATGAATACTGATTAGTCTGATGAAACTGTGAACTTCATCCTAGTGTAACAGTGCAAGGTGAAACAGCCATAACATCAATCTATTTCCACATTTGTACGTGGTGGTGACTATTTAGAAAGACCACCCTTATCAAGAGTTATCAGGGAAAGCCTACTTCCTCTAGAATCAAAAGGGTGGTCATCCACTGTGAATGCAATGGTTTATAAGGAAGCCTCCACAAATAGTCCAAAGCTTTTAGAAACACTTCAAACCCTTCAAAAACATTTCACATTCTAAGAAGGAAAAAAGCCTTCCTGCCTCCAGGAGTGAATGATGCAATAGACCATCTGCTGTATTGACCACCACTGAAACTAGGAACATTTGCTACAGGTCAAGACAATGCTTACAGTTGCACTTCAAGGAGAAGTCAAGAACTCAGTACTGCAACAGGCTGCAAAATCAAATCTGCTTGGCTAGATAGTTCCCACACTGCAGAACTTCTGTTGCTTTGGATGAGAAAAAAAAGGAAAAAATTTACTCATGGTTCACGCTGTGCAACAAAAGGACTCCAGGTCAGAGAGGAGCAGTCTCACCTTTTCTTGGGTTAATGCCCTGAAGAGCACCAGTGAGCTACTGGAGGAGCATGGAGAGACTCACCATGAAGAATTCAGGACTCTGCAGACTAAACCAGGCTTGTCTCAGTCAAGTTGGTACAGGAACCCTCCTATCCTGTGAGACTGCCTTCAGAGAGGCTTTGGCTTCTGCAGCTTGTTGTCCCAGCAGGCTTAAAGCCCAGTTAAACAGATGACAGAAGAATGTGCACAGGCATCCCAAGAACCACTCTACAATTCGATCCCTCTGTATCCCAAGCCACCCACATACCGAGAAGACCAGCTGTTACCCAGGTACCTATCACTTACCCTAAGGTGTGCTGCAGAAGGGATTTGAATGCCCCACAGGCTGCTTTGAGGCCTATATATTGTATAGTGAGCCTGATTTTTGAAACTGCATTTGTACAGTTTAAATGGTTGGACTGGGTGATCCTGTGGGTCTTTTCCAACCCTAGCAATTTTATGATTCTATGATTCTAAATGGAAAGAAACCAAAAGGTCCTTATTCTATTAACAAGGTTTCATGTAACAGCACACAGCATCTTGTTTCTGTTGCTACACCAGTGTTTCAACTTTCAGCCTCCATGCCAGTAAAGAGACACAACAAAAGAATTCAGGCTTGACCTAAGTTTACCGTCTTCTTTCTAAACAGAAGAGCAAGGGTGTTTCTAAAACCACCAAACATCTGTAGCAAACTTATTACTGCCAAAAGACTATGCTAATAGCAAAGCTTTCAAGAGGATATTCATGGATAATCATGTTCAGGAGATAATTAAGATATGTATTAAACCTATGAAGAAGGGAACTGGAAGTAGAGAAGTGGAAAAAACAGCATCTTTCTGCTGTACTGCTAATCAGGCAGCTGCCTCAGAGCAGAACTCCTTGCAGTCCCTTAATTTAAGAGCCAAGTATAAGCAATCCCTTTACTGTCTCACTTGAATCGCTATAAATCTCACCAGAATGCCATTACAGTGATCTTCTGAAATGTCTTCCAAAGAGCTTTACAAAAACAAATTTAATTCTTTCAATAAAATAAAATGTCAGTGTTTTCATTATGCCAAAGTATTTTAATATGTCTTTATTTAAGTAGACTTCTAGCAAAGGACAGCTCCACCTACTGTTTACATATAAACACACTGTTTTGGGAACTACAGACAGCCGAAAGGGTTAAGGCTGTTCCCCAGACTTACATTTATCATAAACATGCCCACAGTAAGCAACACCAAGCAAACTGTGCACAAAAGTCAATACTGACAGCATTAGTAAACTTCAAAGGAAAACGCACCTTTAAATATCATTTATGTATGGCTAAGTATGTTATGAACTTCTTAAGAAGTCATCTGCATGTAGCACACATAGTTTTTACGCTGGTTGAAATTCTGAGCAGTGCTTTGCCTGTCTTCTCCAGGCTTGACCTCAGAAAACAAAATACACTGCGTAGATAGAGAGCTGAGGTTTTGCCCCCTATGGAAATGGCAGAGTACCTTCATGGTTTTGTGTTCTAGTTTATTATGTGGATGATCACTTTGTTCTTCATCTTTCTCTGTGATTCTTTTTTCCAAGACTTCTTCGAAGGAAAAAAATGGCTTTTACTGCCAGTAAACAGTTTTGAATAGGCTGCTCATTGGTGTCATTCATTCAATATTGTAAAGACGGTGCAGTTCTTTCACTCACAAACTGAAATGACGTGAAACTCATTTCTTATATATAAATAAAAGAAGGAAAAATAAAACACACGCAATTCTTCCTTGAAGGTGATACAAGAACACTTAATTGCCCACCTGAGAACCTGAATATAAGACTGTTTCAGCAGTCTTACTTTTTCTTCATAAGAAAAACTGCAGTTTATTTACAAATACCACAGAGATAGTCTTACATTTGAATCCGTTCCAAGAGTCCATTCACAGACTTCTCCACAAAATGTTGCCAACTCTGCACTTCCTATCTTCAGCAGCAGTTTTTCCTACACTAAACTATTTTGAAATAGTTGACAGGACTTCCAGACTTTCCCCACTACTGCTTTGGTAGATACAACTACTATAAGGGATATGTAAATCAAGAGCACCTGAAACCAGCAGTCCAATCTACTCGAATAAAAAAAATACAGCCACAATTGTTGATTTCCTTCCTCAGAACTTATCTGTCCATCTCTGCTGCCTTTAAGGGAAGAAAGGAGTTCTCCACAGCCTAGAAGAGATATCTGTGGGAAGAGGGAGAAGATGATGTACCCTCTTCAACAGCGGGTTTCTTTAAGAAAGCAAATGCTTAAGCTGTGGATCCTCCTACAATTGGTAAATCTCCTGCCATGTGCAGCAGGGTATAGAAAGAGCAATCAGAACATTGCATCCATTATTTGCAGGGAAAGCATGGCAAGCACAGGCCATCAGAGCCCAGAAAGCAACAGAATTTATCTTATTTGCTCCAAAAGTATTGAAACAGAATAGGATTGGGTTTCTCATTGCTGCACAGGACTCCTGCTCTGCCAGAGTCATGCATGATGCAGCTTTCAGCCAGTTGGCCACTGCAGGAGGCCTCAGCTACAACAAATGGAACTTAAAGCTTTGTTTTCAAATGTAATTCACTCCTTATTTCCAGGGGAAAGCCAGCAAAAAAAAACAAAACAAAAAACAAAAAACAAAAAACAGCAAAAAGGAAAATACTCTGACACAACTGGTCTTAGTAAAGAGAGTAAGAAGGAACTTTTATGCTAGAAAATATATTTGTGACACTCGATATTAGGGCCATACAAAACTCAGCAAATACTCCGAGTACTAGGAAAACCAGTGTGCAATCAAGGTTATGCAAACCTGAGGTAAACTCATAGTAATTCAAGTAGAAGCACAAAGTAGGAACACTGAAAGCATTTCCCCTCTTTTCAGCCAGCACTGCCTCATAACACAGTCACAGCAGAAGCAAGCAGCCTTTCAATTAAACACAACAACCAGAACTGGTGCAGTCCACAGAACAGTCTTCCTTCTCAGAAAAAGAAATCATTGATAAACAACTTCATTTCCAGCTTTTCTGACAGATTTAAGACGTTCTGTGGCATGACAGATGAGTAATGAACATTAATGATGTAGATCTGTTCTAATACATCATTCTTAAACGTGTGTCACTGGACAAAGTGACATCTTGATGTGAATTGCAGTTAAAAAAATTAACCATGTTAGAATGAATTATGATTCTAATATAAAATAAGCATTCACTAAGCAGAATTTCTGTAGTGATTACTGCTAATTACTAATATTAACAATAATTACTAATATCTGCACTTTATCCTATACTGCATCCTCCAAACCAAAGTAAGTCTCAAAAATGATAGCATCAGAAGTTTGTTTCAACACCACCCGTTAGATGTTTCTACATAGCACTACACAGAGTCAGCTTATATCAGACATTTAGGCTGAAATTAGATGAGTACCAGTTAACATGATTAAGAACCTAGGTCATTACAGCCATGAATGGATACCATACGAAGAGGCCACATGGAAAGGGTGGCTGACCTAGTATTCACACAGAGAATTGAAGGTGGTAGACAGATGATTACGTCAAAAGATTGGAAGCAATTACTTTTAAGAAGAGGTTGAATTCCAACAAGGGTGTTATTTTTTTCAAAGGCATATGAAATGTAAAGACATTTAATGTTACTACAGTGAATAATCAGACACATTATCAGAGAAAGTTTAAAGACAGTTTTATCATTTACTGTGCCTCCTCTCCTTTAGGTTAATTTGCAATAACCCTCTCACAGCTGCTCCTTTTCCATTTCTTTAAAACAGTTTACAGAATTACTGTTGCACACATCTAGTATTTCTGATTAATAACCTAATAAACGTATGCTCTAGGTATTTGCAATATATGAAATGTTATAGCTGTTAAGAGTTCACAAGTTGGCTGTACATCTAATTTCTCCACGGTATCTTGGCAGTAGACTCTGGAGTCTCTTATTCCATAAGGAATAAAAATAAGGTATAGAGCCATATAATTGTTTTAATAAGCCTAACTTTACAGCAGTCCTTGCATTTCACTAAGTATAGCACGTAATTAGAACAACACACTAAAAAAAGTTATTGAAAGTAATTATTTATATTCTGTATCTCTAATATTTTGAAGAATTTAGGTTTATCAGGTTTAAAAAGTGCCCAAACATGGTGTTCAGCTTAAACTCTCTTGATCCAGGCAGCCTTATTTCACATAAGTCTCACGACGTAGGTAACATAATTGAACACAAGATCTGTACAGATTTCATCAGGTTAGTAGCTTCTTACAACTTCTGCTCGCCAAGGACGCATATCCTGCTGACTTAAGAATACCCAAATTCTCATTCTTTACTGAATAAAGACAAGCAACAATGCTAAATAATTGCATGCCTTTAAAATCCTTCTTCATAGAACTCCATCGCTTCTTAACTGTTTCCAATCCTCTTATTGTCACTGCATTTCAAACATGACACCTGAGCTCTAGCAAACATTTGCTTCTCACTTCTGTATCAGGAAGATTCTGTAGTATCACAGTACACACCCCAAATCTGAGGGTGGGCATAAGCTTTCCTCAGAAGGGTTAAATGGAAGAAGAGCAGCTGTCACCTTCTGTGTTACTACTGTGCAGGGAAGGGTATGCCATGCTACTCACCCATGCTCATTTTAATGGGTAAATTTTCTCTGCTTGCGGCCTCCACCAGGTGTCTCCTGGCCTCCATCACAGCTTCTTTCTGTTTGAGGTTCATGAAGGACTCCCAGAGAGCTTTGGCAGCTGGACTGCTATTAGAAAATGACAGGGTTACACTAAACACTGCTGGAATAATGGAATAAGCTTAAGACAACATTTATGTTTTAAGATGAGTGCTTCTACTTAGCAACTCTTCTGAGGTGGGCAGGGCACAAGCAAAAGTAACGCAACATAAAAGCTTGTTTTTTCTTAGCAAAACAGTCACTACAGTTTTACAATAACACACCTAGAATTTCCTGCTACCGATTTTAAAGCATAAGAATCCACGTGTAATAAACCGAAACAAGCACATTAGCCCCTCTGAAAGCACTACTGTTCAACCACGGGAATATCAAAAACAGTCCAAAGTTCTTCAGTTATCAAAAATCTATGCGAAGGATGGTTTACAGATGGGCTGTGACTTCCCTGTGAGAGTTTAAAGCCCCAGAGCAATACTTCCAGTGCTGAAGGCTGTTGGTATGATTTGATGAACTACCACCACTTTGGGTTTCATGGATTCTCCTTATATGAAGTGGATAATCCACAGGAGAATGCAACTGTTGTTACGGTTTCTGTATATACAGATTTCCTTTTTACTGCTGCTGTTGCTAATCTTAAGACAGACACACATCAGTTTGTGTGGCTCATCTGCACTCACTACCCTGTCAGTGTTCTGTTTCATCCAGGACACTGCATTTCTTGTCTTTGTGAATGAATTCAGTGTTTCCTCTGGAAGGGGGAGGAGAAGGGAGAAAAAACCCTCGCCTGAAGCTAAAGTTAATTGGGATTAACTGTGTTGGATTTTTTTGCCCCTTAGGAAAACCTCCCTTTTTTTCACCCCAGGAGACATTTAACTCCTGAATGCATTTTTTATGTAATTCATAACATGCTTATAAACATGCCAAAACAGGATCTGTTTCACAGAACACCCCCAACTCATTTGCTACCTGTTACAGAGCAGCTGTACACACGCTGCATTGCAATGGCAGGGCTGTAATGCACAGCTATGTTTAGCAACGTGTGCAATACCAATCACACAAAACCTTTAAAAAGTGAATGTAGTAAAGCAGGAAAGCACCCTGCGCAGCAGAATCCTGAAAAAGCAGACCAGGGGATCAGGTGACCTAACCTAGTGTTACATTTCTTCAGTACAGTCTCTTTAAAGTAATGGATCCTTGGGTATGTTGTTTTTACAGACTCTATATACCCAGTTATCCCGACTCAGTCCTACTGACCCAGCATCACTGCTATCTCAGCCTGCTGACCCTGTTCACATCGCACCTACAGGGCATGCCTCACTGTCATTTACAAGCATGCCTGAAGTTTAGATTGCAAGAGGCCGCCCCCTTTGCCTGTTAACTAATCCCTTCCTGAACAAGCAGTTCCACAGCTGGAGATTACACAGATCAAGAATCAGACCTAAAACAGCAGGAATCTCATTTTTAAAATACTTTTTTTCCCATTTGAAAGACATGTCATGTTCTGTTCTCCAACCTTTCAGCCCATTCTTCTTTTCCTAGTTCTCTTCATCACCACAAATACAAGTAGAGTCCCACGTTAGCACAGACACCATGGGCTGACTTTAAAACAAACAACAGAAAGGAAACTGAAACAAAAGTCTCCCAGATTTTGCACAAGCTCACTAAGTCAGGAACTCACACTGGGAGGATGCACCACTTCTCTGCCTGTCCTTGTCTGCTGCTCTCCCTTCCTTGCCAGGGGCTGGTGAGCCCCATCTATTTACACTACAAGGGCTCTGAAAGAAGCGTGCACATCCATGTACTATCCCTACCACAAGACCCTCTTCTGGCTGGTCCATGTGCTACTAGTATAAACAGTAATAAAATATTTAGTCTATTATTTTAAGTCATAAAAAGTAAGAACAAGTCACGCTGATGCACTAAAAATTGCGGGAGGAGGAGGTTTGCTTTTTGTTTAGTACATTTTTATAGATTCTAGATTTTCTAGTCCAACTCCCATGCAATAAGCAGAGACACTTACAGCTAGATCAGGCTGCTCAGAGCTCCGTCCAGCCTGCCCTTGAATATCTCCAGGGATGGGGCATCTACCACCTTTCTGGGAAACCTGTGTCAGTGCCTCACCACCCTAATGGTAAAAATCTTCTTCCTTCTATCCAATTTAAATCTCCTCTCTGTCCGTTTGAAACCATTTCCCTGTGTCCTGTCACAATAGGCCCTGCTGAAGAGTCTGTCCCCTTCTTTCTTACAGGCCCCCTTTAGACACTGAAAGGCTACTATCGGGTCTCCCAGAGAGTTCTGTCCTCTAGGCTGAACAGCCCCAGCTCTCTCAGCCTGTGTTCATATAGGAGGTGTTCCATCATAGAATCATAGAATAGAATCATACAATCACTTGGGTTGGAAGGGACCCCAAGGATCATCAAGTTCCAACCCCCCTGCCACAGGTAGGGCCACCGATCTCCAGATCCGGTACTAGACTAGGTTGCCTAGGGCCCCATCCAACTTGGTCTTGAACACCTCCAGGGAGGTGTTCATCCCTTGGATCATTTCTGTGGCCTTCCTCTGGATGCGCTCCAACAGGTCTATGTCTCTCCTGTTCTGAGGACTCCGCATCTGGATGCAGTACTCCAGGTGAGGTCTCACCAGCGCAGAGCAGAGGGGCAAGATCACGTCCCTCACCCTGCTGGCCATTCTTTTTTTGGATATGTTTGGCTTTCTGGGCTACGAGGGCACACTGCTGGCTCATGTCCAGTTTGCCATCTACCAGTACCCCCAAGTCCTTTTTGGCAGGGTTGTGCTCTATTCTTACATCCTCCAGCTTGTACTGACAGTGGGGATTGCCATGACGCAGGTGCAAAGCCTTGCACTTGGATTTGTTCAACCTCGTGACGTTCTCCTGGCCCCGCTACTCAAGCCTGTCTCAGTCTCTCTGGATGGCCCATCCCTCAGGTGTGTCAACCGAACCACATAGTTTGGTGTCATCCGCCAGAGCTGAGGGCACACATGATCCCACAATTCCTCTTTCTCTAACTCCAGAACGTTTCCTTTAGAGCCAAGGACCTAGGTTTACATGATCCCCGAGGGTTGCTTTTGCACACAAAAAACTCATACAGTCTAAAAGCAGATGAGGCTCAACCATGCTCATGTATGCTTGGACCTCTGTGTAATTCATCCAGTTTCTGATGACATTTTTCTTCCTACTGCTTTGGAGAATACCTCACAGTTTAGGTATACTATGTAGTATAATACATAATTAGCGTGAGATATTTATATATAATGTATGTTATATGTTATACATAACGTATTATATGTAATGTTTTAAATCAATTTGAAATCTGAATGGAGAGCTAAGTAAAAATCTGAAGAGAAGATAGACTGAGCACATTTGAAGTCTGGTACCTTAAAAATATATATATATATATATATATTCACTTTTTACATCTAAAAAGTAAACTACACGTCTTTCAGAATAGCAAATTCCACTGATGATAAAAATTTCACACTTAGAAAAATAATTCCACCACCAACTGAGGAATTCACCCTGTGCCTGCACCTAGAATTGCTGAAGTACTATTCTTGTCATCAACCATACAATAAGCAGCAGTTTTTGCATAAGCAAAGAAGCTACTCGTTTACATAGTTGCCTTATAGTAGTGAAAACGAGAAAAATACAGAAGCATTTCTCATTAGACAACTCCACCCACGTAAGTAGACTCTATCAGAAAGCTCCTCAGGATTTTGAGACGTGTCTGTAGGTTGATAGTGGCTCTATTAGTAGCTTGGCATAAAGATGGAATGCTGACTTTCCCCAGTGTTACTTCAATGGTGGAACAAATATTAGAAATCGCTATGGCATACAGTAAATGTCAACTAGAGTTTGCTATCTGAACGCAATCTTGTTTTAATTTATATAAAACTTTTTAAAATTGACTGACAGGGATGGCTCAGTGAAGTACAAAATAGAAAAAGGAATGAGTGGAGAAAAAGGTATATTCCTTGAGTCAAAAATGCCTGACTTCAAAATGAAACTGCTAAAACATAGACTGTTTATTCATACAAGATCAACTTAAAAGCAGCTGCATTTTTATAGGGAACAAATCTGACTCAGCACTGACGCTCTGAAAAATTCAGATTTATGTCTGCTACTGAGAACACTTTTCCAGTTCCCCTCTCTTACACCTTCAAAGAAGGACCTTTGTTCTGCCCATTGCATTAGCGACAAGAAATGAATGACTGCTGGGAATGGGTTACGAGTACACAGTTCTGGGATTATTGCTTGCTTGGTCTGAGGAATAACCATAGAATTTTCCTCGGAAACAACATTATCTTATCTTCCCCTTTTGGTGACACATTTGTCTGTTACTGCCTTCCAGCTCTTGTCATAGTGTCCTTCCTCTCCTCGTTTTCCCATCTGCAGTTCCTGTGCTTTAGTTCAAATCCGACAGCACTGATGCTGTAATCAGTAATTTCTATGGGATCCAGTACCCCAATTCAAATTCCTCTTTCCAATTGCACTCCTTGACTTCCCAGGCATTGTTATTTATTGTTTTTACGTGTTATCTAGTGAACCATTGTACTCTGGGAGTAGTTTTTTGAAACTAAGTTAATTTATATATATGTGTGTGTGTGTATGTATATATTACACATTACAAAACCTTTGTCTGAATCATATTGCCTTGCTTGAGAAAGTAAATTATTTACATTTACACTGCAATACAATCAGGAACTCTAAACCACACTTCAAAATATCTTCACAACAAAAGGTAAGTATGACAACAAACACTTATTTGAATCTCTATTATAAAATGTTTTGCAAGCCTGACAATGAAAAGAGAGTACTAAAACTCCGGGGCCTCAGCAATTAATCAGTTTCACCAAGAAAATTTCAGTTTCACTCAAAGGGTTTTTTACCCTCTCCATTTTTTTCTACCATTATGGTCACAATAACTGCATCAATCGGCCATCCCAGCAAACAGAATACAGTAAGAACAAGTATGGTAGTTACCTTGTGGTGTAACTGAAAATTTATTAAACAAAAACATGATGTTTTTATCCAGAGATAAGGATGTATTCTCTCAAAATCCCTGTAAGACCTAACTAAAGTTAAACACAAAGTTTTTGACAGACATCTGATAATTGTAAATTTCTACTTTCCCCTCATACATAAACATTACATTTGTTTTAATAAGCCATTTATTGTACTGAAGTTAATTAAACTTCAACTGCAAATAATATCTCTCTCTTTCAGCCACCACCAAAAAAGGGTTACAAAAGAAGAGAGAAAAAACTAGACACCTAAAAGATGCAACTTTCCTACTTACGGTACTGAGATGACAGTTTTCAAAGCTGAATCCCTGAACTAACTTGCTGGGTCTAGACATTTACAGGTTGGCAATCAAATGCCTATTCCTTTATCTGTTAAGATTGATTTATTTTTCTGAACTAGTGAATGGGCAGTACTGTCAAGGTTATTTGAAAGACAGAATATCTGTTATTGTATGCAAGCTTATTCTCCAAGCTACTCATCTTGAATACATTTGAAGGGAGCAGAGGGAGCCCAGTGACACTGGGATGTACTATCAATAAGATGGAAGCAGCAGTCTGGAAATTGGTAAAACCAAGCACTGGCCATTGGAGGACAAACTCACATAGCAGATACAAATCTAAAAGCAAGGATGGAACACAGAGTACACTTAGGACCCTGGGGAGCCCCATGCACACCACAATTGTAAATTTGGCTGAAATGGTATTTTGCTTGCTTCACACCACTAGTACAGAAAGATATTTACTTTCTTACTGTTCCAGGTCTTGTATGCTATCAATAAGTTAATAAAACGTGGTCTTTTTAGTCACTAAAGCAAGAGCAGGTCAAGAAGCATTAAGACCATACAAGAAAATAGGCCCATTCATTAACAGAGCATTCTCCAGTTACAGTTTTGTTTTCAAATCTACCAATAGGACTGTCAGCATTTATAAAATTCTTTTTGTGACAAGTTTCTTCAATCAGCACGTATATTTAACCAAATGAAAAGAAGTCAAACATTCTTGTCCAACCAAATGTGGTTATTTCTGCACCTGGAGACAGGATTTCAAAGAGCAACTTGCTGATGCCAGTTTTGAGTATGTGACAAAAAATAACATTGAGTGGGCTTTAAAAATTAACCAGTAAGCATTTCAGCATAGCAAAGCAGTCATGTTTTCAATTTTATAGTTTTTAAAAATGTATAAATCCAGGATAATTGTGATAGTCTCACCAAGGGATAGATTCCGTGGTTACCATATCAGCAAAACTTTCACTCTATACCCACACAGCTTTACAACTCAGCTATCTTTGTGTATTTTCACAGGAAGAAAGGAGGGAAAAGGTCAGTAAAGATTAAATTAGAGCTTCATTAATACCACAGAGCTGCCCAAAACCCAACTGCTGCTAAAAGAAGTAAGTGCTCTGCCAACATATATCCCTTACAATAACTCACATTAGATTTAAGGAGACGTAATGCCTACACTCATTGTGCAGTGCATCAAAAGCCACCACCACAGTTGTATGGAAGGCTACCACGAAGAGCAACCCAGCTGTTGGCAATATATCCTTCAATTCTGATAAAGTGAAGAATGAGAGTATGATAAGACACAGTTTGGCCATGAGTCTGGAGCAAGGGACCATGCATCAGGAGACACCATCTCTCCTCCAATTCTTCTGCTGCTTCCAAGAGCCATGCCAAGACCCTGGTGAACGCTGCACATTCCTAAGTGTGCAAACCAGCGGGATGACA
The DNA here is from genome assembly GCF_016699485.2 of Gallus gallus. NCBI lineage: Eukaryota > Metazoa > Chordata > Aves > Galliformes > Phasianidae > Gallus > Gallus gallus. The sequence goes on along the minus strand of NC_052535.1, from coordinate 65,303,260 downwards.
CAAGGAGGCACAGCTGCATCAAGCCCTAGGCCCCACTCACAGCTCCAACCCTGAACAGTCCCTGTGCTATGGGTAGGTGCCATGGGACTGTGGGTGCTGATCTGACACAGGCATGTTAAGGGCAAGAAGGAGCTCTTCCTCTCTGTTTTGGAAGCGACCAACCAGATCTAATATAACTTACCTACAGTGTTCTATATAGAAACAGCTGTCGGTATTTTCAGGACTGAAGTCTGTAGCATTACTTTGTATTTATGCACATCCAGAGCAAATACACTTGATTTTCTAAAAAATACATGTTCAACAGAACATGCAGCAATGCCTTCTTCTAAGAAAAACATAAAAAACACAAGATGTTTTTTTCCAGATCAAGGTAAATTATACATGCTGGGTTTGTCACACCAGAATGGATCAATACTTCATATTTCTAAGAGTACTCTTATTTTAGTTTTTGATTAGTTTTCTTAGTTTTTGAAATTTCAAAATGGCTCTCAACATTCCATTGTAGTTCAGCTGCTGAACATTCATATATTTGGTAAAACTGCTCAGCATCTCACAGACAGTGCAAACTTGAGCTATTTCACAATGCACCAAAAAAATAAGATACAGGGAAAGATAATGTAATCTTGGCATTGTACTTGAAGAAAACTGCCGAAGGATCATTGGAAATTACCACCCTCACCACAGATGAGTGATTATATTGCTACATGGAAAAATACAGAAAACTGCTTTTAAAGTCAAGCTCTTCAGAGCCATTCAGCTTAAAATATTATGCTCAAATCTTCACTTATAGGTTCGTTAAAATACCTTCTGTACACTGATTTTTATGCTTAGAATTTGAAAATGATACTAAGAAAATGTCTGCTGGCCAACATTTAAAAGCATAAATGTGTACTTGAATAATTTAAAGATTATTTCCCAGCTTCGCTTTGAGCCCTCAAGCCACTTGGTGGGTGTAATCTGCTGTAGACTCAACTGTGGATGTGTACTTTGGCACCAACTCAAAACTAAGAAGTTATTGTTTGATTTATATGCCAAGAGCCTCTTAGATAAAGGGCTAATGGTAGGCCGATAACTTCAGCCTTTGCATGCGGTGTTTATACAGACCCTTCATTCCTCACTCTCTTTTCTGCATATACTCAAGGAAGGCTGTGTCACATCAAGATTAAGTTAATTAGTTAACTTATATGAGCATAATTTGATTGATAAAACAATTGATTCACTAAAGGCCAGGGGAGTGCTGCTAAAACACCAACTTTTCTGCCTTAAGAAGGAATAAGGTTTTATTTGAAGTTGGCATTTTTTTACATCGCAAACAACAATTTTAAAGTAATAATCACATGAGCAAAACAAACAACAACAACAACAACAAAGCAGACAAGAGTCTGTCAGAGAGGCACAGGAATAAAATTAATAAGCCCTGACTGATAAATATTTTAAAACAGAATATTTAAAACAGGTGTAAAAATGGAGACTTGAATAAACAAGCAAGTCAACGCAGCTCATTCCATCAGCATTTCCTTATGCCTCTTTTCTAGCATCAGTATCCACGAGACAGACAACCAAGGCCACCTGCATCAGCTCATTATTTGCTGACTGAACTGAAGGGGCTAGGCAGCATTTCAGTGTTGCCTAAAACAAACCAGTAAGTTGTTTGTCCAAACTAATTCTAGCCACAGATTTCAAATAATTAAAAGCAAATCTCAGATGTACTCAGTAGGCAAAACTACACTTTTGACTTTCATAAGAAGAGAAAAAATTTCTCTTTAATACTTTTAAAAGGCAGGATATCATGCAGGTAATGATAGATTTCGATTTTTGTGCTGCTAAGTCTATGCACTAGTATATTCCAATCTGTTGGAGACCAATCTATTTGAAGGCAATACCAATCACAAAAATTAGATCAAAACTATTATCTAAATTACATCACATGCTGATTACATACAGTGGGAATTAATAAACTAACAAACTAGAAGAGCTTGTTAAAGCAACTCATTAGGAAGATGCTAACAGGAAATGTGTTGAAAAATATATTTTACATATAAAAAAACTGTAGCTTTAATTAAAGTTCTACTCATCTGACCTACGATTTTTGTTTAATTAAATGTGCCTAGATTATTTATACTGTGCAAGAGAAATGCCATAGATTTCACTTGCAGGAGTAACTAAGAGTCAGGATAAACTGACTTGCTGCTGGATCAGGCAATCACAGGCAATGACACAGTGACTCATGCAGATTTTACCACTTCTTTCAGCTCTTCCACAGTACAGCAGTTGTGGCAAAGAGAATAAGGAATGGCCTCCATGTCTAAATATAAATATTTAGGATGTGAAGGGGATAACTGATACAGTTATAAAACAAACAAGCAAATGAACAAAAAACACAAGAAGGGGAGGGAGAGAATAAATTAATGATTACCACTGGACATCGTGAGAGCGTAACACTGATTCAACTCACAGCGAAGCTTATGAAGTAAGGGACAGGACTTTCTACAGATGCAGTAGCAAAAGTTAGTTTTGTTCTGTTTTTTTTTTTAAAAAAAGATTTTAAAAAGTCACAAGCTTGTCTGAGACAGACAAGGATTGTGAAAGAATCATCCCAAAACAGCTTTTAAAACAACACTGTAATTTAAGCTGCAAAACCGCTATGTTTCCTGTAAGCCATCGTGTTCCAATAAAACCTTGACAGCTACACCCCAAACCAGAGAGAAATATGCTCTCTGTTATCAGCAGAGCATGGGAGAACTTAAAAAACAAACAGTTCAGAAGGTTCTTAGAAACACAGTGAGCCCAGCAATCCCAAACTGCCCCAGGAGCTGCTCTGTTTACCTAGAGCTTTTGTTAAAGGCTGAATTCCTCCCCTCCTCGCTTAGATAACGGATTCTTAACATTTGACATGTTTTGGTCCCACAGGTGAGTTGCATTACAATAAAATTTGAGAATTAATTATTTAAAATGTTGGCAAGGATTCAGCTCACATAGGGAATTGCTGAAAGAGAGGAGGGAAATAATCCCCTCCAAGTGAATGGCAATGCAGTATTCTGTTTTGCCTTTTTGAAGACATAAAGTGGAGGGAAGAGAGACAGAAGCCTAATGTTGCTGGCTCGTTCACATATCTACTTTACAGATGGATATACTTACAAAATAGAATATACACAAGTCTGACGGCTGTGATCAGCCACTATCTGAAGCAAGTTCATAACGTGCCAAACCCAGCAATAAAGACAGTGTCTTAAGTTTTATCAAACATTTCCTCAACCCAAGCATCACGTAAACTTGTAGGGACAAGCATCTTAACCACAGTCCTGTTTCACGTTGATCTCAATACACACACAAGAAGGTTTTTTGCTTCAGAAAGCCAAAGAGTTCAACATATTTGAGCAGCCATGACACAGAACAAGTTTACTTGCTAATAACCACGTACATGAGACAATGCAGCTGCCCATGGAATTACGGTATAGAGAAGTAAAGCAATGCTGCTCTTTGCATCTTCCAGTTTCAAAGAGTAGCAGTATAAATCATAACAGATTCTTGAAAAATTTCCTAGAAAACATTTACAACTCCTTTTGCAATAGAATTTGCTGTACGTGTTTGGACTGACATGGTTGCATTTAATAAACTTTTGGACAGATGGCATTTCTACAATGTTTCACCTAATCAGAGACAGACAATATAGCACTTTCCTGCGTTAAAAATAAAATGACACAATCCAACAAATAGTTTGGGAAGCTACGGGTTCTCGTTACCTTTGTGTTCTGTTTATTTTAGCTATTCTCAAGATCATTAATATCCACTCGAACCTGTAAACTTCAAGGTCAACCAAAGGTGAAACATAAGGAAGCAATATAATACGGAGCATTCAACTGGACTATATGCTGTGAAACATCAAGGTTGTTTCCTTAAACTTCACTTTCTTTTCTTCGTTCTTAGCTCCATATAACTACTGAGCCAGAATTCTTAATTAGAGGATTTACAGAATGGGTAGTAATTCACTGTATAGAGTAATTTTAAAATTTACTAACTTTCTAGAAAATGCTATATATGATCAACAAAGTGAGTAGAAAAAACTAGTTATTATTCAAATATTCTATAGGTGGAATAAAAATATACCTCAAAATTGTAATGTTGTACTGCAAGCAACATAAAGCTAAGTCACATAAAACTAAGTCACAGCAGTGATGTGTTATACACATAAACTTCTGACAAGCAGAACTGAGAACAAAGGAAAGCCTTATAAACACAACAGGTCTTAGGATGATGGATGCTTATGGACCAAGCATCATTCAACAACTCTGCAACTCCTGGACTAACTTACCTCTCAGATAGTAATCCTTCTACAGTCCTCCCATGCCAATGTTATCAAAGCTACAAAAGCAAACCAGTTCTATAGGTGACATCAATGAAAAAAAGTCCCATACATACACTGTGCCATTCAAGTGTCGTACATCAAAATGTGCATAATAAACTCAGCAAACAGAGAGGCTGATATAGGGAGATGTTACTTATATACAGACCCTTTACCTTCTTCAAACCACATTCAAAAAATGAGAACTGATGTGTAATTCCATAATACTCCATTGTCAACATGTTACAGAATTAAGAGAAACCTGAATTAATAAACCCTGTACTGACCAGAACAACAAAGCTTCCTTTCCCTTTGGCAGTCTTTCATTTAAATATAACACTGTATTGCACACATACTAGGAGCCATGCAAACAAACAGACTTAGCTCTTAGCTTTGCTGTTTCAAATGGTTGCTGATACTGCTACAAGAACATTTCTTCCTCATCTCTTAAATGTTTTCTGGGGTACAGTTCCTCCAAACAAGTAAAGCTGCTCCTGCTGAGCTACTGGATGGAGCAGCACTGATGTGAAATGGCTGGAACAAAACCAGCCTCTCCTAAATCCATTTTGGAAGTCAACTCTATTCACACTCTACCAAATTGACTGCTAAAGATGCCTTGCACAAGGCTGGCTGTTTAACACCAGGATGTAACTACTGTGCAAACTGTAGCATGCTTTTGACACACTGCCATTGCTGAAAGACACTATGCTGAGGCAGGTTCCTATGAAACAAAGGCAGGTCCAAGAAGATAAGGGGTAAGCCCACACAGTTTTGCTGCTGCTCACCAGGCTGAAGCATGAGACAGAGGGAAGAATCAGTTGCATGTGCAGTCCTGAAGCAGGAGTTGTATCTCGCTATTGCACCAACGAGAAACAGAACACTACCTTTGCCTGAAGTCTTGTTATGATAGTTATTTATCTGCTTCAAAAACATCTGAAGTCACTAATTTTGCATAATTACTATCTTGAAACTAAATGCTTCAGGTTTTCTTAAAACATGAATTTAAATGGATGTTTCTCCAAACTTGGATTATCTCAAAAACTTTATTGAAAGTCAGGTGTGCCGATAAAACTGGGATTGTAATAACCTTTCTAAGGATTTTTCTTTTTTATCTACTCCAAGAGTACTTACCAAACATTACGTTTCATCATTTTAACTCTTTCTGCTGCCACTCTAAGCAAAGGAAGCTGGCAGATTTACTCAACAAGCATGATGCTTCTCCAGACAGTAAGACTGGTTTTGACAGAGGCTGACTGATGTTTAGGCCTTACTAATCCTAGTAGCATTAAACTCCACTAAGCTCCATCTTGCGCACAGACATGATTTTGAACATGCTCTGTGCAAAGACAAAAACTATCAACTAAGCTAAGAGTCCTAGCTCTAAGATGTGGTCAGTACAGTTCAAAACATTTTAACTCTATCCTTTCTCTAACCCCATCTGTTCTTTGTTTTAATTGTGTTATTTAGCAACACAAAACACACGCTGTTATTATTTTAATGCATTACCCAGCCAGTAGGTTTCTGTCCCTTCCAGGGCAGCTTCTGACCAGCCACTTTACAGAAGGGTGGTAATGACAGAACATAAAGCACTTTGCCATCATAAAGCTTTCCTGTTGTTCAAAGAGTAGTACTAAAAGAGCTCTTAAGCGATTACTGGGGCACTCAGTGGATAGTTGTGCATTCCACTTGGATTTGCAAAACAAGGTTTCCACTCCAGATAGTTGGCAGTATTCTCATTTCTTGCCAACTATTCTGGACTAAGCTCCTCTGCTTTGACTCAGCATGGGACTAGGTCTGGAAATGATCCTTCATTTTTCTTCCCCACTCAGTAACATATTCTTTGGAAGGCTTTGAAGATTTCTCAGAGAGTCTCATGCAGAAGGGTAAGTTGGACTGACTGTGATAGCTGGTGATATCATCATTAAGAAATGGGTTATTCCGCCTGTCCATCATCACCCATGAGCAGAAGCAGCAACTGACCTTTAGACCCCAGAGCAACAGCTACAGACAGGCTGATCCAAACAAACAAGCAAGCACACCAGAGCAACAGGAGCAGTGCCCAACACAAAGCAACTAAACACCAAGATGAACACTGAAGCCTGTTTGCTTCCTTCAAGATAAAAAGAAGAATAATCACTGACAATTACTGAAAAGTGAAATTCTTTCTGTTGGAAGGGGAATTGCTTATTGTGATCTAACCAACTCTGTTTTGCAGTTTGTCAGATAGAACACTGCACAAGGTAAAGCGAAACCAAGAGTTGCTCTCATGTATTTAGACCAAGAAGAAAGGAAGCTGCCATTTCACACAATGTGTTCAGAAACAGCCAAAGAATCAGTCACAGATACTGGAGAAGACACAGAGGATTGTGATATCATCTCACTGAGGCTTGAAATTTAAGCCATGAAGCTACCAAAGCAAAGCAGCAAGAACTGGCTTCCAGTCCCACCATGCAGAACCACAAGTAGCAGACCTTCTGCAGTGAAGAAAGAGCTACCAGGGTGTGACTGCTCATCTGCTGCAGCAACAGGGAAATCTGGAGTGGCCAATGAAAGAACAAGAGCTACAGAAAAAGCGACAGGAGCTAAAGGAATCATATAGTGATTTTTAAAGGCCAATAGCAATAGACAAAATAGTGTCACCACTGTCTACCTGGAGTTAAAATAACCCTAAAGAACCTTAAGGGGGAACAATACGCTACCTAATGAAGGATGGTTGTGGGTACACTTCAGCAACATCACTGTTGGAGAGCTGCTGGCACACCAAAATAAGTTTGACACTGAAAGGCTTCCCAGATATATTTTAGTCCTCTTGGTCACTGTAATAAAGCAGACTTTAATCATTCCAGTTTTACTCCAAAATTCATTCTTTTTCCTCTAACTTGCTCGCCAGTCCCTGCAGGGGCGAAGGAAAAACGTGCAGGCAATTTCTTAAAACTTCCTAATGTTCATAACCATCAGTCCTGTCTGAGCTTCAGCTGGCTGCCTTTTATTCCAGAGAACTGGTTCTGTAAAATGTTTCATTCCTACAAGCTGCAGGACAGCTTATGCAGAATGCCAAACTAGGTTAGTGCATGAATCAAGTTAATTGAAAGCTTCTGAGTAGGATTTTGTACAATACAAGGTATTTCAAAACTCTTGCCAAACAACTCTTTAAAATGTGTATATTAAAGAGTTACTTGTCATGGATTTTAATTTAGTTTTTGGACAAAGCAAGTGAACTATTCTAAAAATAAAGTCTGATCCTTACAACATATGTATTACTTGGGAATAAGTACATGTAACATAATAGGTTACTTTAGAGCATTCTGTTCCATGTTTTAAAGCTATTGCATAAGGTTATTTTAATAAAAAAATGATTCCAATGAAAGAACAGTTAGTAACGAGGTGCTGACAATTGAATCTACATCCAGGGATTGCATGAGAGTGCCAAGTCTACTTTTACAGATGCACTGGTTAGGTATTCAATGGATGTCCTCGAGGCATGTAAAGCCAATGTATTTTGGGTCACTTCTTGCAGCAGAGATGGATGATACGAGTGAAAACACTTACCAAGAACATATATGAAGTGTGTTTTTCTTATTAGGGTAATGTAAGAAAATAAACCCAGATACCATGGAATGCTAGGAATTCCTTCTCCTCAATGTTTTTAATTTACAAGGCCACTTTTTGGTAGTCTCCTTTGACCTCCCTCCCTCATTTGCTGGCCTAAAACCCACATTTATGCAAGCAATTTCTTGAATAGGAATTCACTGGGCTGTGAGCTTCAACACCATTTTGAAGGCTCATTGTATAGGAATATGTCTTCAGCAGAGAAGATAATCCTTTCTGAAGTGACTCGGTTACCACATAAACAATTTACTGTGAAATCACATGACAGAGTTGTTAAAACATTCAAAGATATGCTCTGTATGAGTTGAGAACAAGTATTCAAGCAGAGACTTTGAGACTCAAAATCAATAGCAAAAAAATAATCTGAAACAGACCTAAAATCTTAAATATGTGGTGTTTGAACATGTATGGTCTGATTCTCTCCTAGCTCTGTTGGTGAAGCAAATTTAAATCAACGGAGGGCCTGGCCTTCTGTATCTTCCTTACCCCCCTCTCTTTCTTAAAAGTAGCATATTTGTCATAGTTTCAATGAAAACCTACAGCCCTAGCTTCTTCAGATCTCATGCAAACCTAATATGGCCAATTCTAGTTCTCAAAAACCAAACTGACAGCTATTCGGAAAGAATAAAGCTCCAGACTTCGTCTTTCATTTTTATAACCATTTCCACACTCTGTCTGATCTGTCACAGAGAACGAGATAAGGGCTTCTGGCTACATTGCATACGTCCACCCAGTGTTCTGGATATCTTCTCACACCCCCTCCCTGACACACTTCTGCCTACCACAGAATGAGTAAGGAGAGTAGAATTTTGCCCTAATCCAAAATCTCTGGATTTTAAGTGGCTCTTTGTAGTTATTTATTATCCATGCTGCATCCTCCTCCTAGAAAGGGTATGTGTAAGTATGTTGGGTGCTGACTAATTCTCCTCCTCCCCCTGTGTTGCCCATCGCAATCAGACCCAACCGTATCATTCACAGTATTTCCCAACCCGTGCAAAGAATGTTTGAAGCCATGGCATACTGCCGTGCCATTAATAAAACCCTAAGCTTTTTCTGTCAGACTGTTTCCTTTTCCTAAGGGGTAACTGGAGCTCAAGCATCCACATAAAGCATACATATTCAGTGTGTGCTCCGTGGCTGTTTCCAGTTACTGAAAATGGCTCAAAATGGATTTCTTTTTCTGGTTACTTAATTAAGTAAGTATAGTCATGGAGAGATTTAGGTAAGATTGTAAAATTTTTGTCTCCCACAGTGAATAGAGGCCTTTCCTAGTTGAAGATCATTTTAGAAAATACATTCACAGTCAGTGGAAATTAGATGGTGTTCCATTTAGCAGCGGTCTTCCAGAGTCTGCAAAAGCTCACTTCTGGGCCACCGTTAATCAGGGCATTAAAACTGGCTAGGTTTGGTCAGTTGTCACTATTGCTTTTGAACCTACGAGCAGTTAAAGCTCAGCAAAACCCACATCAAGTGCTACACTTTTACAAGATGCATAGAGAAAAGTGTGGACAGGATCTTCAGGTTATGAATTGCAATCCAAAGATCTGAGATCAGCGGAAAACTAATTTACTCAAGCGCTAGCATCTGGGACACCTGTGGAACAGCAAATAGCTACAATCACTCCTTCTACTTCATAGTCGCCATAGGGACAAGTGAAATAGAAAATGACGAGTCAAAGATAGTGGTAAATCTTAAACAAAAAATCCTCTCCTTTGCAATGGGGTGAGAAGGCAGCTCGTTTCCAGAAGTTAGAAGGAGAGCACCGATTTGGCAAGCAGAAAAAGCAATTTCCCAAAGAGACGATTTCATACTTCTTCAGAGAACACCTGGAATAATGATTTTTTTTTTAAAGGTGGAATTAAGACAGGTATCCATCAAAACAAATGCAAAGGATAAAGGCTGGCTGGAAAACACAGACAGAAACTGATTTGACTGCATTACTGTTCTAAGTACTAAGCATTTCAGTTTGCATAAGCTCCTTATAAAGTGCATGTACCTTTGGGACTGAATGATCTCAGAGAAGAAACAAAGGAAGGGGAAAAGGGGTAAAGAGAATGGGGACAAAGAAATAAGCTAAAATGTTCTGCTAGAATTCAGGAACTGAGGAAGCTACAAAAGGGACGAATCTCAAAGAACTGCACTGTGCAACAGTACAGCAGACTGGATTTTTGAATCAATTATTAGGAAAAAAAAAAGCAATAGTTATATAAGTATTTGTTTGTATAAAAACAAATAATTGTTTTTCTGTGCTCAATTCTGTCTTCTTTCCAAAGTAAAAGCACCTCCAAGCTCTGCCAAGTAAACACTTCAAATGTATTTTAGGCTGCATAAGATTTGATTCCTGTTTCATGTTAAGTTTGGAATTCTGAAAGAATCTCATCTACATATTCAAAACTTGAAACCAAACCTGTTGCCAACAGAAAATACTGTTACCTACCCCAGCACTGGGTCCCCATCAGAATGAGCAGCTTTTATTTGTTCTTCTCATCAGTCTATTTTGTCACATTTTTCCCCTTTGAAAGATACAGCAAGTTTCCTTTATAGTATGACAATGATAAGCTAAAACACCCCTCCGGGTTACTCAGTTATTCTCTGTTCTGGTGCTATGATTTGACCAGCAATTCCACAGAACACAAAAAGGTCAATGCATATCACTGCACTTCGAAACCTCATTGTTGAGGTCATTTAAGAGGCAAAGGCAAGTGGCCAAGGCAAATGAGAGCTAGTCTTAGAAAAATCTCACAATGTCAGCCAAAGAAACAGTTGCCAGGAGGATCATACTATAAGACAAGAAAGATTGGAGCCCACTTTGGAGATTCATAAAGTCTACTTAAACAGACATGGTCTTCTTGCTGCTATTGAATTGTGAATACATCTGCAGGAATATGCATTGCAGCCACACCAAGAGAAAAGCAGTCTGCAGACTTACGCAGAGGAAGAAGAAACTAGCAAAATATATAAACAAAAATCATCACCATTAATGTAACAAGGAAGGAATGATGATTTTAAAAGCATTGTCGCAGACTGCCAAAAAAACACTACCCTATCCACTCCTGTTCTGACTGCGAATATCAGTGGTTACTCTTTACCTCATTACCCAGGAAGAGCTTTGTCCTCCTTTATGTCTTGCAAGGTAACTGCACAACAGAGAGCAATGCTAATGAGGAAAGAGCCAGAAAATAGCCTAGTTTAGTGGCTGTACTCACAGAATTTCCTTACTGACATTTATTATCTTGCTGTGCTAACCAGCCGAAGATATAAGTACTGAGACTAGTTGATGGTTGGACAACATCTGAGTAATTCAGATTTGTCGTACTTTCCCATGGACAAAGGAAAAATCAAAGTTAGGACTTAACGACAATACTAAATAAACAAGATTATATTGAGATGACTTATGGAGAATCCTTCTCCAGAAGAACTAAGAATATATCTTTGAAAAATTAGGCACAAAATTCTTTATTTTGCCATTTTCAAAGAGTGGATTGTACAGTAACCCACATCACAGAACACTGATCGTTGCCCTTTCTCTGAGTGTGGCTATGAGTGTTAGAGGGCCCAGGGGAAAAACAAAAACAAGAAGGAAAAAAAACAGCAAACTGAATTCTGGCTGAAAATTTACTAAGCCCAGACAGCTCAGACAAGCAATGAAGTTAAAGGTTCATAGAGCAAATGGAATGAAATCTTGAGCAGTCCAGCTTGCCAAACACCCCTGGAACTCCTTTTGGTGGGCTCAGAGGCACAGCTAAGGAAGAACTGCCTGGCTAATGCTGAGACTTTGTCAGCCCATATCATTCTCTATCTCAAGGAAAATAAGCTTCAAGCTTCCTCTTATCTATAAGATAACTTCTAAGGCTCCAGAGGCCTGTCATAGAAGACAATTAAAAAATGTGGCACCTATTAGGCAGGATCTTGCCCGGATCCAGAATACCCTCACGTCATTCTTCCGCTGACTACTTCAACCATCTAGCTACTGTAGCAACTGGGATTTTGCAGAATGGCAGTCTGGCCTTCAGGCAATGCTGCACGTTACACAGCACAGACAAAACAGAGATCTTGACCTCTTCTTAGAATTTTCCACCCTCCCCCCCAACCCTTATCCCTGCTTTTTTTTTTTTTTTTTCTTTTTTTCTTTTTTTTCTATTCCAAGGAGGTCCTGTGTTGAAAGGATCTGGGCAAATATACACATTTATTGTAAGATATAATAAATCTTATCAGCCGGTTCATCTTATCCTGTGGTAACAGTCAATTATGTTCATTTGACTCCAACTGGTTTGAAACTGAGCAGAAAGCACCTCATGGAATGCTTGTCTTGACTGACAAAGCCCAGAAGCTGATGCAGCAGGGCTTTTATTCCCAATGAGAAGATGCCTTGAGAAATTTCAAACAAAAGGGAAACTCCGAATAGTCTTTGTTTTATGTTGTGCTCTGAGTCTGTATGAGTAAAGTAAAACATTAGCAGGAAGGCTGCCAGTTCAGGAACACAGTCGTGGGGTGGGCTGTGGGGCATCCCCAATCCACCATTTAGAGAAGCAAATCACAGCTGGATTACTGAAAAGGCAAAAGGTATAACCAGAAAAACTCTGTAAAGCCAGTTTGTCTTCCTGGAAATGGGACTTGGTGGTGCAGCAGGAGTTCCAGAAGCACACGGCTGGGCTGCAATTTCTCTTGTCCTCTCCAAAAAGGAAAGTTTTAAAGTTTCTTATGCTTGAGGCAATTCTCTACTTTTCATAACTCCTGCAGTTAAGACCTCCTTTTCTCCATAACAGCTCTGCTCATCTTAGTCAGAAACACAGATGGGAAAAGTCTGTACATGCACGTATTGCTGTGGGGTTCTTTGGTTGGCTGGTTTGGGGCTTTATTTGGTAAGCTGGACTCCAAATCAAATCCATCCACCAAAGCCAAGCACAGCTCCACAGGAGCAGAGGCAGGCAGCCTCCCAGCAGGGAGAAACAGCCAGCAGCAGAGAAGCCAAAAGCCCCCCAGAGCGGGACTGGGCAGCATCCCACACCAGCCCTATGGGCACTGCGCCACACAGCCCCCTTGCAAGCCTGCCAGGCAGGGCAGGAGGCAGCTTACCAGAACTCTGCCATCCACTGTTTTGGTTTATTCTTCCTCATCTGCAAGCTTCTTAATGAATGCAAAGCAATACTCACATCATCTGGATCTTCTTATTGTAGAGTTAATTCTGCCTCTTTAATGTTAACATTCCAGAAAGGAAAGCTACTCTAATTTATGCCATAACCTCTAAGCTCATTTGAGAATAACACAGTCCTAAATTATCTTATTATAAGCTTTTTAAAACTTCTGCACGCAAAACATTTGTTTTTCCAGATTAGAATCTGCAGCTGCCATGAAAAAAAGACTTAAAAAATAAAATCCCAAATACTACAAAGATCTAAGAACCATCTGCCCAGAAGCTTAGTGTATAATTAATTCAGTGTTAAGAAAAACTGCACTGTTAGATATCCTTTAGATGCTTGGCTGCAAGTAAAAACAACAAGAATAAGATAATAGAATCAATTATTAAAAAAAAAGAAAAGAAAACAAGCCCCATTTCCCTGCTTAAAAGGGGACTATCACTTTTTCAGTTCTAATTTTTACTGCTCATTTCATTCCTGTACCAGCACAGATAATCTTTCATGTCAAATTCACATCATATACAATTACTCAATGAATGCTGCATGTTTTACAGAGGACATCAGGACTGCTTTTCCACCTGCTCGGGGAAAAGGAGAGCAAAGGAACAGGGAGCTCAGAGCAGCCTACTTTCCCCAGTACAACTGTGCACTGCAGGAGAGAGTGGTACAGACAGAGAAAGGAGAAATGGGGATCTGCTTTGCTCTATCAGGCACAAGAGTAAAGACAAAGCTAGAGAGGGGCTTTCTTCTCTGCTGGCACTGTAACAGCTTTAATAGTTGTTAATCAAAGTACTGTTTGGTCCAAAGTACCTCAGAATACCTCAAAACTGAGGAGGATCACAAGTATGCTTTTTCACCTTCCATTCATGTGAGACGCTGAAGTTTCACCATGTTCTAATTTTCAACTAACTTCCTTCCCCACTCAGCACACCTCCACTTGCACCTCTCATTCCTAGAGAAAGGTTTTGCATGTGCCACGTTTCAAACATTTGGCCTGCATACCAGTGTGTCCTGAATCACACTCACCCGCAAGGATCACTTCATTCTGAACATGTTATTTTCCCCCAGTGCAAACTCTGATGATTTAGTGGCTTCTACTGCTTTGTAGGAAAACTGCTGCCTATGCACCTTAACTATACTGCCCATTGAATTGCTTCAGGTGCAGTAGCCCCAGTGGAAATGCATTGTGCTATAGCCTTACATTTCTACAGAAAAACGCTTGCTCTAAGAGCCCGATGGTATTTTGGATATTGCATTACATGTGAATTTTAAATGAGAAAAAAAAAAAGGTATTTTTCTGAGATTTTAATACCACACTGAATTCTGAGAAGATTACGAGCTACAAAGAGTTGAGAAAAAGAAACAAAAGTAGAAAAACAAACAAGAAATCTCTGCTTAGTAAGTCCTCGTAATGTGTATAATCAAATTCAGTACTCAGTTTATTCAGCAGAATATGAGAGCACATCAGAAGTGTTCCTGCGTAACAAAAGAGCCGATTAAAAAAACAGCATGCATACTTATTCCTTCAACTGTGCACACAACAGTACCATGCAGCTCCTCACTTCTTGTTCTCTCACGCCACAGACCTGTGGCCAGGATGCAGAGGTCTCAACCTTTGCTTGCTGCTTCAGGGAGCCACAGAGTCTCCAAGCACCTGGCTCCAGGCTTGGTGGAAAAGGGCACCATGCAGGCTTCCACCACAGTGCAGTACTAACTGACAGCAGGGTGCTTCCCCATGGAAAAATATAAACCTTAAAAATACAAGATAGCCGGAATGAGGAACAAGTGGCCAGGCCTGTTAGAAAATGGCAACACAGTGTGTAAACATGAAGAGTTTGACATGCAGCCAAGCAGACAGTTTCTAGAAGCTGCTGCATATATGCTGACATTGTTGGGGAAAAAAAAAATCCTCCAAACCCACAGTGGGTTCTCAAAATACAAAGACCAACAAACAGGCTGCACTCTCTCTCCTTTATTTATTTATTTTTTTAAAGCTACCTCTGCCATTAAGATTTCACTGTCATTCCTACTTCCATTGCATGTCATATGATTGAAAGGACAGGGGCAGCTAGCACTTTTTAATCAGAACCCAGCAGTCCTGATCCAGATTGAGTGTTTTTAGCCTACAAACCAATTCTTTACAGACATACATCTGCGTATAGAAATGAATAAAATATGTATTTTGAGAATTCCCAAACTGCGTAACTTTCAATGGACTTTCACAATGGAGCTGCAATGTATCAGCAATTACAGTAATTCAAACAATTGCTCCACAAGATTTTTGAGGTTACTCATAAGATTAAGAAATCTAGAATGGGTCTTTAAAAAAAGAAAAAGAAAGAAAAAGAAATTGCCTTTCTCACAAAGAGAACATCTCCAAAGTACAGTAACTTCAGCATTATATGGAATTTACATTTTCATCTAAAATCTTTAAAGAAGCCCATTATTTCCTTAGATTTGAGAAAAGAATCCTGCTTCATTTCATCACACCAGCCATAAATTATTCATTAATTCTGTTTGCTAACTTTGTAACTGAGCCCAGATTTTCCTGCTGGAGCAGCATTCCAATAGGAAAAGTTAAATATAGCAAGCTGTGGGGAGGGAGCAGACCTCTTTCTCTCTACTACAAAATGCTCAAATATTAACTCGAAAGAAAATAATGAAAACATTTGAAAAATATTCTGAATATGCAAGTCTGTGAAATGCCACAACATGAGGGCAGTCTGATCACAACAACTCACGTAAAAGAGCCTGGGTGTGTTCCACTTGGGTGCAGCTTACGTTATCATTTTCTTTTCTAGGAAAGGTGCCCTCACTTTCACTCACCTGAGTAAACAGAAAATTTACAACCAGAGTAATACTCCTTGCCGTGCGCCATCTACAGATATAAATCAAGATTGAGTTACAAGGAACACTTGCCAGCCTGCTACCAATGGCAATAACCACGCTGGTGAAGAACTGAGAACACCCTATGGAATTTCTTATAGAACTGATGGAGGAACTTATTGGTGGGAATTTTAAATCTCACGCTCCAGAAGAACTTCATCAGTTTGACACTAGCAAAGATGATTAATGCTGAAATTTAAAGCCCATCACTAGAGCACAGCCTTGTTAAACGGAATGGAAGGTACGTCCTTCAGCCATCCATTTAGACACTGTTTCTAGTTCTCTTCAGCAACCAACTTAAACTGACTTGGAAATGCCTGTTTTGAATTGGAAACTACTCCTAATCACTAAATAGTCTGAAAAACTGAAATATAGCATTGAAGAGTACAGAGCCATGTTCCGTTTTGGAGACTACTCTGAGGAAATCAACACTTCAGTTACAAACAATAATCACAGTAGAGATTTTGAGAGATCATCTACTCCTTTTACTCCGTTCCAAGGCAATATGAATGCTAGTTAAGTACCTGTTTGTACTTTACTTAAATGCTCTTAAGTATTTTAAATATTGCTTAAATGCTCTTAAATATTTTCAATGTACCAGATTGTGTATGACTGTGCAGAGAATGATACTGTTACAGACTAGTATAGCAAAGACACTACTGCTTTGGTACCAGGTATCAGTTGGTACCATTCAACTTCACTTCACTCCCAGAGTAGCAGCTGAGCAACTTCTATGCAAATTCTTTTATTCTTCAACCACCTGCAAAATAAGTCTAACCGTACTGTTAATAGAGGCATCATCCACTAGCTTGAAAATAGGCAAATAAATCTCAGCATGCAGACTATTAGCTAACTTAGAAGACAATAAAAATCTGCAGGCTGATCCAACAACTTGACTATCGAGAAGACTGAAGTCATAACTGCAGCAGGAGAAGGCATTCTAGCACTGGCTGAATGTAGGTAACGTTAGAAATAATGGAGTGATAGCACAGGTCAACAATCCTAAGGCAATAAACATCTGTTTGGTTTTTTTTTTACTTGTTGTTATTGCCAGAAATCATCTTTATTTCTGGTAGCTAATCAAAGTTAGCACAAATAACAGCTATCACAGCATGTCTGCCATGGACAATGACCTCTTTATTTTGCTGTGTAGACAGACCTTAAGGACATCTCACTTCTCCTTCAGAGATCAGCTGGAAAGCAGCCAATGAAAAGAAAACCAGAACAAATTTTATTGAAATTAATCACCCCAGCAGAAACTTACAGCTGAATCCACCTCTATGAGGAAATGATTCCTCTCCACCTCCTGGGGAAAAAGACAGTTATGCAATGTGAAACTTAGAAACTGGACCCAGTTACAACGTGTGTGGGGGACAGAAGATGACAAAGGATCCAAAGGCCATTAGAAAATAAATTCAAAATGTCAGAAA
The DNA here is from genome assembly GCF_016699485.2 of Gallus gallus. Taxonomy (NCBI): domain Eukaryota; kingdom Metazoa; phylum Chordata; class Aves; order Galliformes; family Phasianidae; genus Gallus; species Gallus gallus. The sequence continues at coordinate 65,285,855 of NC_052535.1, read as the reverse complement.
ATGGAAAGTCCTCTCCAAAATCTTTTAGGGGCGAGGAGAGGAGGGAATACAGCACAGGTGTGAAGTACTGAAACTACATTTGATTGTCCATTTTGGAGGAAAAAAAAACCCATCACTGTTCTACCGTATGGTGGGAGTTTTAATCTCCTTTGCACTATGTGAATTTTCAGAGCACTGCTGAGCAATATTTTTCTTGTTCAATGAAACCAACACCTGCTGTATTTTCTGGTTTACACATAGTAACAATTTCCAAATTGAAAGTTTCAATTCGGACAAATAAAGTTAGAAAGTGAAACATCATACCCAATGTACTTTACAAAGTCTTAGCTACAAATGATATACAGTAAAGTCTCGTTGTTCAAAGCTACTACTTTTAGGTTGCCCTTGTGTAAGCAAAAAACCCTTATGAAACTGTCTGTATACCTAAATCTGTTTTTAATTACGTTTCTCCACAGGTGCTGTGTTTGAAAATGGGAATAAAACCTTAAGCTAAGATGTGCTCTAATAAGAGTTCAGCAGGCAGCTCACATACATATAATTATATGTATAATTTGTATATAAAGATGCTTATGGGAGAAGTCAGCCACACTTAAGACCTACCCATTTGTATGGCCTGTTACTTAAACAGAAAAATAAAAGTCGCAGGGAAGAATTTCTAATTTAATCTACTACAGCAATCATAGCAATTTAAACAATCAAAGTCTAAAGATGTCCAGAGTATCTCACATGTTTGAGAGTCTTATCTTGCCCACTCACTTAATGCACACATAGAAACAGGTTATATTCCTGCAGAATTAGAACCAGATGGGTTTCTGCTATAAAGTTGTTTTTCATTTGTTTAAAAAAGAAAAAAAAAACAAAAAACAAAAAGAATGTTTACTTTGGTTGTGCTAAGCAGCCAGGTGCTATAATACTGCAAGCTTCATCTGGAGTCTGCAGCGCAGTAAGTTCCACCATATTCACCATCACATCTGTCTTGTGGCCAGGAAGCTTGGGAAGCACAGAAAGTATCTTCTCTGCAAGACTGTCACCATGATGACCAACTGCTCCTGTGAGGAAAAAAAAGCCCCCAAAACTGACACAACTAGAAACAAACATAAAAAACCAAAATCAACAACACAAGGAATTGAGAGCAATATAATAACCACATGTTTTGGGGAGAAGGATGCTGCTTTGCATAATAAAGTTCTTAAACAAGATTTGTAAAGGTTATTAAAATAGCAAGCAATTTTAAAAAAAGCATTTAAATACACATGTATACATACAAACTATACTTTTCTACCCCAACTAAAATGACTGTGCTTAAAAGGGCTGTGTGCAAGCTGTATACATAACTATCCAGACAGGCTGACATAATATTAAAACAATTATCGACAACATGGTCCTCTCTCCTCTGCGGATTGAAGGCAGCACAGGTAAAGCCAATATGAAACAATTAAAACAGACCAAGTTACATAGTGTAAAATATCAATCTCACTATGTTACATACTGTCAGTTCCAGTTGTCACCTTTCCTTCAATTCTCCTGAATAGACATGTTCTTCCTTGTGTTCACTAACTCTAAACTCTGGCTAAGTCCAAGCAGAAAAGCATAATGCATACTGAAGATGAAGAAGCTGGAGAAGGGAACCAGGAACTTCACTGCCTTTAAGTCAGGAGCAAGTGCAAGAACTCGTACTCTGCAAGTTTATGTAGCCATGGCCCACTGACTTCCACCGGGCTGGACATCAGTATTGAGGGCAGTACTTTTCTTCTGGCTTTACCCAGAGAAGTGGGAAGAGGGACTTTCAAACTCACCCTTGAGAGGCAGTAAAAAAGATCATTTAGGCTATGGTCCCACTCCGTAAAAGTCTGTCAATGAGGTACCCTATCCATTCTCACTTTGTTATTCCCAGAGACAGAGTACATCTATTTCAACAGGTCAAGGCAGCTTCACGTGCTCTGTAAACCCAAACAAGGCACTTGCATGATGAACATTGCTGAGATCAGACTGCTACCTGCCCTGAAGAAGCAGAAGTTTGTCTTTAGCAAGCCCACAGGAGCCAGGTATCCATGCTGTAAAGCGTGCTCGTGGCAGCTGGCAGCTTGAATGCCATAAGCCCGCACATAGAGCAAGTGTTGGAGTAGCATGGAGAAGTTATCTGACCAGCGCAATGTGGGAATCTTCATGGCAGGCAAATATCCAAGCCTTATGGGTACGGGAGATCTGGCATATCAGGCTTTTCTAATTTCAATTCATCTTCTCAATAGAGTAATGAAATCAAACAAGTGATGCTTGAAGCTGGATGCAGTTAGCAGTATTGTCAAAGCTGACCAATGGTAACAGCAGCCAGAAACTCAGCAGCTAAGCCCCAAAGGCACAAATGACATGCACACAAGAAAATATTTTCCTAGGCGAATTATCATCCTCATAACACATTATTTGTACTCAGATTCTTCAGTTCTCCTGCTGGCTTTACTGCCTGGCACAAGAAGAGCAGATTCAAGGTGCAATTGCTGCTCCTTTACATCACAGGAGCAATTTGCGCCATGGGAAGACTGAAATCAGACACCAAATACAAGGAGTTCTCCTGCAAATGCATTGTTCTTTAAACTGCAACTCATGCAGCTAACTTCTACGGCTCATTAGAAGCCATGGGCTTTTCCTTCAATCAAAGTTTAAATATCCAGCAGTGTGAACCAGAACAGTAAGCAAGGCAGCTCTTGTGCCTATTACCAAGCCTTCTTAACACCTGCTGTTTTAACTGTTGCACAGAATAGTAGTTTAGGACTGGTGGTTTAGGAAAGACACAAGAACAGACCTATCTCAGTTTTCCTGCTGTTTCAGTGCTGCACACTCACACAGTGCTCTCTGAATAACATAACCCCTTAGGAAGAACTTACACTGAAGGACTTCCATGGGAAAACTCTGTGATGCAGCTTTCTAAGGCACTGCATCATCTCTGTGAGAACAAGGTTTAACACATCAGAAAGGAGAAACATTTACACCTATTTCTTTGAAAGAAGCAGGACATTCAAGGTCCCAGTTCCAAAGCATAGCACTGTTTTGCTACGTTCTTTTCTCTATCATTTGCTTAAGCTGACTTTGCACTTCAAAATCACCTGACTCCAAGCCTGACTCAACCAGAGTAGCCCAACACCTCCACCTAATGTACCTCCAGGATCTTGTGGAAGAGTTTCAAGTGTGAAAGCATGATCATAATTCATAGCTACATAACCATTTATCCTCTCTGCAGCCCACGTGTTGGATAAGATCCAGCTGTCAGTAAGAGGTTCACAAATCACATTCAGAATCTTCTGAGAGGCATTTTAAAAAGTCGTTTGGAATAAGCTGCAAATGAGAATGTATGCCTCAAAGACTTCCACCTACACCTGCTTGTTAATCAAACTAAATTTATTTGTTTTCGTGCTGTTCACCAATATGTATCACAGCTTTGGAAACTCAGTGGCCCAGCTGCCAATGCCAAGTGGGAAACTTGTAGATAGGAAGCTTTTGTTTTTACAATGTGTAAGGCTTAAATTCAACAAACTTATTCACCCAAGGGCCCAGCGGTGGAGTCGCAGACTGAGGGATATGTAAAAGGCTGAACACACTAAACACAATGACAACCTCGGATACTTCATTCTGCCATTTCACACTTCTTAACAACTGATTTCACAATTTTAATGGTGCCCTTTTTGTGTCTTTTTACCATCCTGCCTCTAACAAGCCAGTAAAACAAATCTCATCATGTGGTACTAAACCCATGTAGTAATTAGCTCTGAGGTTCACTACATGCTTATCCCTTGAGTTTGCACTGTGCTTGGATAGTAAAACTGTGGTGGCATGTCCGAGGCATATTAAGGCTTCAGTGAAACCATCAGTGAATTCTGAAGACTTCTGCTGGTAGCAGAAGAATGGCTACGTGAAAGGATCTTGGTTTCAGTTACAGACACTGGAAAGAATATATTCCTAAAACTTCCATTTTTCATCTCTGTTTTGAGAGGTGGATGCCTCCAAAGCTGCCCCACCACTGCCCTCATGGTTTCTCCCAGACACCTATTGACACCTATTCCTGTTGAAGTACAACATCCCAAACTTAACTTCCAAATTCAAGCCAGTACCAGTTATCTCTCCTCATCTCTCCTCAACGCTCTCCTTTGTCCGGCAATCCCCATAACCCACAATTTCCACTTCCTTCATTTTTTCCTGTTCCTACACCTGGGCACACAAATCCTCACCTTGTTCAGGTTTGAGGTGGGAAGCAGTGAAACAACAATTTCATTGCAATACCCTTTACATAGGTTTACTGCCTTGCAGTCTCCCCAGCCAACTTCCCAAACACTACAGAGCATCAACCATCCAGTGCCATAGCTGCTTTTCAGCACACAGCCAATAGCTGTGAACTCACCACAGCACAGGGTCACCTAGAAACAAAATGGGAGAAAAGACATCTCAAAAATAGGTGTGCTGCAAATGCAACATGCCACACACTTGCTAGAAGTCAGGCACTAATATCATGACCTGCATTACTGACTACAGATAATGCAAATGGGACAGGTCCCCACACACTGTAGCATCAGGAAGTCCGTCAGCAGTGTGATGCTGCAAGTGAATTCTGCTGCTTCTACATCAACTACTCTACAAGCTCGCTGTCTCCTCTGAAACATAACTATTTCACAAGTGAGAGCCTGATACAAGTTTCTCCCAAGTCACTGACCCTACGCCTTGCTGGAAGCCCATGCTTCCCCTTTCTGCCCTTTTGATATCACATCTCACCAGCGTGAAGGACTCATTCATTCACCAGGCTTAGTCTGGTTTCAGGACTAGGCAGACACACTCTTTCCAGCAGCTCCTCAGCAGCTTCTTATATCACTCCAAACTTCTGAACTTCTGTATTAGTTCTGCATTACATGGAAGTATTAAATTCACTGTATGTTGCATCCTTATGCTCATTTGCTCTTCAGAAAGTGTCGTACAAACAGTTCCATATTAACTGAAATATTTTCCCACTTAAACATGCCAGCCACGTGCCTTTATATTATACTTCCTTGTCGAGGGATACAAAGCATTTTTGTACCATTGCATCACTAACTGATGCAAAGCACTCTGTGTATATACAAATACATAAACACTTGGAGGCATATGAGGTATAGCTAAGTGTATGTACAGGTGTATATCTCGTTTGCAGCAAAGGGGAAGGGCCAGAAATAAAGCCACGTGTATGCCAGCAGTGCTTTCTGCTTCGCTCTTGTTTTCCACAACCTGCTGCAGCAGCCAAGGCCACGATGCCACAGGCACCACGACACCCGCTGCAACTCCTTAAAGCCTTTCCATGGGGTCAGCCGGGCCCGTGAGACGACAGCACTGCCTTCTTACCGGCGAGGTCCAGCGTCCTGTCCACGAAGACGACGGAGGCCCTGTTGGCGGCCGCCCTCCTCCTGTTCCTGGCCGGGGCGAAGCCGGCCAGCTCGGCGGCCAGCACCCTGCTGAGGGCCCCCACCGCGAAGCACTCCTCGCGCAGGCCCATAGCGCCGAACAGGGAGTCGAGATCGGCCACCAGGCCCCGCACGGCGTCCCGCAGCGCGACGGGCAGCGCGCCCAGCCCCGCCTCCGCGGGGCCGCCGGGCCGAGGGCAGGAGGGCGGCGGGACGAGGCCGGCCAGGGCGGGCAGGAGGCCGAGCTCGGCCGAGAGGGGGGCGAGGAGCGGCGGCCCCCGCGGCAGCACTTCGGCGCGGCCGTCCTCGCCCATCCAGCGCCGCAGCGTTTCCTCCAGCTCGCCGGGCGCGCCGCCCTCCGCCTCTCCGCACAGCAGCGCGCAGCGCCGCACTTCGCCCGCGCCCAGCACGGCGCGCACGGCGGCGGCCGCCCCGCCGCGCAGCGGCCCGCTCAGCACGAACACGGCGCGCTCGGCTCCCGCCGGCCCACCGTCAGCCTGCAGCGGCCTGACGGCCAGCGCCCCCGCCGCCAGCAGCTCGCCCGCGCCGCCGGCGGCCCAGTGCAGCGCCTCGGCGGCCGCCGCGTCCAGGAAGACGACGGCGCGGCGCGCCCGGGCGAGCACGGGCTCCCAGGCCTGGCGGCACACCCGCGGCAAAGCCGGCACCGCACCGGCAGCCGCCATGACAGCGGCGGCACTGACAGCCACAACACCGCCACGTGCCCCGCGCGCCGCCGGCGCCGTGAGGTGACGTCCCGGACGCCGATGGGCTGCCCGCCGGAGGGCGGAGCCGGGGCCCGGCCTGAGGCTGAGATGGGAAGAAGCGGGCCGGTTACATCTCTTAGCATCGCTGCTGCTGCTCTTTGCTTTTCTAAAGCGTTACCTTACGTGGGTACTTTGCTCGGGCTGGCTCCCAGCGGCACGGTGAGGCTGTGGTGGGTGACCGGGTGGGGGTTGTCTGTTTCTCACAGCACAAGATGTGGCATGATTGCTTTCTGGCGTCTGCAGTTTGTTGTGAACTACTCTGCAGTCTGCAGCCCAGCCAGAACCGGGAGGGACACCCCACGTTTTGCCTGACGCCTTTTCCTTCCAAGGCTGGAGCTGCCTCAGTCTAGCTGCTGGTAAGTATTAAAGCAATTCAGTGCTCTGTGCAAACATACAGTGTTGGGAGTGTGAAACTTCCATTACCCTGCCTTCCCTAGACTGCTGTGTTTCTTATGTTAACAGGAACACACCCAGCATTCCATGAGCAAGCAACAACAACTACTCTTTTATTGTATCCAACTTTTATTACATGCAGTTGGGAACATTTGACAAATTTTGTTTTTCCTTTAAAAAGCTCTTATTCTCAATTATGAAGGTAACAAGAACAAATGCAAAAATATCCATCTATGCTTCAGTTGTTTCTCCCTGGAGAATGGACAGTTCCCTCAAAAATCTGCCTTCCATGTAGTATTTCACCTAGGCAACCCCCTTAGTGCAGAACTGGGATACTTTTTCTGACATCATGGGATTACCAGCAATTACAGAAAGGTAAGTGATATATCATAGAATCATAGAATGGCCTGGGTTGGAAAGGACCACAGTGATCATCTGGTTTCAACCCCCCTGCTACGTGCAGGGTTACCAACCACCAGACCAGGCTGCCCAGAGCCACATCCAGCCTGGCCTTGAATGCCTCCAGGGATGGGGCATCCACAACCTTCTGGGGCAACCTGTTCCAGTGCGTCACCACCCTCTGTGTGAAAAACTTCCTCCTAATATCTAACCTAAACCTCCCCTGTCTCAGTTTTAGACCATTCCCCCTCATCCTATCATATCCACCCTTGTAAACAGCTATTCTCCCTCCTGTTTATATGCTCCCTTCAAGTATTGGAAGGCCACAATGAGGTCTCCCCAGAGCCTTCTCTTCTCCAATCTAAGCAATCTCAGCTCCCTCAGCCTTTTCTCAAAGGAGAGGTGCTCCAGCCCTCTGATCATCTTAGTGGCCCTCCTCTGGACCCACTCTAAGAGCTCCACGTCCTTCCTGTACTGGGGGCCCCAGGCCTGGATGCAGTACTCCAGATGGGGCCTCACAAGAGCCGAGTAGAGGGGGACAGTCACCTCCCTCTGGTCTTCCTAGGTCTCGAGCTGGATCAGCTGATTTCATAACAGTGAGCATCACAACTTGGGTAGAATCACTAGGTTTCCAGTAATGAAATTATCTCCTTTCCATCTGTTCCATGCATACTGCCACCCTTGTGAATTTGTTCTTTTTCCAAACTCAGACTTACCTATAGGCTGTTCCAAACCCAGTTAGGCCATACAACTTCATTATGCTAAAAATATGTAAGCTAATAGATTTCTGGACTATTTGGATTTGAAAAATGATTGCTAAGAAGGGACTGGGGATGGATAACCACCACACCCCTGGGTTTATACACAAGCAGAATCACCCTCCTCCCAGACTGAATGATCTTAGAGATGATGCATCTCTGAGCATTCATTTCATGCCTGAGTGCTACAGATGAAAGCTCAATATTCTTGGCTTGTACAACTCTTTGGAGTTATTATATTATTTCTTAAGTCTAAATATCTTCAGTTATATTGTCAAAAAAAAAAAAAACTCTTTTAAGAAAATAAATAGCTTTTTTAACTTTAAAAGTACTGTACAAGTTCTGCATATGTTAAGAGAAAGATTACTGCCCAGAAGACAAAATGAAATTAATAAGCATAAAGCACAGTGGCTAAGTTGCAAAACAAATGTATGTATGTAGTTTAATGGCTTATTTTATCACATGTTCAAATTTACACCTGTAATAGAAAAAAATAAATCTGTTTTAACAGCTTCCTGTGAACTTGAAGTCTTGTTATGAGTTTCTGGTATATAACCAGTGAGTCAAGATGTTTGTGCAGCTCACAGAGGCTTTCTTCTGTCCTCAAACTGTCCTCAAACTACGTGGGTCCTGGGGAGAAGCCTTGTTTTAGGCCCCAACTGCTGCTCTGCTGTGCAGCAGTAAGGAGAAACGGCAAGGTTCCTTCCAAAGGCTGAGACTGACGGGAGCTTTTACCACATAGGGCAGAAGTTAGAAGGACATCCAGCCTGGCACTTTGTCCTTAGAAGCAACGCAGGAAGTAGGCAGAGATCCCTTTTGCCCAACCATAGCCAAAGGCAGCCAAAGAAATTCGTGGGAGTGGAGGAGGGCTGGCAGCAGTTGTCAGGACTTGGTATTGTAGTGCAGCTTCCACTGGTCAAGCTGGTTGGGATGATTTTTTTCAGACAGATTTTTGCTTGACAAATAGCTCCATGTGATGTCCATTTAAAGGCCTCCTATGAGTAATATTGTACTGAGAAGCTCTATTTTCCTGTTAAAGAGATTTTATGTTCTGCACCTCTTCCTGATTTCTCTTCCATGTTTTTCTTTTCTTTTTCAATCTGCATAATCAAAGGAACAAAAATACAAAGAATTCTACCTGCTTCCTTTAACACAGGGCCAGCAATAGAAGTGTGTTAAAAGGCCGAGTAAACAAAACAGGGATGAAAACAGAACAACGCTGATGTCCAAGAAGAGATACTGCGATACAAACTCACTTTACGATAAACAAGTGTCTACAATTTTATTTACTTACTGCCAAAAACACCTTTGTGGACATCTATCCAATTACACCATATATTGCATGACCTGTACACAACTTCCAAATGCTTCTCTGTTGTCTCAGTGCAGACAATTTGAAGAACAGGCTGCCCCACCCCGAGCTGTGGAATGCTTATGACACAGTTGAGCCCTCTCTTCTATTTTTCACAGGCTGTCCCGCTGTGAAAAAGGGCCTTTTTTTTCCACTCTTCACAGCCACCTCAAGGTGTTGAATGCTCCGTGTGTACACACAAGTGGTCAAAACTTGTTTTCACAGATGTTGGTACTTAAATTTTATAAGGAATCTTGCTGTCGTTAAGCAGCCTTCACAGCCGAGAAGCGAGAACATCAATAAAAATGACTCGCAACTTCCCGCTGCTCAGCCTAAAACACTGCCTCCAGCTGAGAGAGCCCCTGAGCCGAGCGCCGGGGCAGCGCACAGCACAGGCAGCGCTGCGGTTACGCTCCCCCGGCAGCTGCCTTCAGCCGCCAGTAGAAGCGGGATGCTGGGCTGCATGGATGCTCGGCCGAGTCCTTCTTCTGAAGATGTCCCTGAAGAGGACCGCACTCTGCGTGCCGGTGGGACAGCCGGGCATCTGGGGATGCAGAGGCGCACGGACGCGGAGAAGCGAGGGGCAGCCCGGGGCACGGAGGGCGGCTGTCGGGCCGGCAGAGCCCAGGTGAGCTTGGGGCTGGAGAGGAGCGGCCGGCCGAGCACGGCTCGGAAGGCGGTCCCTGGGTTGGGTGCTGAGTCGGCCCCGTCCCGGCCCCGCGCGGCCGGGCGCCGCCGGGCCGCCCCCCGCATGCCCGTGCCCAGGGCGCCGCGGGGCCGGGCCGGGCCCGCTTCCTGTGCGTGTCACTCACTCGGCGGGGGAGGGGAAGCGCCGAGCAGGCGGCGGCGGTTCCTCCGAGAGCGGGTCGGCGGGGCAGGGCCTGGTGGTCATCGCGCTGCCCGTCTGCCGCCCGGGGTACCCGCGGAGGCCCGGAGAGGTGGGGCCGCCGAGCGGGGAAGAGGCCGCGGAGCCCGGTCCGGGCGCTGGCGTCCCGCGGGAGGCGGCCATGTCTACCGGCGAGGTGGAGCGGCTGTCCACGGACCTCGGCGGGGCCGCCGGGGACGAGGAGGAGGAGTGGCTCTACGGCGGTACGCGCACCCCAGAACCCCGTCCCCAGCCCCCTTCCCGCAGCCCGGCGCCGGCCCGGCTCTGCCCCGCCGCCCCGAGGGGTGCGGGCAGGGGTAGGCCGCGGCGTGCTCCGCCTCACCTCGCCAGGCCGCTGGGCGCGGCCCGCTTCTACCCGCCGCCCGTTTAAAGGGTCCCCGCGGCCCGCCACCCCCGCTGCCGTTCAGTCCCCTCCTCTGGGCCGGCCCTCCGCCGCCACGAGTCGCGCAGCCCCCTCCTCGCGGACGTGGTGGCGGCTCCGGGGCCACCTCCCCCGGCGGATCCCGGCCCCGAGGCCTTCCGACCCCGTGTCCTGCGGGCTGGGCCGCGCTGGGCCTCGCCGCGTGCTTCCTGGCCCCGCGCACCTGGGGCCTGGGCTCCCCTCTCACGGCCCGGTGCCCCGGCGGGGCCGGCGTCACGTGCTGAGCAGGCCCGAACTCTGCTCTGTAACTTTGTTTGCAACTTCAAGGACTTTGCGTTCAAACGCTCATGAAGTCCAGAAACTAAATCCTGACTGGAGCTGTCATCATGGAGCAGTGCAGGGCTCGGGGTTCTGTTCAGCTGCTTGTGTAAAGCTGTTTTGTGTTGCGGGATGGCAAGGTGCAGAGTTCTCTGGCAGCAGGTGTAATTCAGGGGTTTTATTCATATCTGCTGCATGTCTTTTCTTGCAGATGAAAATGAAGCAGAGAGACCAGAAGAAGAAAAAACTAGGTGAGTGTGTTGGCTTCTGGGAGTCCTGCAGTGTGGCTGTACGTGAATTGTATTCACAATTATTTGTATTCCCAGCTGCTGCTCCGTAATACCTGAACACTCACACCTATGTCTTTGAAAATTCCCTGAGCACAGACAGTGTTTGCCTGCTAGAATGATGTGGCATAGGATGTTTTACCTGGGAGACTGGGATGTTTGAATACGAAAGTTTCACTTGCGTGGATTTCCATACCTCTTTGCAAAATGCCACCAGATCGTTTGGTTTTGTTATCGTTGCACATTTCTAAATGATTCAGAATAAAATGCAACCTGTCTGTGCCAAAAAGGTTTCAGTGTAGTGGCAAAAAGGAATACAAGGAAGCAGTGAGATTACCGTCCAGGTAGATGTGCTGGTTCTGTAACACATTTTTTGATTGGTAGGAGAGTCTTTGAAAGAAAGCTAGAAAAAGATTTGGAAGCCCACATGATTTATGAGGAACTGCGTGAGTGAAAGCACGACGTTATTCCCTTGAAAACCTGTCTAGGTTTGCAACTGTTGGTAGCTAGAACCCACTGAAGTGGAGTTAGTATTTCACACCGAATTTATCAATTTCACAGTTGATAAACGATAGAAACTATTGATTGTGAAGTTAAAATTAGATAAATAAAGGGGAAGCTGGTGCAAAGGCATGTGCACTGTTATTTTTTATAAATGCCTCCTGCAGTCTGCAGAGACTTTTCACAATAGAGAACTGTTGAGTTTAGTAATCCTTGGTGGACTTTGTGTCCACAGGCTTGCTCAGTTGCTTGTTTTTGAACTGATGGAAAATTTTGACAGGCACTTACCTTATAGCAGTAATGCCTTCCACTAACAGACTGTATGCAGTACCATTTTGAAGCTGCTAGTAGATACAGTTTGATTCCCATTGATTACTGTTGTATAAGCAATAAAAGTTATCTGTTTTTTTTACCTCTGTTCTGTTTGCCCTGGACCATGTCTATCCCAGGATCGTTTATTTGCTTCTATTTGTAACCTATTCCATATCGATTGATTCTTTGTGTTTGGTTATCTTTTCTTGATCTGACACCTTTTGTCAGTAGGACTGTTGATTAAGAAAATTAATTGTATGGCAAACAAAATGATCTTCAGTGGTGTTTTATTCTAGATTCTGGTCAGTTGGGTCTTCTCTTGGCTGTTAGCTGCCTCAGTATGTAGCTTGGGACTAAAAAGAGGAATAAATTATAGCTTATGTTTCTTATGGGTTGTGTCTGGAGGCATGGCAACAGTTTCCCTGTTAAAGTTTTGGTCCCTCACCTTTCAGTTTTGGCATTCTTACCAGTGAGGTTTTATTCAGATTCTGTAGATGTTATATCATTTTACTGGGTCATGAAGTTGGATGGTAAAGCTCAAATCCCAGGGCCACACCTGCACTGTGTTGGGTTTTGGTGCAGGACTCACCAGTGGGTGTTTTGCCAACAGATGGTGAGACTGAAATTGTTGAGCCTTCCAGTTTCTATTCTGTAAAGTCAGACAGTTGTTTGCCCAGCTGCAGAATCCAAAAAATATCTTTTCAGTGAAAGAGTGTTGTTTCTAAATTGCTACCTGCTTACACTCCTGTCTGTGATGCAACATTTGGACAGTTAGTGGAACTGCTGAAATTAAAATACTGCTGTGTTAGACAGAGCAGTGGGTAAGAGTATAGAGAGACAACTCATTTGTGTGAATTTGAATTTGAAAGTGATGGTCACTTAGATGAATCTAAAGAGAAAACTTTTTACAGTTTTCACTCTGCAGCTAAAATACAATTAATTCTTGCATTGTAGTCATTCTGGTTGGTTTCTCAGTGTAGATGTGGGAATTTTCATTCAGCAGTACCTTACCTGAGGCTATTTAAATGCTTTTTTTCCCCAATATCTTTGGAAAGTGTCAATCTGCAGGAAGGGGAAAAAAATGCAGAACTCTTATCCTCCCTTCACATGTTATGAGATTTTTTACTTTGATTTCAAAAGAGGATCCAGGTACAGTGAATACCTTATTACTTCCAAGTGTCCTACAAACATCCACTTAGTATGATTCCTGATATCTACATACTATTCTACTAAAATAAAGTTGTTTTCTTTGATATTTATTTTTTTCAAATTCATTTACAAGATAAGTCAAAGTGTTTCTGCTTTCTGGAATGATGTATCAGTGCTTCTTTCAGCATTAGCTGATGTGTGGGATAATACGTGCCTAAATAACTGGTTTCATTTTTCCCTATTTGTTTTTGCTTAAGTGCTCCACCCCCACCTGGAAATGAAGAGGAGGCTGCAGAAAATGGCGTTGTGAAAACGGTACTTTTAAATGTGCTTTTGAAATACTGCTTTAATTTGTTTTGGTGTATTGACTAATTGTAATTCAGCTAGGAATTAAAATCAAAGGAACTAATCCATAATTGTACACCTTTGACTTCTGTGGATGGTGTTTGATGCTATCTGCAGAAACTATAGAGACTAAGAGACTCAATTTCCAGCTGCATTCCATTTCTTAAAACTAATTTACAGAAAATAAATAAATAGTACTTAGGTTTTTCTGGAGGAAAACTGTTGCTTCAAGACAGCTACTTTCTCCCAAATACATCCTTTTGAAAATGATTTTCCCCCCTTTTCAAGAAAATAAACTAATCTGGTCATTTTTCTTTTTTGAACATGATAGAAAGCAAGCATGTGTAGAACTATGTGAAAATGTGAATCAAAAGATGGAAGATGTGTACATTTTAGAGGCAACAGAGCAGACTTATTTGGTAGTGATCTTCAACGTTCTGTATGTTAGTCTGTCTTACAGTTTTGTCATTACTATGATGAAGGAAAGGACCAAGAAATGAGGTTTACAGTTGCAGTGTTGATAAAAGGTCTCAGTTTACTGTGAATGGCAATGGCTTATGGCTTTTCTATGAAGAAATGGTAATTGGTGAACTTGTTTCTCTTGACAGTGGGGCACTGAAAGACTGTCTTATGTCATCAGCTGTCATTTGCAGGAGATCTATTTTGATTAAAACAATTGAGGGTTTTTCTGCCTTGATTTGACTCCTAGTTGTTAAGAACGTTATGTTAATGCTGTAGAGGAAGAATGAACTCCAGTCCAACTTCTTATCTTCTGTGCAGCTGCTTATTTTGGTCTAATTTACGTGCCAGGCACGTTAGATAAGGACTGGAGCTTGACTGCACTTGGATAACTGCAGGCTAACCAACTTGGTTTCAGTATGTTTAGCATCTCGCTGAAGGATTCAGCAAGTGTACAGAGAGGGATAGTCTGGTTGATCACAAAAATTTGGAAGGAGTTCTTCATTAAAGGATATTTAGAAAGTGAAGGAACAGCATGGATAATGGTGTGTAGAGGAGAGAAAACAGAGTGCTGAAGTAAAGGTTCCATTTTCATGGTGATGATGGAAGATCACCTCTGCTGGTGATTCTCTAGAGTGTTGTACATAGCCTGTGCTGTTCAGTGTGGTTTAATTACCTGGAAAAGTGGTTAAGTTGTGCAAGTTACAGAGTTATTCAATATATGACTGTCTGCAGGGGACCGTGTGGTTGATAAATGGTTGTTGAAATTCTGTGTAGAAAAAGAAGTGGTGTTCACGGGTGAAAAACAGCATACAAATAAATGAGCTGATCATTACCACTTGTGAGGAAGCTGCTCAGCTATGTTGAAAGATCTGTGAAAAATGTAATTTAAACGCTTATCTGGAGTCTAGAAAGCAGTCACATTTGGGAATGTAGCAGATAGTGATTAGTGGATCAAACAGGATATTTTGCCACTACAGTAGTTCGTGTTTCTGTTAGACCCTGAATTCTGTGTGCAGTTCTATTCCTCTCACACCTCAAAGGCTTTACTTCCACTGAAGAAAGCTGAGAGAAGCACAGCAAGAGCAGTCCAAGTAGCTTCCACTAGCAAGTGGAAAGCAAGTAGGCAAGGGCTTCTCAGCCTGGGAGGCAGGCATACGTAGGGCAGGATGGAAGTAGGAAAGTCATGTATGGTGACTGTAAGTAGAAATTGGGGTGTCACAGTCCCTTCTAGTCTGGAGGAAAAAAAAACAAAAAAAAAACCAACCACATCCAAAACACTGGGCTGGATGAACTATTGGTATGAACTGGTATGACTGTTTTTATTTACCAGCAAGAAGCTTGAAAGCCATGGGACAGAACAGCATGCAGTGTGCTCTTGTAGCCATTTGGTTTTTTGTTGTTGTTTTTTTTTTTCAGTCTGATCAATTAAAAGTCTCAAGTATTTGATTTATTTAAAGTTTACTACTGTTATGAATTGAATCACTTTACCTGAAGAGCAGTGTTCCTCTACAACTGAAAAAGTGCTTTGAGTTGCTCTGGGTATATAACTGAGAGAGGCAAGCAGCTGGTGTCACATATCATTACGTTCTTTCCCGAGTGACTGCAGTAGTTCTACTGGTGTATATGAGGAATGGAGGGGGAAGAAAATACTAGATAGTCGAAACTGTTTTATGCTTCTTTAGCAAATGTCATGTTTCAGAGACAGAAACTTAATACTAAAAATACTTCTCTATTTTGATCCAGGTATTTCCATTATTCCGGTATTGGTAACGTTGCAACTGAATAACATAACTTTTCAGTTCTTGCTACTCAATTCTGACATCGGGGAAACAGAATTTTGTTTTGTTAAAGATGTCCAGACTGTGTACTTTTGTCTGGAATACTTTTTCACTGTAGATTGTGACCTTTTCTTTTGTAGAAGGTGACTGAGGCTGAGGATGACAGTGATAGTGATAGCGATGATGATGAAGATGATGTTCAAGTCACCATAGGAGATATTAAAACAGGAGCTCCACAGTTTAGGTAAGTTATTTGGAAATACTACCTGGGAGATAGTTTCAAAATTATATTTAGTTATTACTTCAAGCCTTAACACCTGTCAATATCAGATTGTATGCATAGGTAGCCTCAAGTTGTTTTTACTTCTTTTAATAAAACAATTGTTGTGACATAATGACTTGGGAGGAAAAAATGTGAAATCAGTGAAATATCATAAAGGAAGAGCCACTTTGAGGTTGTTTGGTTTTTTTTCAGATTTCAAGAAATAATTGCACTGAACGTTCGTAAACTAAAAAGCTGTTCTGTGTTATGGAAGAGTTATATTACATAGCGTTTTTAGGCTCATGTTTGTGACATTTTAATCTCTGTTGTAAATGATAGAGTGGTAAGCACAGAGAACATGAGAAACATTTGTCCCAAGTCTTATTTGTCATGGAAACACTTCAAATAAGAACTCTGTAGTTTCAATTCCTACAGTTCCTCTCAAAAAAGATTTTAATGTACTTTAGGATGCAGCAGCCAATCTCTGGAGATGATTTCTCATGATCGTGGGTTAGTGATTTGTACCATACAGTAACTTTTTTTTGCAACTGCTGTTGCCTCATGTTCCTTTTTTTCTGCTCATAAAGGGTTTGTTTTTCACTGAATGCTTTTGAAAAGTTTTAATTTTACCCAAAATAATGAAATAGTAATTTTTGTTGCATAGAGGTTTTCTGAGGGAAGTTGTAGCTTTGTTTCAGCAATCCTAACGTTATTATGCTCATTAAAAGTAATTAGTTTGTCTTTTTTTAAGGTAGAATTCCAGTAGGTATGCAAGTAGGTCTGACTCAAGTATATTATTATATCCTTAACCTTCAACAGTTTATATCCTAAAGTAACTATGCAAATCAAAGTCAAAAATAGCAATTCTTTTAGTACTTCGTCTGTTTTCAATAACCTGCAGTATGCCTGTGGTATAGACAGTGACCTCAAATTCTGTGAGACTAAGGCAAAGCTAGATTTATGTTCTTAGTGAATTTACTGATGCTGTTTCGATGAATGCAAAAACAATAAGCAAATGCTCCTAAATCTAGTTACAATAGAAAGTTTTATATTTAAATAAAATCACTTCTGGGCAAATTGGGCGGAAAGTTCATGGAAGGGCAATCTTCTAAACCAAGCTCAGCATTATTGTTCATTTTAACTTTATTACAGCAAGTTCCTTCACACATTTAACCTATTTTTCTCGTAGTTATCTACACTGTTTTGAAGAGAGTAAAAAAAAAAAAAAGACTTGAGAAAGTTGTGCACAGATACAGCATGGGAGATAAGGATAAATGCTCTGTCAGTTTTCTATTCTGCTGCATGAACTTGTATGAAGAAATGACATGGAATCAGTACTTTAAACTAAGCACTGTCTTCTA
This sequence comes from Gallus gallus, assembly GCF_016699485.2. Classification (NCBI taxonomy): domain Eukaryota; kingdom Metazoa; phylum Chordata; class Aves; order Galliformes; family Phasianidae; genus Gallus; species Gallus gallus. Next base: position 65,268,751 of record NC_052535.1, on the reverse strand, counting down.
CTTATATGTTAATATGTTTGTGGGTTGATACCACCTATGAGGATAAGCTACTTTGCACACAAGTGATAGTGAAAGCTAGCTCTTAATATTCCAAATGAACACTATTGTAATTCATAAAGCTGTTGAATCAATTCATTGTCTAAATGTCAAAATGCATTTTTATGATCAAAGTTCTCAGGTATTTTAGAAAATGAATTTTTCTGTTGGTCACAAGGATAGGTGATTGCTAAAAGCACACTGAAACAGCCTTTCAGTCATTTCAAAGGAATGCTTGTATTTTCCATTTCTATACAGATTAAATGGAATAATAATAAAAGCAGCAAAAGGATATGTCTAAATCCTCTCTTTCTTTTATCTTGCTTTTGCCCTAATTCCCAGAGTGTCTTCTGTATCCCTAAATGAATTTCATTTTTCCTTTTTCTCTCCTTCTGGTCCTGTTCATTTTTCTTTCTATCAAGGTCTTTAACCTTTCAACTCAGGAAGAGTGACTGGAACTTGCTTCACAACTGTTTATTAGTGGGAGGAGTTGCTACTGAGCATAGAAAGGTACTCTCTCTTGCTCCTAGGCTGATCTCTCTATTTTTACAGTTGCCAGATTGGAAAGCTAGAGATTCAGGATGGCGATTGAGCCTGGGTCCAGTTTGTTTCTGGATCTAGCTAACTGTTGTTTTGTGTTTTCTTCCGTTTTAGAGTTTTCTCTGTCTAATTCACTTTTGTTAATTTCTTTAAGTTATGGAGCAGCACCTGTGAACCTCAATATTAAGACAGGAGGACGAGTTTATGGATCTTCTGGTAAGAAAGTTTACTCAATAGTTTTATTAAAATAGCAAAGACTTCCATAATGGTACGTAGCATGTGTTTGTGTATGCTTCCTTAGTCTGTATTTTCAGTTAGAGAGTTCTTCCAAAAAGTTCCAGTCTAATGACAATTTGAAAAATGTAATATTACTAGTGTCCTACATTGTGAGATGTATTATTTTCCTCAAGTGGTTGCATCTGGACCTTGGTCCGTGTACATGCCGCTTTCTGTCTTGAGTAGCACTATTTGTAGAGTGAGCAATTTTAATTCCTTTTTATTATTTAGCTTTAATCAAGCAATCTTAAACAGTGGGGTTCTCAGGGCGTATGCTGCTGTCATTTAAGGTACATGTAGTTATATGAAGATAATTCTGTTGTCTTTGTCTTCTGAAAATTTAATGAGTATCATCAGTGGTTAATGTTACTAAGTTATCGAAGTTGACATATGGAAGAATGTCATGATGCTTTTTTTATTGTCCATTTGTAAATTGCCTAGTTTCAATAAACTACTTGGAAAACAATTGACAAAGAGAGTTGCAGGTATTCCTGGTACTGTAAAACAAAAATTATTGAATTCATGTGGAATACATTTGTGGGAGTATGCAAAAGTTGATTTCAAGGTGAAGAGTATGTGATCAGTTCTAATAGTGGGACTACAGTAAGTCTCTCTGTGCTTAAAATTCATTTTGAATGGATTATTAATCGTAGAATCATAGAATGGCCTGGGTTGAAAAGGGCCACAATAATCATCTAGTTTCAACCCTCCTCCTATGTGCGCAGTCGCCAACCACCAGACCAGGCTGCCCAGAGCCACATCCAGCCTGGCCTTGAATGCCTCCAGAGATGGGGGCATGAATGAATGGGTTGTCTATATAGTCATCTGTTTCGTTCATGTTTACTTGTTGAAATATTTTTGTCCATATAGCTTTACATGGAAAGCGATTTTGATGCATAAGGGACATTGGAGGTCCTGAAAGCATATCGTTGTTTTGGATGAATTTTCCAGAAGTTCTTGGTTGGAACAAATCTGTTCGTTTTTTGTTTTTGTTTGTTCTTTTTATTTTAAGTGTGTTACAACTATTAAAACTCCTCTTAGCAGAGACAAAAAGCTCATTTTTCTAACTTTTCTTAGCAGGTGTAAAGGTGAAAGGGGTGGATTTAGATGCACCAGGAAATATTAATGGTGTACCACTTCTGGAAGTAGATCTAGATTCTTTTGAAGATAAACCTTGGAGAAAACCAGGTAATGTTCTGATTTATGTTAACTAATACATAGGTATTTGGGAAGTTATTTTAATAGTAGTTCCTATTTACTGCATGTCGACATTTTACTACCCTAATAGCTAGAAGGTGCTGTACAGTATGACTTAGAAAAGCAGATAAGTTACCTTTTGCCTTTCTGTTGTCCCACAGAGTGTGTGGGTGTGCCCTGTTTCTTAGTCTCTTAGTCTGCATCCCACACATGTATCAGCAAAAATACACTGATATTTAAAAGGTAATAATAATAATGTATATCCTGAAATCTCCTTGGAAATCTGTGTCTAGGGAGGTTACTGCCCTTGGTCTGCACCATATTGTAGAAGACAAAGCAGAAAGAAAAGTATTTCTATCAGGTTCAAGGAAGGAGAGCAGCGAAATGTAATTGCTTGTGCTTCTTTATGTTAGTATAGACTTTTTTGAGCCTTGAGGATGCCAGTACCATGTGGGCTTTCTGTCAGTCTCCTGTGTGTGTGGTTTGAGTGATTTGGTCAGACTCGTCTAATACTGACAATTTTATGGTGGTGGTTCTTTTTTATTGGCAGTTTGAGTGTTTGTATACCACTTTGCCAGAGCAAGTAGCATTTAAAAGTGGAAAAAAGAGAAATTGGTAATATTCTGGTGTTTGAACACATGAGAATGTCCGGTCTCTCTTACAACAGAAGTACTTAATGGCATCAGTTTAAACTAGGAGTTGGTAAAACAAAGAGTCAAAGCAGAGTGTGATGCGGAGAGTAATTCTTCCTTGAACATATAGCAAAATGATCAATCTTAACGTTTATCCTATTACAAAAATACAGGGATTATAATATGGTATTCTGCAGATACCCATTCTTGATCCTTGAAGCAGGATGCTGGGCAAGATGATCTTTCTTTATCAGTGTTAATATATAATATATAATTATAATCTTAGCCATGCATCCTCTCTATCTTTTCAGATGTAGGACTTTATATATTTCAGTAGTGTGGCTTTGGATCAGTACCTAATACATTCTGATGCTGTAAACAGAGATACATGTTCAGTGAGAAAGAAGAAAATGTAAATTTTGCAATGTCCTAAAAACTTACGCTTTTCTATTCATAGGGGCTGATTTATCTGATTATTTCAACTATGGGTTCAATGAAGATACCTGGAAAGCATACTGTGAAAAACAGAAGAGAATACGAATGGGTCTTGAAATTTTACCAGTTACCTCAGCCACAAATAAAATTACGGTAAGTACTACAACTTTTGTGGTGTTGCACATGCTTTTCCCCCTGTAAAGCTGCTTGTGTGTCATAAGCTTGTTTTGCCCAGTCAGTGGTTTGTTGGTAAGTCTGCACCTGAGTGCCCACTCCTAAACCTAGAGTGTTCTTGTGTTGCTTCCCTGGCAATTTGTGTGGATAGCGGCACAGCCTACTTAGAGCTAGATTGCATCTGTACCATCACTCAAATGTGGCCCATGGGTTAAAAGTTGCGTGGTATCTTAATGGGCAATGTGTTATTTAACTTAGGCTGAAGACAATGCTATGGAAGTAACATCAAGTGCAGAGATTCTCGATGGCAGATACCATCTTTTTAAGGTGAATTATAGTAAACTTTTGTTGGTTGCTCTCATTTATGTTGAGTATTGCTACCCATACCAACACAGACCGATAGAAGAACAACTGGAAAAGACTCAGCCATTATTTCAAACTCTCATCTTACATTGGTGACTTTCTGCATATGTCAAAAAATGCTAATTAAAAAGTGTTGCTTTGTTCGTCATCCTTGCAAGCGTGTGAGTTAGTGGCCTGGTGTACTAATGAACTTCCATTTTTTCTTTATGCGATGATGTATTTTCAGTTGTAGTGCATTTGTTTATGCAGATTAAAGAATTTGCACAGATGTGCTGAGGAGCTTTTGTAAATTATGGAGTATTTATTTTTTCTGTAGCCTGGTAGCTTTTTATTTTTATTTTGTAACACTTATCAGTAGCAACAGGTATTTTTGGCACCATTTGTTTCCCCTCATAGGCAATGTCAGATTTCCAGTCATTTTAACGTTATCTTAGCAAGAACAGATCAGAAGCTCCTGGGGCTGCTTGCCTTCCTCATTTGTCAGAGTTATAGTGCTATGGAGTAGTGGAAATGCTGGACAGTGGGAGTTAGTTTGCTGTTGTAGCTGATGACTGATAATACTGTCAAATGCTTTTGAACTGTTGCCCTGAAAGAAGAGAGAGAAGTATTCCAAACCAAAACTCACCCTTTTCTATCTCTGGAGTTGCTGGAGGTCCAGTGGTCAAACAGTAGAAATAATAACTGAGTTGTAAGAGTTGAAGAAAGAGAGTTTGTCATGAATTTTACAAGGAATATCCACAACAAAACTATTTAATAATTATATTAATAATTCCTTCAGCCCATCTGAGATACAAAATCTCACTTAGTTTCCGTGGTATGTTTGAGTGAATCTTCTGTAAATGTTAAGATAAGTCTCCTACATTTTCAAATTACTCGTTAATTAGTAGAAGTCTTACAGATTTTTCAGATAAGTACTTTAACACAACATATTCTGTTTGGTATTAATATTTGTAGATACTACAGTAATTCTATTTCTAAGGAATCTTAAACACTTATGTGCATTTTTCTGGATTTGGAACGATGATAAGAAATGAGGTTCTGCCAAAGCTTGGTATTTCACTTGCATGCAAAAGCTGTGAGAATGGAGCCTATATGATGTTATGCCACGAGTGAACTAGCTGGATCTCCATGTAGTAATTGGCATATATTGTTGTGGGTTTTTTTAATGAAACTGTTACTTACCTAACTCCCTGATATCTGAACATACAAATTAAGTAAAGGGAAATAGCTTTTATGGTGTAAAGACTGTTCCTTTTACCTTTAAAACATTGAAGTTTGAGCTGTCTTAAAGATGAATGCACTTTTGGCTAGTTGTTTCAAAATAGTTTGATTTTTGTTTTTCTGTATTCCTACTTGGAATGGCAAAAAAGCAACAGCAACTCAAAGGAATGTTGCAGCTTTGTGGCTGGTACAGTGGGAATATTTTTAAACACTTAGGCTGTGCTAGTTTGTTTTTAATACTAACTACTCTAGGTTTTTCTTTCATATTTAATGTGCTGCTGAAGTCATAGAGTAGTTGAAGTGCTTGCACCACAGTTCTTGCAGATCTTTGATAGTGTCTCTGGATTTTTACTCTGAAATTTTGTAAAAACTGCAGTATACTTTGGAAGTATTTAAATCAAACTGGTGTTAAATCTTGTGAGGTTTGCACAGTCTGTATTATCAGATGACTGTTCCTGGTATGATTTGGAAATTAAGTAGTTACTAGATCTCAAGTTCAGTAAAAAAGGTGCACAACAGATTCACTTTCTTGTCTTGCAGTTTGTTGTTGGGTGCCAAATGTGTAAGATATTTCTGTTGTTATGATTGTGAGGCTGTTTAAATCATTTTGCTTCTTTAAAAATTCTGATATTATTTTGTTTGTACAGGAAACTCTTCAAGAAAAGTTGAGTCTGTTGTTCATGTCCAAAGCAAATACTTTGAAAATAAATATTACAACCATTTTTTTTCTAATAAATGGTTCCCTGCCACTTGCCTTCTTATTTATTTTAAATACAGTGCTTACATAATATATCCTTACGGAATATAGAATTTCATTAGCTGTGCAGTGGTGGTCGTTCTTTTTAAATCAGATTGAAGTTGGACTTCATTTTTGTGTTGGTTATGTGCTGTGTTGTGGCTGTTGTGGTTACTATACTTCTGTGGTTTAACTAATGATAAAACAAACTAATGATAAAATGTTATTTTGAAGGTACAACAGGGCAGAACTGGAAATCTGGAGAAAGAGCTGGCAGTGCAGTCGACCAAAGCTGATTTCACATCTCCTCCTGCCTTATTCAAATCAGGAATTCCAACAAACAGGTCAGTTAGACGGTTGTAACTCAAGACCAAATAACTTTTTTGTACTGTTACCTCTCCGTGTTTCAAGTTCACTGTTTTTGTAGAAAAAAGCAGAATATTTTTCTGTAATAGGTTAAAGTGATAGGAAGAACGATCCTAATCACTTCTTGCTTTCAATCACCTTTATGCAAGAATGCTGTGTTACCCTCTTGTTGCTTCACAAAAGAGAAAGTAGAAGGTATGGGAAAAAAGTCAGCAGGACCAAGCAATGGGGGAGATATAAAAATCCAGATGTTGATATATTGACACTACGTTTTGCGTAGAGTTGGGTTCACCAACAAAGTGTCTGTAGCTACTGTTTTTAGGTGAGTATTAGCTAACACATCATTTTAGATAACCAAAACCGAATTGGGTAACAATGACTTCAAGACCTGGAAGGATTCCTGTAACCCAGTCTCCTTCCTGTGAGGTAGCTTTAGGCTCTTCATATTTGAATATTTTACTACCTTTCCTTTGAAATGGGAGAATAATTTCCTTACTAGAGTTACTTCTCCAGCCCCAGGCTTTAGTAAGTTTTGTCCTTAATTGAAAGCTACGGCTGTTTGATACCTGGCACTTGGCTGAGAATGAATCCATGCTTGTGCTTTAGTTGTGGACTGATCTCTTTTGGGAGTTTTGTTTTTGTGCAGATTAAGTCATTGGCAAGGGAAGTAGAACAGTTTGTATGCAACAGTTAAAGATTAGTATCTATTGACTTACTTTTAGTAAGTAGCTCAAGAGGAAACAAAATGAATTTTTTCAATTGTATCACTTGTGCATTCCAGTTGTTAGACAATTTTCTATGTGTTTAGGCTGAGTACTGTCACTGTGAGTTATTACAATGGCAATGCTGAATTCTTTACATTTTTTTTAATATCTGCTCATTTAGATACATTGGGTTAAAATATGTTCTTGCATAGAGAAAGTATTTCTACCATCTGGTCAGAAGAGATTTTGAAAGAACATGATCTGCTCAGAAGTCCAAAACTAGCTCGGTCTTGAGTATATCTTCACTATATGGATTATATACTTCTACTTCAGTGAATTCTCCAGAATACAGTTACTATTCTCTATAAAAATTGTATTACCTGCTTCTTTACAACCATGTGGAGTTTTATGGGATTGGATTTTTTTTTTTCCTCAATGAAGAGTTTATTTTTGGTGGATAGAATGTTTTCAACAGTGTAGCTCTGTGATAGTTTAAAATAATTGCTTTTATGCCATAAGGCATTTGCAAAAGCAAATTGTTATGAAATTGCTAGAAGGGTTTCTCATGTAGCAGTAAAATGTCTGTCGGCTTCTAGCATTAGATGATGTATTTGGTGAAAGAGGGAAAACTGGTACAACTGGACACAGTCACATTGGTGTAGGAATTGGTAAGGAGCTAGAAACCAGAGAGGGAATACAAGGAGCTGATTAGAGACACACAAAGAGACAATTGATCTCACCAGAAAGAGTGCCTCTCCTCAGTCAAAGACAAGCACTGCCTCCAGAAATGCCAGTTCAGGCATCAGAAAGTGCCAGGAATAAAACAGGAGGGTCGAGTCACCCCAATTGATCCTTATGTGGCATTTTAATTCCCTATTTACTAGTCAGGGCTGCAGCATCATCACTTCATGGATAATTTTATGCATAGATATTGTAGCACATACTTCCCTTCAGTGGTAGATCAGAGGACAAATAGTGGGCTATGCTTTTTTGTTTGTTTGTAAACAAACATTAATGTAATTTGTGTCCACTTGTTGTTGAGTGTGGTAGATGTGATAATGGCTTAAGTTGAGATCCCACTCCCCAGATGAGTTATCCCACCCCCCAGCATCAAGCAGGAATATTACTCATGACCAGTACAGAATCTGCAGTTTGAGTAGTAGAATCAATTGCCCATCAGCTAATAAAAAGTAGTACTTCACTGAAATTGCATTCTAAATATTTCAAAGAAAAATTAAGTGCTTTTGCATATGTGAACATTGGAGAAGGTTTCGTTGAATTTATAAGTAGTCAGTCGCTATCTTAATCGGAACTATTAGCTATTTAGAATTAAACCTGAATCTCGTGTCGTGATACATTGGTATGTGGAGCTGTTGAGTAGATTAAGGTATCATGTTACCCCGAAGAAGGACTTAGAACATAATGGTTTAGTAAATGCACAACATATGTATATAACAGAGTGGTATAGAATAGAATGTTTGTTCACTCTAAGTTAATTAAGATTCGTTTTATGTGCAGTCATGATCAAGGTTAAAAACTGAAGGAATCTCTTCTGACTGTGAAGTTTTCTAGATCATGGAGGGAATTTGACACATTTTAGGACTGTCCTAACCATTCTGTAACATTTTGTAGCAGTCCTTTTCCTTACATCGTTTTTAAGGTTTGCAAGATAGTATTTCTTTAGTAGCAGAAGAAAAAGTAGAAGTTTCATTAAAATAATTTTTATTTGGATATGAAAACCAGTGTTTTATCAACCCAGTAATACTTAGAATAGCTCTCTATCACCTTACTGTTCTATCAGAAACTCTCATTTCTTTAACTTCCTTTTATGCTTTGTTTTGTTATTACTAGAGAGTACTTTGCATGTAGTTGGATTTTACTTCGAGAAAAATTAGCCTGTTGATATGATGGGCTACTCGACAGCATTCTGTGTGCTTGGGCCTTTCTCCAACCAGGCTTTTTATATAAAATGGATTTGTGATATGTCATTACTCTGAAAAAATATGGGATTCTTCTGTTTTGTGAGCTGTCCCTACATGACTAAATGATGCAAATTTTTGAGTTATTTTTAAGAAATGTCCTGTATATAAAAACAAAATCTTACCTTTCCTATTAAATCTGTTGCATCTTAATTATATCCATCAGCAGTAAGTGAGCTCAGAAAAATTGAGAATATCCTCAAGAGGAGGAAGATGATAAAAAGCATGAATAGGATAAGAAGGAACATAAGAATGCTAAATACAGATTTGTATTGTACAGAAGTATAGTATAAATCTTAATTCTGCAGTTCAAAAGTAGCATCCAGTAGTTTGACCACTTCTGAATTCTGAGAAGTAATAATTCAAGAACCAGTTCACTATGTATGTTATGTGTGATGGGGATGAAAAGTGATTTCTGAAGTTATATATTTTTAAAGTTTTGTCCTTTTTCTATTTCTTTTTACTGTGTAAAACCTCTGCTTGCCATCTGAGGTTGAGATGGCTTTATGAATTAAGTCTCCATGGAGGGTATTATTCATATATGAATAGCTCATAAATAACTGTTTGCAAATTAGAGTGAAATCACTCACTGAGTGGCTGGAATGTTCTTTTTAAGCTGTACTTTGTGTGAACTCTGCTGTGGGTTCATGTGCTTCCCACACGTGTGGATTGTCTTTTTATGTTTGGCTGTATTCACTGGAATTGCATCTGTATCCCAGGTGCCCTGATTGTATAAGGGGAAAAAAGAGAACCAAGTCCATTCTTTCTTTGCGTGCAACACTGAGCCAGAAACTGCTTAACTTCTTATCATTAATCCAGATAATCATTGGTTGTGCAGGTCTTTGAAATTTTCTGCATGTACCAGCTTGCTATTACTTAGGCAAAATCCAAGGCTTCAAATTTGCCCCTCTTAAAAAGCCTCTCAGCTGTTACATGCTGGACATGTCAGATGCCACTCTTACTTTGGTGAAGATGAAGTTTTTGATATAGGTGTCATCTGCTGCTCCAGTTGCAAATGAATACATACCTTCTTTCATTGGACCTCAAGCTCTACTAATGGAGTATTTAGTGAAATAGCATTGCAGTATTGGAAATAGGTAATTTGTCAACTTCGAGTTAAGACTATAACTTATCCCTCATTAAAGAAGTAAAATCTTTCAGCTGTTGGAAAGAACCGTGGGTATCATAATACATATACATATAATAAAAATTGTAAAACACCAATGAGATCAAGTAGAGTGTAGGCATATTCATCAGACTCTAGAAGAATTAAGTGAAAGCCTTGCTCATTTTGTTAAGCTCATGTCCAGCAACCAACTGACAGTAGTCTAGATTTGCTTCCTTTGATATTGCGATGTTGTACTTGGACTGCTTTTTGAGCAAAAATTAATATTGTAGTATTGGTGTTGATGCATATATTACATATTGCCCAATACTCCTGAATGAATGTCATACGTGTGTTTCCAGCTTTGATTCCAAGAGTTGCTGATGGTGTGCAAATAACGCAAGACAGGGAGAGCCTTGATTTTAAGTACATCACTTCCAAATGGAAGCTCATTAGAACAGTAGAGCGGGCCAAGCAGTGGGTCCCCTGAGATGAGACTTCTTGTTTTAGAAGAGAGTCAACTAGTATACAAAAGGGACTAAAACTACAGAAAATGGATGTTTTCATGGGTAGGATTTTAGATAGTTCAAGAAGGTATCAGTCATGGAGGACTCATAGAACTCTGAGAGCAAATGGGCTGCCATTGTGGAGACTGAAACCAAGTCTTGTTCTACAAAATTTCATTTGTTCTTTTTTAATTTTTTCTTGTAATGAAATTATTTTTTTTCTTGTAATGAAACATGATTGGTTTAGCAGTTCCTTTATAGCATCCGTGTTTGCAATTTAGTTATTAATAGCAAAATACAATCCAAACGTAGCACAGCCTTGATGGAATACCATGCAAGACTGATGTGGAGGATTGAGAAAGGCAGAAGTCTGTCTTTTTTGCAGTGGGATGTTATAATCAGAAAGCTTCTCACTTGTGTTGTCCTTTGAGGGGCTGCTGTATAGTGTATTTCACTTTAATTTGCAGATATGTGTCAGACTTTCATTTGTTCCTCCGAACTCCTGTGCCTAATGAGCTTGCAATGAAATCCAGGAGGAAGCTGTAAACCTTCAACAGTGCAAAGAACTGGGGGAAGGGCATTTGGTTCATCTTCAGTGTGCAGTCTGCCTAGGGTTATCTTTGGATTATCTCTGGGAAGTCTAGTTGATTTGTGTTCCAGTGTCTCCTTTGTCTTTTTGAGATGCCTTGGCATGTAGGCATTTGGGCAGTTGGTGTCAAAGCTGTCAGTATGGCACAAGTGGGAAAATGTAATCCCAACTTTCAGTTGTTCTTCCAGCTATTTGCATTACTGTTTAGTATCCCACTAGGTAATAATAATTAAAAAAAAAAAAAATCCCAAACTTCTTTTCTAAAAGACACTGGAATTGTTTTTCCTTTATATTTCTCTTCTCAAATTCTCTGAAAGGTTTTCCCAGCCTTTCTTACGTCTTATGTTTTGCTGTTGGTAAACACTGTCAGTTTTATCATGATGTTCTTTATAGGTGTGGCACAAACATACTTTTGCTTCTCTCAGCTCATAGCAGTGTAGTTTTATATATCATTTCCTAATGGAGTTGACTTAAGTGAATCCTGCTTTTTAACCTCTTTTAGAAACTAACTGTAGGCTGCAAAACAGATAGGTTTTGTTCTGTCTGTGTAAGAATGAGAGGTAATTCTAAAGCTGCACTTATGAATTTTGATTGACTGGGTCTGCAAATATGCTGGATTCTTCCTGTCTTCAAAATAACAGTTCCACATTGTCACAGATACCAGGTTTTAGGTATAAGAGACGACATTTAGATCTTTGTCATACAGTTTCCTGATCCGGCACTTACAATGCTGCTTTAGTTCAATATGTTCCAACATGGCTGATTTACTGAAGAATTTGACAGACTTGATTGTGCTTTAAATGTTAGTGCTTATACCCCATTGAATGCCATCATGTCTTTACCATCAGTTTAGTGTGTTTATTCTGCTTTGAAAGGTTAATAAATAGAAACATTAAAAAAAAAAATCCAGTCAGTAAGTGTGTTGTGAAGATCTTAGATGCTCTTTGGGGCTTAAAAATACCTCTCTTAACTGACTGTGATTATATACATGGGTGTTAACAGTGCTGCAGTAGGAGCAGCTTCAGTCTTAATAAACGTACATTTAATATATTAACTGGTTTGGAAAGTGAAGCAAGATACATCTGCATTTAAAACTCAAATATTATAACGCCACTGTGCACTGAAATAACTCACCAGGGATTGTGAACTCCTGTCATTAAAATCTTAAATTCTAGGTGTTTTTTTTTTTCTTTCTTCAAAAAAGAGATGTGCTTCTTCAAATAAAAACTAACTGAAGGATTCTACATGGCCTTTCACATATAACCATCCAGACAAGAGGGTCCAGTTTAGAATTTGTAATTTTATGTCTGCAGATTTCTGGACATACTGATGCTGTTAATCCTTTTGTCTCCTTTGTCTCTCAAACTTGTTCTTCCCTGCCAGTTTGAGCCCAAAGACCAGTTCTCAGTCCTGTTTGTAATTCCCACATGCTGCCTCCTTTAACAAGTTTTCTCAGGGGTTATAAGTAAAGAATACTGTATGTCATTCAAGTGTGAGATAATCTGAGGAAATTAGACACCAAAGATGGATCTCTTCCAGGGTAAAGAATATTTTATTCAAGGCTACAGAATCATTTACAGAATGAATAATAGATTTCATCATTCACATTGTCCCCTCATCTATGACCTAAAGGGATCAAGTAAATGGAAAGAGAAATTGTATCATCTTACTGCTCTTACACTTGCTTACACCATTACCTGTGGAGCAATAATACTAAAGTCAATTTGATAGGGACGATGCAGTCTACTTTGACACAAAACTGTTGTGGAACAAAAGGAGAGAAGAGTCATTCTAACCTATTAAAGAATTCATACTGTTATAAAACTGCAAGGTTAAATGCATCTCTTTATGCAATTATATTTTAATAAGAATATTTTTTTTCACAGAGTATGTTTTAAGGAAATTTCTGTAGTCCTTTTCAGCAGAATCAGCTGCTTTTTTTTTTTTTTTTTCAATATGGGTGATTCAAAGTCAATTCAGTTTTCATTAGAGAAAATTGTTAATCTGTATGGAATCATAGATATATGAGGAAAAACAGTAGGAGGGGAAAAAGGGTTGGAAAAATCAACCCTAGTAATCTGTGTAGATATTCATGGGCTCTAATTACCTGTTAACAGTTGGGAAAGAGGTCATGGAATTAATTGTTGCTACTTCACAGAGTAGCAAGAGGTTCAACTTCCAGTGTCAGCCAAGATAAGCAAATACAATAGCAGTTATCTTCATCATGAGGAGGCAGGATGAGAAAAGTAATGCTAATAGTTCATAAAGCCATGATGCTCTGGGAGCTGTACGTTATCGGTGACTCTTCATGTCATATCAGAAGGGTTGCAGTGGAAGTGCGGAAAAAGGAGTATGAAATAATGGAATCACTTTTGTATGAGGAGAGGGGTGGATTAGTTCAGCCTGGGGAAAAGATATAACAGAAGTACCAAGAATACTATGGTGCCAGAGAACAGATTTTTTTTTTTTTTCATTATTTAATTTTTTTGACACAAGGAATGTAGGGCATCAAACACAGTTGTCGGGCTGAAAAAGGTGTAATCCCTGGAGGTTAAAATTGCAAGGGTGTTCAGAAGAGATTGTGCAAATGCATGTTAATCAGGGGAGATGAAACAGTGATAAAATTGTATGAGTAGCCTGAATTTTTGATTGGCAAAAAACCAGGAGGGAAAGAATGTATATTGATGCCACTTCCCCTTTCTTTCTCCAAAAATCCATTGCTAACCACTTCTAAAGTAGATGTTGCTAGTTTATTATTTCCCATTTGAGTTGTAAGGGTGACTGAGGTGAGTCTTCTGCTGCCTGATTCTTTAAGATGAACGCAGCATTTTGCTATGCAACTGTTTTTGGACTGTTTGAGAGAGATATTTTGCATTTGGAAAACTGAGAAGTATGAATGGCTGGTCTAACGTTCCTTTGAGTTTGAAGCAAGAGCTTCAAAAAAGCAATTTATTTTAAGAATAAATTTCAAAATGCTTCCTTTTTGGTACAGAGACTGTATATTCTGAGATGAGAGGTTGGACATTGGACGTTTGGATGTTGTGTTGAGGGACATGGTTTAGTGAGAACCATTGGTGATGGGTGGATGGTTGGACTAGATGATCCTGTGGGTCTTTTCCAACCTTTGTGATTCTATGATTCTATGAGAGGGATGACGAGTGATTCTGATCAGTATGTGGTGTAATTCTGGTTTGTCTTGTGTTGCAGGCGATTATCTGGCGCAATAGATGTGATTGGACAGACCATCACTATCAGCAGGGTAGAAGGACGACGACGTGCTAATGAAAACAGCAACATACAGGTTTTATATACTGCAGATTTACGCTATCTTCAACTAAAAATCATTTTTGCTTTCGCCTTGACTTCTGATTAAAATACTCCAATTTGTGTGAATGAGAAATAGAGGAGTACTTTTATTTTTAAGAAGAAAGATGTGGCAACTGAAACATACTGATATGGAATGTTTGATATATATAAAAAAAAATAAAAAAATTTTAGTATTTTGGAAGTTCTGCTTCCTGAAAGGAAGTGGGCAATATTGCAGACATACAATTCAGGAGACTAGATGGCCTTTTTACTATGTGATAAGGATAAATACTTCAACTATGTAGTCCTCTCCTATTCCAGCCAGACCTATGCTGAAAGTGAAATCCTGTTCGTACATAGTTTAAGAAATAGTCTTCTAAAATATGTTGTTAAGGAGAAAATAGTTGATTGTACATTAAAGAAAAAATATAAATGAAGCAGTACTATTTTACCAGAAGTTATAGCAGTTGTCTTTATGATTTTAGTCTTTATGGGCTTGGGTTATCTTCAGGCAACAGGTGAATGCATTAAGGTTGAACACACAATATCCTCTCCTGACTAAAGTGTGGAAAAGAACCAAGTTTGCTTAGTGCTCTAGCTGCATTCCATGTCCACCTCGTTTAATTTTGAACAATGAAAATGGATTGTTGTTTAAGTAATTTAAAGTCTTGGGTTTGTTTTTGTTTTTTTCATCCTTTCAATGTTGATAGTTTTTTAAAGAAATATTTCCCTTTAAATATATATGAAAGATGATGTTAGGGTCATATTCAGATGGCCTATATTCTCTCTAAAATCCAGTGTTTATTGTTCCCTGTTGGCCTTTCTTATCTTCTCAGAGGTACTCGGCAAGTATGGGACACTGAACATAGGGATTGAAGTAGAACTTAAACTATCTGAATATGGCTCTTAGGTGCATAATGCTTCCCTGATATAGTAACTGGAAGAAGAAGAAAACTATCCTCTACACTTTTTACGTAGCAATTGTAACTACAGTTTGATATTTTACAGGTTCTTTCAGAACGATCTAATCCTGAAGTAGACAATTTTACCAAGCCACCTCCATTTTTCCCTCCAGGAGCTCCACCTACTCACCTTCCACCACCTCCTTTCCTCCCACCCCCTCCAACTGTCAGTACTGCTCCGCCTCTGATTCCTCCTCCAGGTAAATATTCAGTCCCACATAGACTTTGGAAAATAAGAGGCTGATGATGATGATAATGAATTAAAGACAGCACATTCCATGCTGATTTGAACGTATGTGCAGAATTTCAGAATTTTGTGTTCTACTATTTCCTTAGATATGCCTGCAAGGTGTAAGGTGGTGTATTCTTTTAGTTAGAGTTCTAGTTAGCACCTGATATTTTTATCCAACTTTTTGCACAGGTGTGCTGTGCTGTTCTTATGAAACCCCTCACCTGTCAAGCTTTTTAAAGGTGAAAGAAATGCATGCGTGCTACAAGTCTAGCAACCAGGTTTGGCTTTAGTCTTCTAGTTTACGGACAGATTTATGACATACACTTGTTCAGAAAGTCTTTCAACAGTCTTCCATGCTTCAAGTGGATTCGAAAATAACAATTAAGAGCTGTGGATTTGGTTTCTTCAGGCCTCTGTTTTAATTGTGCTGTTGCCAGCTCTTTATCTTCAAAGTTGTTCCTAAAATAGAATCTGCCATCCCTCCTAGGTTCTGTGAAGGGAGAGGGAAAAAAAAAAAACACACTCTTACCCAGTATTAAACTGAGACTACTTGCCAGAAATTTAAGTATTCCAAATATAAAACATCCTCTAAAAGCCCCTTTGAAAAAGGATCCTGCTTTGAAGTTTGGTCTCTTGTTCTGAATTCATTCACTACTGCGATTCACATCTTTTTTGAGAAAGGAGTTCTGGAATTCAAATTGCCAAACACAGAAGATTTTCAAATTCTCCAAAGAGACCACTGTCTGTAGCAAAATACAAGTTTTTTTGTTGTTTTCTTGCTTTATTGCTTAATTTTAATTTAATTTAATTAATTTAAATCTAAATAAGAAAGTGGATGCTTCTGTTGAACAGAATTTAATGGGTCAAAATGTTGTTCTGCGTGCTGTAGTTTAAGAATGTAGTTAAAGTACAGTCTATATTTGTGGGATTAGAAAAAAAAAAAAAAACTACTCAAGTATAAGATTTAGGCTGCATGACTTTGGGAAGTTTGACTACTTAGATGTATACTGGGGCTTAGGAATTAACCATACATTTTTTCATTTGAGTAAGAGAATTTGTCTTAGTTTAGAGTGGTGAAAGAAGTTTTTACTCCAGGTCAAGATGTATTGCAGTGTTGTGGGCTACTAAGTTCAGCTAACTTGGAGCATGATGTCAAGCATTATCATACTTGATACCTTGCTCTGCATCATAGCACATGTGGTATTGCTTTCCTTTAGTGAAACCTACTTGATGTTCTGTAAACATTTACCAGCCTTGAGTTAGTAGGTTGGTGTAGAGTATCCTGAAAGCAATTCTGAGTATATTAGGTAAAATTCTATATTGCTGCCATCTGGATTGCTTTTGACACAAACAGGAATGTTTAGGTTTTGGCCAGGTGTATCTTTGTGACACTGCCATGCAGTTTGTCTTAGGGACATGATCTCTGCTGAACTGCTTCTTGGGCTGATATTCAGGTTTAGTCCCCGCATCCCAAGAAATGGCTCAGTATTGCAGTCTCTTTTTTTCCTGATTTCTTAGAAGAAATAATTGTCTTATGCTTCAGGTAAGTTTTCATACCTCAAGCATGTTTTCCCTGCTTTAATAGGAGGAGTGAAGTGTTAGAGATTGCTAATTTTCCGTTACTTAAAGTTCATGTGTTTTGGGGTTTTTTGTTTCTGTAATTGCCTGATTCATTTATTGAAATACATTTAAATGGAACACACTTCAAACTACCAGTAGTATATTCATATATCTTATAAATTCACCTTTAAAAAGCAGTTCTGGAAGATGTTCTGGCTTGTTATGAAAAAAAACTAGATGACTAAATTGAAATTATTATTTTAATGTTTAAACAAAAAAGGTAAAACTTTTCACGGCTGATTTTAAAACTTAAAGAGGGTTTTCTGTAATATTCCCTCCTGTATCAGTGATCTCCTTGGAAAAAAGCTGTACCTCTTGTTTAGATTGCTGCTGATGTTGCTTTAAGACAAAACTGAAGTTTGGTTGAACAAAATCTTTTACATTACTGTGTGTGGTAGTGGATACACTTTTCATGGATTCTCAAATGATTGTTTTTAAGCTGACTGCCTAATAGTTAAACACTTATATCCACAGTTTTATGCCAGGAAAAAGTATCTTGGCTTTAAGATATGGTTGTTTTCTTTAAGTCTTCTTAGTTTCCTTGGAGAAGTTGGAATTGTGCTCTCATTGAAAGGATGAATTTTGGGCATCTGAGCATGAACGTCTTGGTTTTAATACTAATTGATTATATAACTTGCAAAATGTTTCTGTTGTTCAAGAGTGGGAATGCCTTCCCTCAAATTTTTGAGGGAAAAGAAATTGCAGGGTTAATATGCACAGCGGTCAAGCTCTGCGAAGGCTTTCAGGCTCTTCTACTCAGATGCCTAGAAGGTGTAAAATGTATGAGAAGTTAAGCAAATGAAGTAGCTTTATGTGTTGTAATTGCAAATGTGCTACAGAGCCCCTTGGAAGTGTGCTTGTTGGTTCCCGTACATTTCAGTTCAGAACCCACTTACACAGAAGTCTAATATAGTAATTTTATCCCCTGCATGTTTTATGGAGTTTGAAGGTGTGTTGCCATAGTGAACTAAAACTACCACTGCCTTAATTAAACTACTGCTGCCTTAAAAGTGAAGTTTCATATTGGCATCTACCTACAAAACAAGCAAGCAAGAAAACCAACAGAGTTGCAACATTTTTTTGGATGTGTTTGTATCAGAGGATTCTTATTTCCCAGATATTTTTTAAAAAAATAGATTACTAAGCATTTTTTTTCCTTCAAGTAGCATCTGAATGATTAATTGCAGAGTGGCATAGCATTGATTGAAAAGTCGGTAATTCTTCTTGCCAGAATATTTTGTCCATGTGGACATAGTATTTCCCATGCTAAGCTTTTAAGGGTCAGGGGCCAATTGCATTTCCTTTCATCTAGTTATGGAATATAAATCAAAGCAAATAAGTTCTGTAGGACGTTACTTTCCTTCTGGATACTTAACATTTTAGGGTTATGGATGGACTTCTAATCTTGAGACACAGATTCATTCTACATTATTTTTGTTTCTAATTAACTAAGATTCTGAAGAGTAGGAATTTAAGTAAGAAGCCAGATTAAATTGCACGTGGCTTGCATAAAAGCTTAATGGTAGGTGTTAATATCAGATCTTAATCTGAAAACATAGAAAATAAGTTATTCGTCTTGATAATGCATGTTGTGATAGCCCAGTCTGATTTCAGGTGTATAGATAATCACCCATTCAGTCTGGTTTTAGGTCTACAAGTGACAAGCACTGTTACTGTAACTGATACGTTATTTGTTATCGTTTTAGGTATACCAATAACAGTCCCACCACCAGGTAAAGTTGCGTAGAATTTTCTTCCACGTTTGATTAAAAAGTAAAAAACTTAATGATGTACAATTTGTTGAGTTCTTTTCAGTCAGATACAGAGAACAGTTTAGAAATGCTAAGCTGTGTGCATAGATGTAGACTTAGGCTGCAAAGGCGGGAAAGTATGAAAAAGCTCTTGACGAGTAGACTTGCCTACCAGTTTCTTTGTGGTTGTGTTCTTCCTTCTTCGCTTTCCATTGTGTTTTTCTGCTATGCAGAAAACAAGTGTGATTGTTGTTTATAAAGCCTTGGTAGTTACTCAAGAATTTTCCTATGCTTCAAAAGTCTGTTTTTTAAGGTTGATACGCTGTTTGATTTAAAGTGCTGATATTTAGCACCTTGCCTTTGTTAATCTGCAAAGGAGTTCTCAATTTTACCAGATGAACTTATTTACAGTTACTGATAAACAGTTTGCTGCACTGTGCTTTCTGAAATCCCTAACTCAGTTCTCTTGTGTTCTTCTCCCTTCCATCTCCCCCTGCCCCTCCCCCCAATAAATTATTGCAGGCTTTCCACCACCACCTGGCGGTCCTCCACCTTCCCTCATACCCACCATAGAAAGGTGATTATCTCTTGGAAATCTTATAGAGCAATGTATCAGTATTTTGTAACTAATAGATCAGATGTTAGTGACCACTCAGTGGGTTTTATCTAACAGTGGAAAGACAGTTTCCAATTTGTACAGTATCTTTCCAGAAATGTTACTAGTCTCATGTCTTTCACACTTAATATTTCTCATTAGGTTACATGCCCACTTAGCTGGTTTTGTTGTGATACTTGTATCAACGTCAGGCCATAAGAGGAAAGTTAAGGTAACAATTGTTAAAGTATTCTGTAGCAGTCTGAAGGCTGAATTAGGTTAACCTCATAGTTCACCTCATTTGGCCACAGATCCAAGCCTTCATAAGCTACAGGAAATGCAGGAGTTTGTTAGAATCCATATTTCTATTTATACTGTTTGTAAATGTCCAGATTTTTGTGGGCTTAATGGTATTTTTTCAAGACCTTTTATATATATGTGTATGTATGTATCTTAAAAAAAAATAAATAAAAAGGGGGAGGAAAAAGTGGTCAGCACAGGTCTTGAAAAGTATTTATATTATACTGTAGGGCCTAAACCGTACACAAAGTTCGCTTAATATGGTGCAAGCTTCTTTCCTACTGGAATCCTATTCTCTATTGGATTTCAGTGGAAGAAGGTACACGTGTCTGTTCCTTTGAAACTGAAAATTCTGCTGTCTGTGCTGCAGGATGATGAGGGCAGATGTCAGCCAAAATCCACTTCTGATTTAATTCAGAAAAAAAATAACTGGATACATTTGCTGTGCTTGAAAGTAAATTTATTGTTTCATACTGCCAGTTACTGTGACTGTATCTTCTGTTAAGCAGTAGTCACTTATTTACTTTGAGTAAATATTTACATAGGTTCTGAAATACAATGTGAAAAAATCTAGTTCATTATAGTACTTGGGAACTAGATCTTATACTCTTACATGTTGCAACATTGCATTGGCCTTTCTCTACCTTTGGTTTTTTTTTTTTTGTTGGTTTGTTTTGGTTTTGTTTTAAACTAAACTAACCCCAAACTTGTGTTTTTGTTTAATACTACACTGCCTTCAGGAACAGAAACAGCATTCAATTTCAATATGGCATAGATAATTCATTCAAGCTATGTAGGAAGTGGTAAAAATCATGAAAGAATTTTGTGTTTTAATTATGTCTTATGCACATATCATCCATTTTAACCTTCCTAGTTTCACTTGCTTGAGTTGGCTACCTCTGAAAGGAGTCAGAATAGAAAATATGTAGTTCATTTAATGCTATATTTATAGAACTACACATTTGAAGTCCACCTGTTCTTAGATATGCTCACATACCTAGTTGTTAACAGAAAGAATGGGAATGGTTTCATTCACAAAAGAAGCACTTCCAAACAATTCAGTATATAATACAATTCAGTATAATCAGTTCAGTATCTTTGCAATAATACGATATAAGCGATATTTGAAATAGAAAATTCCTAGAACATACAAAAGAACAGTTCAATTGTAATATTTGTTTTGAATATATGGTGATTTTTTGTTTTTAATTTTAAGAAGAGGTTAGAGGATGCTGTTGTCATCTTTATTAAACTGTGAAGTAATGTTGGAAGGCTTTCTAAATTAGTAATGCTCAAAATGGAATACTTACAGTTTCTTTTAGTCTGTAAGATGGTAACAGTTCTGTGAAGTAGTACTAAGAGTGTATCTTTTGATGGAATTGGCTTTAATGGTAATACTGAATTTTACATATATTTTCTTCTCAACAGTGGACATTCCTCTGGCTATGACAGTCGTTCTGTTCGTGCATTTTCATATGGCAGTGGTGAGTAGGTTTGCTGGCTTTGAAACATTTTTATTAGTATGTTGTCAAATTGTTTTAAATGCTTACCAGGATTTTAGCTGAGAATCTAAACAGGTCCTTTCAGAAATTCATTATGAAATCTCATTGCCTGCCATCGTGACCAGTAGATGCTGTTGCAGATGTACCAGCTGTTCCTAAGCTCTATTCCTCTGCTTACTTATTTGTATGCTGGATATCTCTGTCTTGAAATGTATGTCAGAATTTTAAACAGGAAGATCAATAATTGAGAAATCCTAAGTGATGCACATATTCTTTAAAAAATCATTTGTCTGAGATCCTGGGATCTTTATGTAGCAGAAGTTGATTTTTCTTCTGTTTTGGTGAGTGTAATAGAAAAAAGTCTGATACGTAAAAACATAATTTTCTGGTTTTATGATAAGGATGAACTGGAATAGCAATTCCATTATGTGGACTCAAATGGAAGCCCACAGAGCTTAGCAGTGAGTTGAGAACTGTTACCTAGCTCACAGCTCTGCTTCCTGAGACAGAAGAGTAATTGAAATACGTTGTCATCTTCCTGATTTGGCCCAGATGGGAGATTATAAGGTGAACATGTTGCCAGTCACTAATTCTGCCTTCAGTGCATCTGCCTGGTCTCTTTCTCCCACTGATTTTTCTGTCTCCTTGCTATTTGTTCCTTAGATCTTGGCTGCTGGAAGGAAAAATTATAGGGAAAGTTGTGTCCTGTTCTGGGATACAGAAATGTTCAGCACAGATGAAACATTCATATAGTGTACCTCCCAAATATTTACAAGCCTTTAGAAGATATTAAAAATAACATTTATTAATGGTAATTTCTTGAAGCTAGATAAGTTTAATGAGTAACAAATGGTACTGTGTTGGCATTGAAGGGATCCTGATCAGTTTCTAAGTGTTTGCATTCATGCATGGAAGCTTGTTATGTATTAAAGAACTCTTGAAGTATATGAACAGCTGCTTTATGCTAACTGCTTTGTTAGCAGAAACGACCATGTTTGCTGAAGTTAGCAAAAAGTAAAGCTAAGTGAGACAACTAACATAGTCTTGTTGACTAACTTCCCAAAGTTTTAACAGGTGTAAAGCCATGCAGAGTATCACAAGGAGAGCAGTCTTATAGTCAACAGTACGTATGTTGCATCCGATAGGCAATCTCCAGTTTTCACTTTGGGATCCCTTGTGATAGAATTTGCTATTCTGTCAAATACGTAGAGACTTGAAAATGCTTCTATCTTTTATGTTGGCCTTTGTAGGGGAGGGGTGGCATGTTTGTTACTGTAGTAATGATATACTGAAGATGGCTGTCACTGTGGTCGTGCCAGCAAACAAAATATTGGCATACATGTCTTAAGCTTCTCTGCTGTGCTAAGAAAAATTTGGGGTATTTCTTTCTCCTCTTTCTTCTGAAGGAGGAAATGACGTTTACAGCTTGTCCAGCGAGACAAGTTAGGCATGTTTCCTGGTTGAGGGATGTGAATACTTAGTGTTAGGTAGAAAAGGTAATTAAGGAGTAGTTCGTAATGTGGTCTTTCTTGTTCAGATTCTTTCTCAAGTTATTGCAGTTATCTGAATTTTTTTTCCCCCAGAGATTAGATCTGTTAGTAAAAAAAAACTTTTAAGTCAAGGTTTTTGTCAGTTCCTCTTCTTCCCTTAGCCCCCAGCCAGTAGCACTGAAGTATTTTCTAAAGGAGGAAAAAAAAGCTCAATGACAAGGAAGATATTTGATTTCTTTACCCATTAAAAAAAAAAAAAGAAAAAAAAGAAGGAAAAAAAGATTGCCTTGCTGGGGTTTTTTTATTTTTACTCATTTATAACAGTGGACAATTCTTAACACCCTGAGTTTGATTTACAATTTTGAAGATTCAAAGTCCTTATCACTCTGCCACATGTTCCAGAATTCACAATGCCTTCTTCTCATTTCTGTAGACATATTTGGGATTGCCCTGACCCAACGGCAGCATCTTACTCTGGGTCTTATTGAATCTCATTAGGTTCTTGTGGGCCCACTTTCAAGTTCTTACAGAATCACAGCACTGTTTGTGTTAGAAGGGACTTAAAAGAGATTGAAATGTCTGTCAGCATTCAAGAGGCTTGGTACATCAGCCACCTTTCTTGGAAGCCTGTTCCAGTGTTCAGCTGTCTTCACGGGAGAGCAATGTTTCCCAGTGCCCAGTTTGAACCTCTCTTGGAACAGCTTTGTACCACTCTTGCATTTTCTATCATTGGTTCCCAGGAGAGTGAAGCTCAGTACCTCCGTCTGCTTCCTCCTCAGAGCTGCAGGAAGCAATAAGATCATCTCTCAGCCAGCCTCCATTTCTCCAGACCAGTCAGCCCAAGTGTCCTCAACCTCTCTTTACAGGACATGCCCTACCACATTTGTTGCCCCCCTCTAGGCACATATATTGTGGAGCCCAGAACTTCATGCAGTATTTGAGGTGAGGACGCACCAGTGCTATATATAACAGGAGAGTCACCTCTTTTCACCAGCTAGCTGAGCGGTGCATGATGCACCCCAAAATATGGCTTGCCCTCTTGGCTGCCAGGACACAGTGCTGGCTCATGCTGAGCTGCTCCCAGCCACTCATCTCCCAGCCTCTGCCTGTGTTCGACATTGCTCCATCCCAGCTGCAGCACCCCACGTTTTCCTCATTGGAATGAACATCATGCTGTTGCTGATTGTCCAGTGCTCCAATATATCCAGATCCCTCTGCAAGGTCTCTCCAAGGAGTCAGCAGCACCTCCCACTTTAATGTCATTAGTGAACTTACTAAGGATACATTCCATTCCAACATCCAGATCAAATGACAAAAATGTTAAAAATAATTTTCTTTCTTTTTTTGTTGAAAATATTAGAAGAATGGAAGCATACTGAAAGCCACGATGGAACACTGGTTTATTTTAGAAAATGCACTCCCTTAAAGTCTTTGTGCATTGTGAATTGTTACTGGTAAAAATCCAGATAGAACATACGCTGTATTTTCAGAGTAACAGATAACTGGTTTATCTCATGTTGTTGGAGTGACAGTGACATGCTTCTTTCTGATGAGAATTACTGCAGGTGTGACGGAGTAACCAGAATTCATCATAGCAGTTTATAATGCTTAACAAAAAAGGTAATTGTTTGGTGGTGTGCAATTAGAGGCAAACTGAAGTTCACACTTCAGATGAGAATGTTGTGTCAGCCAGTGTGTTCAAGCCTTGTAGACCGTACGTATATTGTTGACATAGTGACAAGTCAAGGAAATTAGCAGTCTTTAAAGTCCAGCTGGTTTTTTGCTATTTCTGGCTCCTTTCCTTAGAAGAATGTCAGTTTTGGCAGTATAATGAACAACTGAACTGTTGTGTTAGGGTATTTTTTTTCTGTTAACTCCTCGTTTTCTCTGTAGCCCTGAAGTGAAGCAGCGTCAAGCATTTTGTTAGAAGCAAACCTTCATAGAAATGCTTTTTTAAAAAATTACAATGCTTTTCATTGCAGATCTCTTTTAACAATGAAGTGTTTTTTTCCTGCTGTGCTGCCTGCTCAAAAGGTCTTTTGTATTACTCCTTTGTACATTTGACAAACTGCTGATGGGAGCTTCTGCCTGCCAAGGGTTTCTGGGGCAGGCATGCTCCAGATGTGATAGGCAGGGCAGTCTGAACATAGCTGAGAGAGAGCTGAGGAGTACTAAATACAGCATTAGTAATGCATTTGATGTTACTGCGTACGTGTTTCTATTAATTATATGATTAATGTCACTTCACAGCACTGTGGAATCGAGTGAGTGTTCTCGTGTTATGGATAATGAAGGGGAACTCGAGCTATTTGTTGAATGGTATATTATCACTTGGTAGGAAATCAGATAAGTGGAAAGTTGGAATTTGTGACCTCTCTAAGCCCACTAGAGAGTGCTATTTCCAGTTAAATATTTCAGCTCTTATTTTGCAGTAATAGGATGCATCCCTGGGGCTTCTGGAGGGGGAAAGCAGGACAAAACAATTGGGGCATTAAGATTAGAGCTATTTATTACATCTGAGCTAGCGAGAAGCAAGGGAGGAGCACATCCATTCTGCTGTTTCTAGTTACCTATAGAGGTTGTGAGACCGTGTTGTGCTGTGTCTTCCTTCTTAACTTCTTAAGCGTGTGGTCTTTGAACAGTGTGCTTCATTTTCTGAATCTACAGTGGTTTAGCAGTAACAGAGGTTGTGATGAGTCTTTGTTAGAAATAGCATCTCACGGGGTATAATCAGGAGTGTTATTTCTTCTCTCCAGAGAGAGTTTGTGGACAAACCTCTGAAGTTACCGTTATGTTCTGTGATGAAAAAAACGTGGTGAAGAGAACACTGAGAGTAACTAACATGCAATGTTTTAAATACAGTAACAAAACCCAATAGCATCTAAATAGAAAGTTGGATGTATCCTTTCCCTACCTTTTTTTGACTGTATTACCCGGTTCAGTGTATCTTTGTATGGAGATTTTAAAGGAGTGCCGAGGCCTTTATTAGCATCATGGAAAAGAATGCAGAGTTTGTGCAATAATAACTTCTACGTGAAAGGGAAAGATTGGAAAATGTCATTGAAGGAGGCTAACAAACGTCTGCTTTCACACATAAGTGCTACAGTTTTCTTACGGTATCTGATTTTGTTCTTTCTAATACCGGCGTCTTTTTCTTTAGTCACCTTTCCGCACCTTGCAGGTTCTGCTCCTTCATGGTCTAGTCTTATGGACAGCAGCAAACAGTGGGATTACTATGCACGGCGAGAGAAGGATAGGGAGCGGGACAGAGATCGATCTCGGGATCGAGATCGCGACCGGGACCGAGACAGAGATCGAGAACGTACCAGAGACAGGGAAAGGGACCGAGATCACAGCCCGTCTTCGAGCACGTTCAACAGGTTAGTGCAATGTCTCAAACATGCTGCAGCTCTGCTTTGAGCCCTGAGTCCTTGCTATGTCGTATACTTCAGCTTTGAAGTCCAACGTTCGTCTGTATATTCCAAGAGATGGAAGGTGTGGCCTCTTCCCCGGCTCCCTTTGCACTTGGAAACTGAAATTCAGTTTCTAAATGTAAAACAGGAATGGAAAAGCTACAGTATATGTCCAAGTTGTTCATAGTGTTTTAATACAGATTGAAGGCGGGATTTAAGCACTGTGTGTGAGATATTCTACTCTCTTTCACCTCAGTTGTCGTACAAAAACCTGCAGAAGTATTTAATGGACCTTAGTTGCCATCTCAGTGCCACGAGCAATGCGGAACAACATTTGACCTTAATTAATGGTGTTGTGAGCTGCAGAGATGGGTACTTCAGTCACTCACACTGGCTGGATACCAATCTGTCCAACCAACCTTTTTAAAACTTACTTCATGTTCAACAACTTTTTAAATTTCTTTTTAGACGTAATTAACATTCTTCAGGCTTTCAAACCTAATTACTCTAAAAAAAAAAGGTGCAGCTATTCTGCATTCATGCACACAAGCAGAAGGCATTTAGTGCTGAACTTGCTGTGACTCCATAGAGTTGTGTTGGCTTGCCAGATTTGTCCATATTCATTTTGTTGAATATTTGCTAAATAATTGGGGGTGGACGTCTAGACTGCTTTTCTCAGTTTTTATTGTTAAATTTCAATTTTGCAGAAAAATATACATGAGCTATTAAGCTGATTGTTTTTACTAATGGCTTTACGCTGGGGGAAATGAGAACACCCAGAGTCAACACAAACGACTTCAACTGAGACACAAGATTTTGTGGTGTTTTTTTTTTTTGCACGATATTTGTTAGCTAAAGACCCAAACTAGATGCAGGAAAGCCACTTTTCCATGTGTACAGATGCCAAGGTTATTGCAGTGATGTCCTCTCCTGTGCGCATGTGCTGCGTTACACGGTCAGTTTCTAAGAACTCAGCCCAATCTAAACATCTGTTTCTCAGACAGCTTGATTGAAGGCCAGAAAGGAGCCTGGTCAT
This sequence comes from Gallus gallus, assembly GCF_016699485.2. NCBI lineage: Eukaryota > Metazoa > Chordata > Aves > Galliformes > Phasianidae > Gallus > Gallus gallus. The sequence goes on along the minus strand of NC_052535.1, from coordinate 65,241,685 downwards.
TCAAGGGTGCTTGAAATGAACCTTAATAGCTTCCAGGCCTGGAGAAATCTCTGTGCTGCTGCCAGAGTTATCTGCAAAGGAGGGGGAAGAGCAGGCCTCAAGTTTTTTTTATGTGACTAAATTATCCACCATCTGCAGCAAAGCTGTTGCCACATGGCTATGTTAAGAAAATGGGAGGCCTTTAGCTCATATGAGTTGGTTTAGGAATCGCAGAGAAGGTGGAAGTGATTTAAGAAAGACAGAACATGCAGGCATAACATTTCTGTATGTGTTGTTTATACATAAATACATATTTTAAGAAGGTTTATTTCAATTCTGTGCGCTCAAAAAATTGAGCTATAAGAAAGAGAATGTGAACTATTCTAGACACAACACAGATGCATTGCTTTTATTTGAATTCCCTTTGTTTAAACTTAAGCAATACTATGGTGAGATTTGGAGTAAGGATCATCTTGACCTTTTTACTGCTCAGAATTTACTCTTTTATATGTTTTTGGCAGTTCTGTTCTCAATTGAAAGTATATAATATATATTTCTTAGAATAGTAAGAAAATTGGATTGTTTTTGATTGTTTTTTTTTACTCTATTAGTATAATCAAAATGTGCTTTATAAATAAACCTTTAGTTGTCTGTATTCTATTCCTTCTTTGCCATGCTGTCCTCAGATGAAATTGTGCATTTTTAGGGCATACCCCTTGAGAAAATGCAGTGGTTTTTTTGGACTGCAACAATTAGTTGCTTCTGAAATGTAGAGCTCTGTATGTGATTGGTACCTTACCTGTCTCATGGCTGCTCCTTAGTAATTTTTAAAAAAGCACCTATATTTCTGAGGTCATGGGAGCCAATAATCCAGCAGAGCAGAGCAGAGTAGGATCTGCTTGGCTGGAAAGCAGCTTTACAGGAAAGGACTTGGTGTCCAGGTGGATGACAGATTGAGCAGCACTGAACAGTCTGTGTGATAAAGGTCAAAATGCAGTGAGCTGTATTCCTCAGTGAGATCTTCAAGAAATGATGCTGACACCTGCATCACTGTCACGGAAGTAATAACTGGATGATGCCAAGAGTGGAACAGCTGTGTGACTGTGCAGGTGACCAAGCACTGGTATAGACTGCCCAGAGCCTGCGGAGTCTCCTCTCGGAGGACATGGGTACCCACCTGCTCTGGATGTCCCTGCTTGAACAGGGATGGGACCAGATGGACCCAAAGGTCCCTGTCCACCTCAACCATTCTGTGATCTGCCACAGCAGATTTGATTGGCTTACTCTGAGATGTGTGGTTATGAGTGCAGGATTTGTATTAATGTAGTCGTTAATGGGTGCAGCTGTATTACTTAGTCTTAAGTCATAACTTTGAGCTCTTTGCAAATAGCTGTAGTTCTCTTGATTTCAGTGTATGAGTATTTGTGATGTTTCTTAGAATGACAGGAGTTTCTGAGTTTTGTTTGATGCTACCCTAAATTGCTGATTTTTATTTTTTTTTGTTTGTTTCATGATACAATCAAATAAAATTCCATAGAAAGACCAGTGCTGTTGCTTCAGACATCCACCCCTTCTCTGAGTTCTTATGCATAGCTGTAATGATAAGTGATGTAATGTTCTCATTTGGGAAATGGCCTCTAGATCCAAGTTATGGCAGATAAAATTGTTTTGACTTAAATTCTCACTTGCTGCAGTGCATGACAAAGCTCTTGAGGTGAGCTTTTCTCCTGGCATGATTTGTCTGATCTGCTGCTGTCAAGGCCGCTGCAAAAGACTTGCTTTCTTATGGTAAATGTTAGCAAAGAAACACAAAGGAAAGCATGAAACACTTGGCTTTTGTCAGCTTAATAGTGTCAAAATAAGCCTGGTTATGTTGTATCTTCCTGTAGGACTTGGTAAGTCCAGAGTATAAGGCAAAAGAGCTTTAATATCCCTTTAACATAGGTTGTGGATTTGGTTTAGAAACACAGAAGCAACGTGAAGATTTTTTTTGTCATTTTCCTCAAAAGCTTATAAAGATTTTTCTGCATATATACATCCTACTTTGTGTTACTGTCCTGAAAAGATCTTCTTTTAATCAGTGATGAAGAACGATACAGATACAGAGACTATGCAGAAAGAGGCTATGACCGCCATAGGACAAGCAGAGAGAAAGATGACCGACACAGAGAGAGGAGACACAGAGAGAAAGAAGATACAAGACACAAATCATCTCGAAGGTTTGATTTATTTTTTTTTTTTTAATAGGATACTAAAGACTTAACCAGCTTAAAAAAATAATTTCTTAAAAGAACCCCAAACAAACTGGAGTTCTGTGGAAAGACTGTAAACTCTTAGATGTACTACTTGGAACAAGTCTGCTGTATAAAATGTGGACAGACAAAAAGCGGTGTTGGTGAGGGGTAACTTCATACTGATGCACGTGACTGTCTTACATAGTGAACAGAAATGATGAATTTGGGGAAAAAAATCTAAAATGATGGGTCAGAAAGAGGTAGAGTGAAGCTGACATTCATCAGCATTAACACATGAATGTAGTGAAATCCATCTTAGTTTCGCTCCATAGGAATTGTTCATCTTGATCCTTTTTGACTTAGAAATTCAGGGGAAGGGGATGAATAAGAATACTAAGGGTAGTAGTAGGGACGTGACATAACTAGAATTATCACTATTAGGATATGGGTTGCAAATCTAAATATTACTCAAATATCGCAGTAAAAAAGTACAGGATGTGTGAATGTACATACCACTACTTGAACAATTCAGCTCGATTTTGATGTCCAGCTTCTATGTGGGACAGAACAGGAGCAGGCGCCACTTTTCAAGTACGAACGCAAAGGCTGTGGTTTTCAGTGCTCTTAAGAAGGGGGGGCCTGAAGTGTCATGCAATGGCTTGAGGTGTATTTTCCCTCTTTTTCTTTAGTAACAGCAGACGCCGCCACGACAGTGAAGAAGGGGACAGCCACAGAAGGCACAAACACAAAAAATCCAAACGAAGCAAAGAAGGAAAAGAAGCCAGCAGTGAACCCGCTCCTGAGCAGGAAAACACTGAAGCTGCCCCCGCGGAATAGGCCTGTGTGATTTTTGCCTATTGGCATATATATTAGTGCCAGAAATAGATTCCTATAAATCTTGTTATTTTTCTGGTTATTAAAATAATTTGTTCTTAATCTTGTTCTGTTAGTACGAGATGGAAAGTTACTTGGTTTTGGTTTTGGTTTCGGTTGGCTTTTTTTCTGTTGGGTTTTTTTTTTTTTTTTTTTGAGAATAAAAGAATAAATTTTTCACATTAAGATTCCTTTCACTTTTAAGAAGCAGCGAGAAAACATCTTTCTTACAGCGAGAGGATGATGCTCTTTCAGCATATGTAGGGATTAAACTCCTTCTATGGGATCGTCTCCCTTTTTCGTAAGCCGGTGGGAAGGTCATTCTTCTGCTGGCTTTATTATATACACCAACATCTGGAACAGTGTGAGTTCAGTATAGCTTTTGGAGGTCACATTTGAAAAGCTCGTCCTTTACTGCGGGGACAGGAAGAAATTGCAGACTCTTCAAGAACTTTATACTGAAGCGTAATGAAAACAAGAGGGGAAGGGGAAAGGTGCTGACTGTTCTCAGTCTGATGGAACACTGAGTGAGTGTGGTGATCGTACACTTGGTAATTACATCTGGTTTGTGTGGGCGCAGAAGGAAGAATTAAACTGGATAATCATTTCTGCTGCTTTTCAGTGGCTTAAGAGAAAGTTCATTTCAGTCTCTGTTCTCGGGGACAGCTGTGCCTAACGTGATAAAGATGAACAAACGCAGCCTGTCCGCATTGCTGGCTTTTAGGAGGGGAAAAAAAAAATTAAACTTTGAAAAATGAGTATCTTGCAGAGAAAGGCAAAGAACTATTTTAAGAGAAAAATAAGTCCATCATCACTTTCAGATTACCTTCTAGCACAGTGACATGGGAGGTTGGCATGGCAGCACAGCAGAAGTTACACTTTGTCATCAGGGTAGCGGTTCATTCTCTTTTGGATGAAAATAACATCTGTACAAGTACACAGTTACAGTTATTTTTAATAACTTTAGAAATTCAATTCACAGTTTTACAGACTAACAGAGGGTACTCAAAAGTCTTGAAAATCTCAGCTTCATGCCGACCCGAAAAGGTACACATAACCAAAGTGCTATTTGTGTGTTGGATAAAAACCTTCACCTGATTTTTGCAATGAGAAAAACTGCAAGGATTTCTTCCGTAGGTCATTCAAGGAATTCTTTTCCTAAATCAAAATAAAATGGGTGAGCAGGAGGTGCTGCTCCCTCCATCTCATTATTTTTATAATGCGTTAAATAGATATATAAAAAACAAACAAACAAAAAAAGCCTGAGAACATGGGGAAGGAATGACTCAAGTCTGTAGCTTAAATCACTCTAAAGTGATTCTTTGACGTGTGTCCTGGCTTTGTCTAAACTTGGCTTTTCTTGACATGCAGGTTGAAATTTCACAAACCATTTCTTTATAAACACATATTTGGCCTCCCAAAAAGCAAAGATGGCTGACATCTGTGGTGTTTCTTGTTTTTGCTTGCCTTTCTTCTGTGTTAAATTACGTCTTGTAATCTCCACGAAGATTTGTTTTATAAAAAAGTGCCAGGCCAGGAGACAATCGTGAGAGTGATTTTTCCTTTCAGTTCTTTGAGCATCCTTGCCAAGCAGGCGTGCATCATTCCTGATGTGTTTCTGCCATTGACAGCAAGGAGGATATCACCGCATCTGAAAAAACAAAAGGCAAAACATGAGAATATGAAACAAGGGCACTCCTCCTTGGGAAATGCCACAGTATGTCCATTCATTGGGTAGGAGGAGTGTCACCATACCTTCTCAGGCTCACTGCTGTTCATGAATAAGGGAACAGCAGCATAGAGCAGTGTCCTATCACTGTCTACCTAAGTTGATTTCCCTCCTTCTTATAATCCCTTTTTAGTATTGTGGTTGGATGGTTTTGTTGTTTGGTTTGGCTTTTATTTGAGCTTTGGGGTGTAGGTAAGCTTCTCTGCTGGCATTCTTTTTACTGCCCTAGAAATCAACCTGATGCATCTTATACTACAGATTGCTAAGAAAGCCATCCAGAAATACTCTAAAATTAAAGTTAAATCTGTTTATGTTCAGGACGCTTGTGTCCTGTTTTCAGAGCTTAATTCTGTACTCCATTGAGCTCACTAGAAAGTCTTAATTAATTTGTTAATATGAAGAAATATGCTTGTCTTCCTACCTGTCAGAGGATTCCTTTTATTTCCCCATTCACAGCATTCAAGTAAAGCTTCTTTAACAAATAAAAAACCTGGATGAAAGACTACTCAGTGAGAAGTAGCATTTACCATTACCTGATCCTTCCATCGTTGTATGCTGGTGTTCCCCCGACAATGGATTTGATAAAGAAAGGTTTGTTCCCGGTGTGTTCTTCATAGCCTCCCACAATGCTGAAGCCGAGGCTCCCGGATGTATTTCTTCGTAACACGATTTCTTTGCAGCTGTACAAATACCTGAAACAAAGCAGTCTGATTAAATGTCTTCTGGCTAACTCTGGATTAATGAGGCATCTGCCTCTTCATATGCTTGTAGAGCGTTTTGAAGATGTGAAATAACAGCAGAGTTCCCCTGTAGTAAACGCTGTTTCCTTCTTTCCTTCAGTGCTGCTTTCCCCCACCAGTTACCCTAGAAGTGAAAGAGCTGGCTGATCTTGGATTTAAAATAATAAATCAGTTGGTTCACATGGTAAGATTTAATGGAAACGTTCTAGTTACGACCGAAAGTGATGAAAACGCTCTCAGACTGGATTTAATATTTGTAAGCTGTAATTCCAGAAACTGTATTTCATTTGCCTCGTACAATCCACTGACTGCTTTTATCTTCTGTGTGTGATTAATTGTGTCAAAAGTAGCCAGGCACTGAGAAGTAAAAAGAAAAAAATCCAAGGCCAATGCATTGAGCCAGGATTACAGCAGTGGCAGAGCTCACACAAAGAAGAATACCAGGAAGAAGGAATCCTGAGCTTTTCTTGCCAAGCAGCATGGTGAGTTGGAGCATGGAGGATGAGCAGATCCCATTCATTTCAGTCAGTGCATTGGAGTACTGAGCCTGCTGTTGGAAACAGCTTATCCTGATGTAACAACTATCAGTATTTTTGCTAAGTGAGCTGCAGTCTGCCTCTCCTGCCTCTTGTCTTTTTAAAATGTATTTTGTGATACTGTAGGATCATAGAATCCTTAGAGCTGGAAGGGACCTCTGAGGGCCATCTAGTCCAACTCCCCTGCAATGAACAGGGACACCACAGCTAGATCAGGTTGCCCAGGGCCTGATCCAGCCTTGCCTTGAATGTCTCCAATGACAGGGCATCAACCAGGTTATACTTATTCAAAGCTTAGCTGAAACAAAGAATAGGGGAAATTAAGAGCAGCATGAGGATTAGACTCTTACATTTTGCATATGGCTCGTGAGTACATTACTTAGAATGCCTGTTTAGTTCTTTCCATTTTAACCAATTAGAAAGAAAAAATAGTTACAGAACAACAGAGACTTCTGTCCTTAATTCTTAATCCACTCATCATTATCAGTTTGCCCAGGAATGACTGAAAAGCCTGAAAATCCTTTTGCTATTCCAAATCCAAACTGACAGGCTGGCCTACAGCAAGAGCTGCAACAAGCTCTATTCAGAAACACTTCAGGTTTCTAAGAAACAGTTGACCCTTCTTCCGTAGAAGGATGAATAACCTTATCTCAGAGACCACTACGTCTAGTGCTTTAAATTGTGCCAAATAACACTTCTGCTGTGTTTCACAGCAGGATTTCATAGTAGTAATCAATTAGTCCCCCAGGGCCTACAAATATTCACCTGCTGCCAGGATGGTAGGTATATAATGTTTGCACAGGCATTCACTGGCTGCTAATGTAAGAAACAGGTGACGTTTTTTTCTCTCCTCAGCAGCCAGGCATTAGTGCTTTACCATCTGTGGACTTAAATGTGCAAAATCACTCAGGACCTCTGTGTTTGATGGTGCTTATCAAGGTCATGACCAAGCGGTGCCAGGGCCCAGCCGGTAGTGCTATTACCCTGTGTTGGTTTGGGGGGCAGGGGCTCTGCTGCCCAGCATGATGGTCTTTACCTAAGGAAACTGGAAGGTTAAATACTGATGCTATAGAAGAACTGTCAAGCAGCTAAAGACATGAGAAGAGGATGCAGTGAAGGCAAGGCTTACATGCATTGGGTACAACATTCTGTAAAAGAAAAAAAAGACAGTTACAGTTTCCATCAGTCTGGAAGGCAACAAATACATGCTATTGAGGTACATGCTAGATATAAGTAAAATAGAGATGGCTTGCTAGCATTAGCACATGCCGTACCTAACTACCAAGCCAAAAGGTAGTTTTCTTTAATACAGTGGCTGAGTTTCAGTTGCCCATTGCCCTTGCACCATATCTTGATAGGAATAAACTGATGTTCTGATGTTACAGAGCACCGAAGGTTCATACCACCTGTCCTCAGCACGGCTGTTTTGTTCTGGACATGGACCCCTAGGTCCTGCCCCAATGCCCCATGCCACCTACTGCTGACAAAAGGGCTGCAACCTGCCCCTTTAAAGTGGAGTTTCAGCATCTCCATCCTATAGGTTACAGGGCACCAACATGGCAGTGCACCACACGTCAGCCATTCATCAGTGCTGCTGGGAACATGAAAGTGATGTCAGGAGCCCAGCACATGGGATGCCAAGCTACATCCCAGGCTGTTCCTGCAGTGTCCTCAGCAAAGAGCAGCCTGAAGGGAGGCATTTCATCTGGCTCTTTCCAGCTGTGTAGTAATCAAGGGAAGCTAAGAAGTGCCAAAGAGAGAAAATGAAACACTGCTTGCGTCAGCTGAAGATGCTTAGTGTGCCTGAGTAGATTAGTTTTCTGTGGTGGTAACCCCCAGCCCAAGTGATCTGACCCAGTTAAGCTGCCATAACCCACTAAACTGCAAGTAGTCCAAAGTGAACTGCCCTCTGTCTGGGAACAAAGCTGCTCACAGTCTTTTGCTGCTATATCTAAGTATGCCAATGGTCAAAAAGCTGAGGACAAGGAGTAATTTATGTGTGAGCTGCCTCAGATTTGAGCCTTGCGGATAAGCAGCCTAGACACAGTCCTATCATAAGAAATGCTGCATCCAAGCATCAGTTACTGCTGGCCAAGGAGTTTAAAATTGCCTGTTTTCAACAGCAACGTACAGTTCCCTCCTGTTACAAAGCATAGGTAGCCCCGTGACCTGGGATTCAAAGCCAACCTGGCCGCAGAAGGATGGCAGCAATAAGGTTGGGAAAATGGGGCACTGCAACAGGGGAGCATCTGGCACCTGAGCGGAGCCATGTGTGAGAAGTGCACCCATAGGAGCCTGGAGGGAGTTAATTTGGAAGAGCTCCACATTTTAGGCCCATGTTTAGGAGCTCCTCCCAGCTCCATGTTTTAGGCCCAGTACTACCCCTGGTTTGCGGAATGACTTTGGCCAACTCCTGTCTTCCTCGTCTCACTTTGCAGATGAACAAAAGCACTCATGTGAAGTACTAACGCTTGTAAATGTTATGACAGGATGATGTATAAAGTATTTTTAAGTGCTAGCTGGGGGAAGGAAACGTAAGGAGAGAAAAGAAAGGAGAGCTGGAACACAGGCCGGAGCAGGAGAAACGTCACAGGGCCAGAGAAATACTTTTCACCAGCTGCTACACATTATTTGCTCTGTGCATCCTTAACAACATTTCCCTCCAACAATAAACGTGACCCGTCTTCCTCAACAACAAAAAATTAAATTAGCTACCCTGAAATAAGTCTCCAGGCTGGAATGCTTACGTTTCTGCATCACTGTTTCCTACAGCCCGCAGCCCCTGCGCCCATGCAGTCCAAGTTTTGACAGATGTCAGATTCACATGTGTGTCTATTTTATGGCCACCCCGTGCTGGACAGTGCTACAGAAAGAACAGGGAAGCTGTTTACGTACTAGCAAATCACAGAAAAGTGACTGAGGCCAATATTAAGGCTGCCAAAATTCAAGTGAGTTCCGCAAACGTTGAACTGTGCAGGACGGCTTTTCTGATGCGGTGAGCTTCAGTGAGGACAGATCACCTGGCTGTCTGATTCTGCTGCTACCGGCTCGATCCAGAGGTTTTTCCTCACATAGGTATGCACTGTCCATCTTCCCGAGTACCTCACATGATCTCATACAGCGATGATTCTGACATTGCTATCTTTCCACTAGCTGTTCCAGTTGTTCTTAGATGCGGGCACCTTGGAGCAGTCCCTCTGGTAAACGGTATGGTTTTACTTCACGCTCCTTGCTCCATGGTTGCACGCCAGGCACCTTTACCCAGACGGGCCTGTCTGAGGCGTGTGCAGGCAGAGAATCATTTTCTGTAGCAGCTTGGAAATCCATGGGACTTCTGGAAATACCTCGAGATCTGCTGGGCTGTGATCCTTGCCAAATGCACACTGAAGGGCAGGTAGGAAAAGGCTGAATGCTCAGACCGGGGGGGGAAACGAGCTCATACGATACATTCATACGAGCGTGCATTGTGGGGGAAAGTGAAGACTCCAACTGTATGTACCTAATGAGCAAATCCAGATCTGATCCTCGTGCCCCACATGCACCAACCAATTCCTTCTGAGGATGAAGTACACCTTTGTTACCATCGCTCCTGCCCAACCCTGGCCCCTATCTCAGCCTGGTGGTGGGACCAGCGTGCTGCCTGAGCATACTAATGCCCTACTCCGGGTTGGCAGAGAAAGGCCACACTGTGCTTGCCATTGCAGCTGGGATTCGAGCACAATGAGCTTCCTGTTTGCAAGCTTGCTGACTTTGGGGCTGATTTTCCTGCAGACTAAACAGGTGGGAATAGCTTCACACATGCAGCCTTTGGAAGGGGGGATAGAGGGAGCCTAGATATTGCTTTTAAATGAAGAAAAAAATACCTCCCTTTTCCTCACACACTTCAAAGCAGTACTGATGGATGGAAATACCAGGTGTGAGTCTGCAGCACTGTGGAGCTCTGTCCTTCACCTCAGTCACCTCAATGAGGACATGGGAACTTGGGGCAGCTGTGGGTAGGAGATGAAAAGCAGGCAGTTCAGGCTGTCTATGCAACAGAGCAGAGGTGCGCTGAGAGCAGAAGCAGATAGGATGCATCGCTTGTGCCCATTTATCTATGGACTCAAAGGCAGGACTCAGCACCACAAGACCTGCTCTGCTTGCCTTCTCTCAACAAGGACCATTACTCATGCTCCAGTGCTGCATGTCATCACCTGTAAAATGCAGTGGTCACAGTCAGAAACGCAGAGGAAGTGAGCAGGAGTGAGAACCTCACTATTTCTGCCTGCCTGCCATACGACTGGGATAGCGGAGTTCAGCATTCCTAAGGGAGCCGGTGAAAGGCCATTGGTTTTCTGCTTTTTCTTGTTACTGCTTTTCCTTCGCAGGAATAAGAGTTCAGTCCTCTCCACTGTAGGAGGAACCTCCCATCCATGGGTGATAGGCACACAACCATCCTGCTCTAGACAAAGGTGTTAGCTTCAGACGGGGTCACAGAGCACACCCATGCAAGGCATCATTTGGCCATCACAGCAGAGCTTGCTGCAAGGTGAAGGAGCTCAGCATGGCTCAGTGCAGGAGGAGGAAGAGCATCCAATCTCTGTGCAAGTGGGAAGGTGAGGTCATGTCCTGAATTTGGGCAAGGCCCACTTGCCTGCAGACTGCCTCTTCTCACAAGAGAAAGAGACTTTCTGAACTGCCACCGGCTTCAGGAATATGGGTGGAAGTTGCTAGTAGGCTGAATTCTTCATTCTTTGAGGCTGGGGAAGGAGGGTTGCCACCAGTGTGATGCTGGCTTTGTGCATCCATAGACTCACAGAGTGTTTTCAGTTTGTACTCCACAAAATGTCTCTGAAGCTGCAGGTATACGCTGTGTGCACCAACTGGGAGAGAACTTCAAGGCATGTGACGTGGCTTTCATTATCCTTACTGAAAGGACAACACAGCTGCTTCCTGTGTGTGACAAATGTGCTTCTTCCAGTCGGGGGTGGGGTGAAGAGAGGTGATCTGGAGATGCTGGCCAACCGTATGCACTGTGCAACATCTGGGCAAAGCCAAACAATCCAGCTGCCTTTGGCAAGGGAGAATGAAGGCTGTGCAGCTTGGGAGCAGCAGGAGGGGCAGCTCTGCCTTCTGCAGGGTGGTCGAGCCAAGGCTTCCATACAAGTTCTTCCTCTCACTCCCTAAGTGCCAGATATGTTTTCAGGACTGGAACAACTCAGGATACTTCCCTCCCTTGCGAAGGGATCTGCGTGTCTATTTTTCCATGTACACATACCCACTTACAAAAGGGAGGTATTTAGAGGAAAGTCTGTGACGGAGCCTGGATTTAATTAACATGTCAGGGCAATGAATCAAGCCAAAAGAGAGAACTGCCAGAGAACACAAATCTTTCCTCCCACTCCCCTTCAGCGGGAGGCGGCCGCTGCCGGACTCACCGGGGCAGCCCCAGCCACGTCACCCAGGACGGCGACCACTCGCTGTGCTCGGCGGCCTCGCTGCGCTCCCGGCCATCACATGTCCTCATCTCCAGGGCCTTGAGCACCACCGAAGAGCTGGTGTTTTTCAGCAGGGCCACAGCCTCGTTCCGACTGACCCCTGTCAGGTCGATTCCGTTCACATTCAAGAGGATGTCACCTGTGATAAGAAAGGGATGGTTGAAAAAACACTGCAGATGTTGCTAAGATGCATCCCCATCGATAACAAGCCATATCCAGAGCCAAGAGCTTGCTGTCTAATGGAGATGTTGATGGCATCACCTAACGCACTTCCCATAAACGCTGTTTGTCCTTGCAGAGGGACACCCCCTTCCAAACCTGGGGTTCTCTTGCTGCGCCCCATCTGCATCCCCTGTGCTGGCAGCCCCAGCACTGCTGAGTGAACCTGTCCTGTGGTCTGCCCCTAGGAGGCAAGCAACACTCTGAAGGCTGCTCAAAACCTTGGAAGCCTATGGTACTGTTGTAACATCATGTATTCATTTGTTTCCAATTTTATCAAATTAACCAGGCTGAATTTTCCATGCTGGGTTGTCTGCTTCATGATGAATCTATTGTTTTTATTATTTTTTTTATTTTTTGGAAAATGCATCCCACTGAGAGGCAGTTATTTCCCAGCAGGAGGCAAGGAGAGAAGCTGCCGGTTTGCTCCTGTTGTTGTGCTGTCACACACGTTGTATGGAGAAGCTACAGTTCCTGCAAAAGGAGATCCCTACATAGGCTGGGGTGGGCTCTGGGTCTCAAAAAGACACATTCTCTCCCTGTTCTGACTGACCTGGTGCTGTGAGGAGCAGGGTAATCCCTTCTGTGCAGTCAGAAATTCCCTGCAGCTTCGGGACAGCGTGACCCAGGTGAAGCTGAGAAGACACAGCATCCCCAGAACAGTGGGATCTGTAATCATTCCTCTGCCCTCTATCAGTTCTTGCAAAAAAGACTGAAAAAAAAATGCTCCTCACCTTGCTCCAATGGCTTGTGCTCATGGAGGGGGGAGAATCCATGAATGCCTCCAGTTGCATCAAGAGCCAAAGGGAGGTACAAAGCCAATGTTTTTAGACAAGATATTGAGCCACAAGGCATTAACATTGCTTCATACATGGTGGGAATTCTGCTGAGCTATCTCTCTTAGAACTCATAAATTATATGGCAAACAAGCTCAAAAATGTACATAAAAAAAAACCCAGAACAATCATGAATGTTGCATAATGAAGATTTCACCAGTTAGGAGATAGTGGTGTAGGCTCATTTTTTCGTGTGAAAAATGATTATTTCCTACCACAATACGCCTACGTTTCCCTTCATAGAGGTGGCTGCTGCTGTGAGTTATTCTTTTTTTGGGGGCTGACTTCAGACTCTCTCATCTGCCACTTCCCAACAGAAGCCTCTGGGACAGCTGAAAGTGTCAGGGCGTGATGCTTTTGCAGTATCCCTGCTTTTCAAAGGAACCCTTTGAATTAAAGCAGGCTGGCAAGATCCCCATCCTTTTACCTGTTTTTATCCTGCTGTCTCTGCTGATAACTCCTCCCGGTTCAACGCTTATCACGTAGATAGGCAAATCCCATTCTCGGTTCGTTGCTCCGCCTGCCACCGTCATTCCCAGTGATTCCGTGTGATCTTTCCGGACAGCCACCACCTTCTCGTGACAGGTGACAGTGTGAAGAGTGCTCTGTGATGGCAAAAACAGCAACAACAAACACGGTGGGCATGGAGACCCCCTGATAGCTTAAGCATTTTCTACCGAAGCAAGTATTTGCCAGGAAACACTTAGGGAATACCAAAGCACTTGGCAGCTGCCTGCCACGCCTGGGCTTAGGCTCTGTAGAGTCAGAGGTGCAACCAAAATAACCCACACCTTAAAGTCAGACACTGCCCCCACTGAACTCAGAAGTGTCTTAGCTATGAAACTACGAGGAGTAGGTCTTCGAAATGTAAACACAAAGTACAGTTAAAAAGAAAAAAAGAAGAAGAAAAAAGAAAAGTTCTCGATGCTAAGATCAGCTAGGACCACCAGGGTTCCTCACTTCTGTAACAATCGGGCTATGAACAGCCCTGCCCCTCTTGCAGAAGCCCTCTTGGAGCTAGAATAGCTGCTAAAAGTATTTCACATGTAACCTCCCACCCCCTTCTCATTCACAAGCGTGACCTCACATTCATCATATGCAAAAATAATCTATAAATCTCATTTAAAGCCACATTAATCTCCTTCAATCAATTTCAGATCCCACAAGGACATCCCACCTTGATTCCTGGGCCAGCAGAGCAGAAAGAGGAGCAGGCGGGCCTGTGCCACCACCGAGGTGGAGGAAGGGAGAGAGCAGCAACAGGGTTATATGGGAACAGGGAGGAAAGAGGAACAGCCTGGGTGGGAATTCTGTGGTGCAGGGACAGCTATGTGGAGTGCTTGTTTATGCATAGTGCTGGAATGGCTTCATCTTTGGGGAAGCCGCAGACCCTTGGGAACAAAAAGGCAAAGAGTTTGGTGAAAAAGATCTCTCCATCACTGCAAGTAACAGCAAACCAAGGCAGCTGTTTGGACACACCAGCTCTGTGTGCAGCACATGGGCACTGTGTCAGAGTCATTGGGTTTATGGCTTCCAACTGAACCTAAACAATTCTGAGGCTTTATGATATTCTCCTTTATAAAACATAGGTGTTCCAATCCAGCTCATTTTGACCATTCCAAAGACCACATCTGCCTTCAAGGTGTAAATGTTTTAAACTCTGTGGAGTTCTGTCTTTGTGCAAACTAAACTTAACGTTTCATCCACGTTTGCACAAAAAAAATGCTGCCCTTCTTCCCCTTTGAGAAGGAATGGGTTTCTGTCAGGAAACAGCCACTTTCTGAAGCGAATGGTGGAAGGGCACTACTAATTTTCACAACAACAGAATACGCAATTTTGATTAAGGTTGAACTCAGAGCAATCCCGTTACTCTTGCCATGTCCATCATGTCCCAAACACCACAAATGCTGGCTGATAAGCCAGACAGGGCTCTATTTTTGAGGAATCAGTGCTTCCTAAGCAGTGCTGGCAAACAAATTGTCCTGTTACATTTCAGTGAAGAATCATAAAAGCAGTGGTAGTTGTATACTCAAGCACATAGGATCAGTTTTCCTTTGAAGCTGCTCTATCCACATGTCCTTTTACATGGCTGCAGATAGAGAGGAATTAGGGTGGCTCAGTTGAGACGAAGGCAGTGATGAAAGTGAAGCAAAGCCTTTTTTAGTAAACACACGTAGAGCTTTCCTGGAAGGACCACTGATAATGAGTAAACCAGTTGAAAGGCGGTGTTTATCAGCAACTGCATTTCAATGCATTCTCTTCCAAACAATTGTCCTCCTCTGTCATTTTGAAGTGACCTCAGAGGTCAGAAGGAAAATATAGCAGTTCATTTTCTCCTTTTTAAAAAATATTTGGGGGTATGTTTACTGTAAGATAAATATTTACAGCAGATTATTACAACATCAAAGCCACGATGCTGTGTCTGGAAGAGGCATTTCACCTGAAGGCTAACCTGCTTGCAAGTCCACAGAATGTCTCCTGCTCAAGAAATGGGGTGACTTAAGTACTAGGCATTTAGTGAGAGAGGAGCAAGAGATCAGTTCCAATTAAAAACAAGTGTTATTTAATTAAATGGCAAAGCTCCCACTGACTTCAAAGAAATCAAATCTGGCCTATTTCTGCATTACAGCCCTGCTCAACAGCCTCTGCTGCACAAGAAAGTGTTCCTGACACGTTCTCTTTTCTGAATCCAGGCAGAAGCTACAACCATTTGGGCTGGACATCCCCCTACCTTGCAGACCAGAAAACAGCTTACAAGGCCCCAAGTCTCCCAGCACACCACACACAGCCCATCACTACCACTGCAAAAGGAGGTGGCATTAAATGCCACCCTCCCCTTTCTGGTGGCTGACTGCCATTGGTACCAGCCTGAAAGAGAATTGCCTTCTCACTCTTTCCACATGGATGCAAGTTGATAGCAGGGCAACAGCTTGGCCCAAAGTGATTTCTCAGCCCTTGTATGAACAAGGTGGCTGCTGGAAGCTGGAGTTCACTCTTGGCATCAAATGCAAGGCTTGCAAGTGCTTGCAGCCCATGTTTATGTACATGAGAGCTGCTTCCCTCAAAGAGAGTGTTCCTGACTTGTTAATACCACCTGCTAAGTTCAACCCAGGGGAAAAAAATAAAAAGCTAAAATTCAACAAAATTCAGGTCAGTTAGCAGTCCTTCTATCTATCACACATAACAAAGCAATTCCACTGATGGCAGCAGGTAGCAGATCCACCAAACCATACACACGTAACAAACTCCCTTGACAGTAAACTGCAGCCAATATGCACTGCACTGCCTTGTGTGTGAGCAGGAGCACACGCTGCATTTGGACACTGTGCAGACCCCAGGCCTGCAAGCATTATGCCTGCACTAATGTCTATTAAAAAAAAATAACATTTTAAGCCTGCCAAAGCTTAGAGTTTAAAGATCTTGAATTGCAAATGATGCTCAGTTGAACCTTCAGCAAAAAGCAGGAGAAATTCAAACTGACATGCTTGTACTCTATAAAAGGGCAAATAACACTCCAGTAGTGATTGTATAATCCCAAAAGCCCGCGGTGTCTGAAGATAGTCATGTCCACTGGCTGCACTGATCTTCAGATCTATTGCCAGAGCATCTTCTCTGAGACAGGCTCTCCACTGCCAGCACAGAGATGAAGGGAGGTGGTAGTAGCTCAAAGTTTTGTTTCCTGGCCCTGATCTTCCCTGGACAGTGCCCCAGCAGTGGCACTAGGCAGAAGCCCACAGCAGCCCACTCACGCTCTAGTGGAGCATGCATATCTTGAGGCAAACTGGAAATCCCCCCACAAGCTATGGCCTATTCATCAAAAGATGATTTTTTAGCCTTAGAAGGACAGTTGCAAGGTCAACGCTGACCTGCAAAGCTCATAGATACCCCAAATAATGTTGAATTTACCAATTTTTGTCCAAAACCTCTTGGTATAGGAAGAGAAAATGGGGATCTAGGGCAGTGTATGAAAAACAAGCAATGTAGTCTCATATGGTACCAATTAATCAGATCTCCATGGTAGAGCTAGCAGGTGCTCTGAGCATCACTAGAAATCATATAGCAGCAATATAAGATAACTGCTGTCACATATCTCCCTAAGGAAAGCATTACTTCATTAGTAAGTAATGTTTTGCAGATGCATGATTAGTTGGGCACTACTGCTACTGGCTAGTGGCTACCAGGAATCGACTGCTCCATGATTAACTCCTGTTGATCCTTACCAAGAGCTGGGATTGAGACTTCACAGAAAATGAAACTAACAGTAAAGATACACTGCTATATTTTTTACTCATTAAAAACATTGAATAAATGTAGTTTGTTTTTTTTTTAAAAAAAAGGAAGCCTGCAAAGACTATCATTAAGCATCTGTGTAATGCAGAGCTAGGCTCGTCTCCTGGCTGATAGCTGTGCACCCAATCTGGCAGCTGGGTCAGCCCAAAGGACTCTTTAGGGGCACTTCTAACCACCCATCGGGTAGGATGGATTTAACCAGCCCCGCTGTTCACCTTCCTGACATCCCCCCTGGTGCAGGGGGCTGAGGA
Organism: Gallus gallus; assembly: GCF_016699485.2. NCBI lineage: Eukaryota > Metazoa > Chordata > Aves > Galliformes > Phasianidae > Gallus > Gallus gallus. Next base: position 65,224,521 of record NC_052535.1, on the reverse strand, counting down.
CCAGTTCATGAGGCTTTGCATATGGGTGACACTCAGAGTAATTGATGTAAATTAACCAGGAATGTGACTTAAACTTAGAGAAATAAAGAAATTATTTCCTGCAAAGATGTTCTTGCATACAGTAAAACTATGTTCAATCTACCATAGTTTCCCACAGAATTAAACAAAAGCCACTCTCACTCATCAGGAGCACCTCCATACCACAGTTTAATCCGGACTGAGTGGCGGTACTCCTACTTAAAATTATGACTGCAGATGATCCAGAGTCACTTTTCTGAAAGCAGGCAAGTCTTGAAAACACAGAAGAGAGCACCTAAGCCCCTCTGACACAGGCTGCCATTTTCTAGATCAACACCATACTCCTTTGTCCCTGTCCTTCTCCTCAGCTCAAGGACAAGACCTGGATACTGAGATACTTGCAGGGGAGGGCACTCCCAGTGTTCCTGCTGTAAAGATGACAGTCCACAGGGTCATACAGCAGTGGCACAGTCAAGTACAAGCTTTCAAAACCAGCAGAAAACTGGTATGCTTTCCATGGCCAGTGAAGACCTCCCAGCTCTTTAGCTTAATAATGACTGTAACTTTCAAGAAACTTATAGGAATCTCTTAGATCTACCTATGAAAGCTGTTTCCTGCAGACATTGCTTCAGATGGAGAAACAACAGTAAACCTCTTATTGTCATTGAAGCATGTTTCCCTGTGTGGCTCAGGCCCCTGCACAAGTCCAGCTCCACGCCCATCACACCGCTGCCCCACCATTCCCCTTCACCTTCTCTTCCCCTTCTCACCCCAAACCAAGTGAGGGAAGAAACACTTTCTGGAGCACAAACAATGAGGAGCACAGCTTTACGTTTCAATTGCAGAATAAGACATGACACTACTGGTGATAAGATCCAGAAAGGCAACACCAAGAGCCCCAGATGTCAGCCACCCCAAGGTCCCCCGTCCCAAGGACAGCAGAGCAGACGTGGCCTCACCTTACTGGCATTGATCCTCTCAGCAGGACAGGGCTGGGGACTGCTGCTGTAACTCCATCCCGTCTCCTGCAAGATGTCGGGGGGCTGCTGCCTGGTCTGCCGCGATACCACAAAGTGGACATGCCGCTCACTGGCCTATGGGAGGAGGCACAGGGTGAATCCCATCACTGGTGCAATGACCCAGAACAAGCTGAACAGGGAAGAGGAGTCGCCAAGCATAGATCCCATATAAGCTCAGTTTGGATTTCCCTCCACAGTGGTTGCACTAACATGAAGAAGTAGAACCAGTTCAGGTCATACAAGTTTACTGCCAACTACTTAAAACTTGAAAATGCAGCATTAATGCTGAAAAAAAATCTTTCTGTCTGCCCTAAATCTGGCTGCAAGTAGTGACCTGACCCACAGTAATGCAATCACTGTTCACTTCTTGTGTCCTCCTACATGCACCAGGGCAGACCAGCAATGTGCCTGGCCTGCTTCAAGAGAGACACCCCACAATTAGTGCTGTAATGAGGAGCATGCTCCAGCTGAGGCTGGTGAGGGTGGAGAACAACAGTGCAGTAGAGTCCCCCTGTGTGTAACAAACACAGCAGATGTAAGGCAGCTTGATGAGAGGGATGTGTTACCACTTGGAGAGGTAAAATCCTAGCATGCCAGAACACAAAATGAGAATAAGAAGGCACAAGCAAGTGCATAGAGCAACAGCATTTGGGTTGGGAAACCAGCTCAAACTCTCACTCTAGGAACAGGAGCTACAAAAGCAATTAACCCTAAATAAGCTCAGAATGCTTCTGCACAACAGTCATGTTCCCTGCAGAGGACCTGCAGAGCCTCATTGTTTTAAGGTGCTCCATGTTTACCTGGTATTGGTTTTACTGATTTTGAGTACAGGTGATTCCTTTCTGTTACTTACGCAGCTGAAGGGAAGCATAGAAATAGCCTGAAAGCTATAGGAGCATACCCAGAAAATAAAAAGAATCTGTCCTGTTCCTTGACTAGAGACCTGTAGGAGCAGCTCTTAAGAGCTGGTCCCAGAGGGACTCCTGTCTGCATGTGCATGGGTCATTATCAAGGATCTAATTTGGAAACCCCATCAAGCATCTCTGGAGCTCTTGGGGGGTCACATTTCCAGTGCTTGCTACCTCCTGCTCTCTGGGGAGGAGCTCCAAGGAAAGCCACCATGGAATAAGCAGCTGGACTCTAGTTTGTAGGATACTCAAAATGTAGCTGGACAACACACTACCAAATCTCCTAAGGGCATGTGACCCCACGAAAACACAGTTTTCCTTAAAACAAACAACTTTAGTTTATGCAACTTCTGTTTGAAGCTCACCTGCTGCCACATGGTTAGTCTCAAAGTCAGTTATTTAGAGGAAGGTTGTAAACATGACTAATTCTCTGAGGACTGACTAACAGAAGTTCAGCAAGAATATTGCAATGTCGCATTTGTCTCCAGGTCAGTCCAGCTGAGTAATTTCTCAGAAGTCCAGACCAGAGTGTTTTAAAGAGTTTTCAAACAAGATGACTAGCTTTTGTATTTACATACTTCTATATACATACCCACTACCGTTTCTTCTGATCGGAATATTAATTGCTGCTTTATCCTGATCTCTCCCTCCCTCCTTCCCCGTTACTGCTTGCTTTTCCCAGTTTCTTTTCTGCTCTTCATGCTGAAGCAAGAATTAAAGAAATAAGGTTTGCTTTGAGCCTGAATACAAGTAACAATGGAAACAATCTACTAGAATTAAAATCTGCGTTATGGCCAAAGCAAATCAAACACAGATTGGGGAATGCTCTGCAAAGCTTTGGCCCGCAAACCTGCAAAGGTTGCTTCTGTGCCAGGTTGATTCTGCTGCTGCTTTTGGCAGATATTTCCCTGGGATAGGGAAAGCAGCCTGAATCACCTCCAGTTACCTGTGCTGTGACACCCAGTGCAGCTGGAGGTGCAGTGTTTAAACACAACAACAGCCAAAAAGGCTGCCTGCACCGAGGGGCTGCAAAGAAACACCTCTGCACCAAGGTGGCTGCATTCAAGCAGATAGGGAGGCAGGGACACGGTGACAACTTCCAAGCAGTCACTTGAAAACAAGGCAGCCATGTAGCCTGGCCCAACCGAGCAGATAGAGCAGATGTCCTCACACAACTCTCCACTCTTCTGGTACCTTGATCATTTTCACGTTGCACACACGTGAAACAGATGTGGGACATCACGTTATTTAGATTAAAAAGTGCCACATCTGACACAAGATTGTGACTAAAGATGACGTGGCAAATGGGGAGCAGCAAGATCCTGAGTGTTACGACGTGTGCACGTTCTTAATTAGCAGGTACATGTTTTCTTCATTTCAGTTCTTGTGACTGAGCTTCTAAACAGGCTGACACCTAATCTCCTGATTAACAACTGCTTTGCATATGCTGATATATAATCACTACAGGCCTGAAGAATCAGATTTTTCTCAATTATTTAGCAGTTAAAACTAATCAGACTCTGCAGAACCCTGAAGTTCTCCCAGCTGTGCTTGGCATACTAAACCACTACCACCTTTTATCATATCAGTGAATGTTCATTCTGATTTCAAAGGAGTCAGTAATGTCTTAGAAGCATGTAGCACCGTTAATTTGAACACCTCAATGTGCAGTAACACATTGAGATCTCAACAGACAGGGTACTGTCGAGAAATGGGAGGATGAGATAAAACATGCCGTGTAAGAAGCAAATGTAAAACATTTGTGGCCTCAGTATAATGATTTTTCTCTGGCATAGCATAGAAACAGGAAAGGCAAATGATAATTGATGAAAAAACATGGCAAAAAAAGACAAAGGATCCAGGAATTTTGTATTAGACAAATGTGATTCATAGTGCAATCCCGGCTGTTTGGAAACCTGAGTTTCCCCTTTGACAGGCATGTTGTTTAAATTCCCAGAGACTGGTATGCATTTCAAGCATTATTATAAATAACATCCACTCTTTGGAACCCAATAAGAACTTTGGTAGCGTTTTCAAACACTTGTGTGTGAATGGTCTCATTAAGTCATTTTTTCCACTTCATCTCAAGACTACATGTGTTTTTTGCTTGTGAGGCACTGTTGCCTTGTTTTGTAGCCATAAAGAAGTGTTCCAAGAATACCAATTTTTAGAAAGGTTTTCATTCTCTACTTTGTTCCCCTTGGAGAATTTAACATCCCCCAACTGCTGCCTTCTGCTCCCAGTTAGTGATCTACATAACGTAATCCAGAAAGATGCTGGACCAGAATTTCAACAACTGGTGTTATGCAAAAGGATGCGGTTTTGCTTCCCAGGCAGGACATGCCTGCTCTGATGAGTGGGAGGCCCTGCTCTCAGCATGAAGACAAACTAAATGGCTTTATCTTTACCTATGCCATAAACTTTTCAATGAAAGTTTGCCTATGCAAACCTATGCTAAAGGGAAAATACTTGCCACAAAATGCATTGCATTTAAAGATTCTTCCAGCCAGACTTGTGTTACTCCGATTATACCCCCCTGAATTGCGGAGCATCCAGCCTGATTCAACATCTTCATATTCAGGTATGTGAAATTCTTCAATATGAGAACATTGTGCATCCCTTTAAATGAAATGTAAAGTTGCACAAGTACAATGACTACTATAAATAAGAAAGAAAAGCAACAAAAGATCCTTGGCTTTGCTTTTTATGTTCAAGTTTTCTAAAAAGGTAGGTTGTAAAGAAATAAATTCAGTGAAAATGTTTCTGGAGGGGAAATTAGCCAGAAGTTCACTGATTCTGTAGCTGAGAAAGACAGTGACAGTTTTGTGGCAAGGCTGTTAAGTGCATCAGAGAGGCACCCCTTTAGTTCTCCGTAAGAGTCTAAATTGAGATTTATAAAAACTACAGAACAAGATCCTTATTTCTCATCCCCAGAATATCTGAATTAATGCTGGATTTAGGTAAGAAACATCCACAAGGTATGTGGAGTATGTGTATATGGAGTTGTAAGACATGCCTGCAGGAAGTCAGTGATGCTGGGATGCTCATCCCAAAATATGTCAGTGGTTGCCTTAGACTTCTCTAGTTTGTTCCCATCTCCCCAGGAGGGAGTCCCTGCTGGACTCTGTGACACTGGGGTACAGGCTGGTTTGCATTTTGGCAGATTCACAGTATATCGTAGAATGGTTTGAATTGGAAAGGACGTTACAGCCCACCCAATTCCAATCCCCTGCCGTGGGCAGGGCTGCCACCCACCAGCTCAGGCTGCCCAGGGCCCCATCCAACCTGGCCTTGAACGCCTCCAGAGACGGAGCATTGACATTGTCTCCAGGCAACCAGCCTGCCTTGCCACCCTCTGAGTAAAGAATATGGAGATTTACATGGACTTGTTTTTTGTAACAAAGCCCTGAAGCGAGCTGATTGCAGAGGGCATCATGGGGAGGTATATGCACATATTCACCCTTGTGCCCACAGTGACACCAGGGACATTTCAGAGGTACCAGTTCCCACCCTTGATGGGAAAGGAGGCTTGGCACATCTTCCCTCCTCTTAACGCACACCTATTAATCTTGTCCCCAGCACCATTACTATGGATGGTGAAAATGCATCACTTGGCTTTTGCCAAGTCCAGAAACAGTGCCTAAAGCCATGGCGACAGACCTGGATCAGCTGGGCTGCGCTCTCCGGGCTGCCGTACCGATGGTCATGCCCATTGATGGCCAGGACCCGGTCGTTCTCCTGCAGCTGGCCATCACGGGCAGCCACTCCTCCATCCAGCAGGTTGAAGATGAACACGCCGGGTTCGTCGGCCCTGCGTACCAGCTTTATCCCTAGCTGCTCGTCGGGGCTGCTTTTGTTCAAGACGACGTGGAAGCTGTCGTCCCTGCTGCAGTGAGCGTCGAGGCTGAGCCCGCTGCTTCGGCACCGGTACCGCTGCTCCCTCAGCACCGTGAGCCGCAGCACGTGGCAGGGCTGCTTCAGGATGGACAGGGCGTAGTGGTGAGGCACGTTTTTGATGTCCATGCCGTTCACCTGGAAGAGAGAGCTGTAAATCAGTGGCAGAAAGGCAATTTAATCTGAATTGGCACGGAGATGGCTGTTCTATTTACACAGATGTCTTCACATGAGGTGGCGTGCACTGCTCCCAACAGCATGGTGCAGCAGGCCAAGTCTGTGTGCAAAAGGGACGCGCTGTACAGACACTTTCTGCCTTTTTCCCCCCTTCTCTCAGCTCAGATAGTCTCCAGACATAACTGCTATTTCTCAACTTTATTATTGCTCTCCCCCAAGCTCCAATATCCTTTCATATATCTTGGTTTTATTCCACTAGCTTCTGATTTCAGATCACCTTGCCAGCCCTTCCTTCCACTCCCACCACTTTCCTGTTGTTTCTCTTCATTATCTCTCAGCTGTTTTAGTAACAGCAAAAAAAAAAAGAAAATAAAAATAAAAAATTGCCCCACTAATGAACCTATAATTAAAATGGAGAAAAGAGCCTCAAGCAGAAGGTCAAAAGTGCTGGGTATTTAGCAGGGAGTCATGCTTACACACCACACTGGAGTATCAGGCTTTTTCTGTTTCGTTTTCCAGGTAGGATTTACCAGAGATTTGCCTTTCTTCCAAGTACTGAAACATTAATGTGATGTAGCACCCTTTCAGAGCTCCAAGTTGGTGGGGCAGCTGAGAGAGCTGTTCTTGTTCACTGCTGGAGCCACCGCTCACAAGATACATGATTTTTAACCATCTGGCCTAATTCTTGCTCATCTGTTACACATTTCTATAGAAGCAGAAGTAGCAGCCAAATGCTAACACCTGAATGCTGTTCATTCGTTCCTAGAGATTTCACCCATGGTTGCTGGTGGGGCAGCTCTCAGAGATCAGAGCAGGCAATGCCTCATGTTGTATGGTGCTGATGCAGATGGAACATAAGTTGACCAGGCCCCTGTCACCTCCTCTGGTGTAAGTGGGATTTGAGGCAATGAAAACTGCACTAAGTGAGATTCAAATCCACAGCTCAGTAGAAAAAAAAACCAAAGAGGTCAGAAAAGCCTTGGCCCTGCTTTCAGAAGAAAACATTTATTCTGCTGGGTCAGACATGCCAGCATCACGCTGCAATGCATTTTGGATCTACCATGCTTGGCTAGAAAGCAGAGAAGCCTGATAACTGAGTGGGAAATGCAAACAAATGTGAGTTACGAAAACAACTGAGATGAATGAAATCATCACAGCATGCAGAGGAACCAGACTTCTTGCATGTATTGTTCCATCCACACACAGAGGCAGCACTGCAAATCTCATGATCCATTTATGCTTACTCTTTGTTAGGATATAATTTTTTTTTTTATCTTGTCCTCCCACCATACTGTACCTTTAGTATCATGTCTCCAGGCAGCAATCTTCCATCTCTGGCAATTACTCCATCTCGATAAATATGCTGTATGATAATGTGAACCAAAGGAGTCTCGCTGCCTCCCACAATCCTAATGGCCAGGTTCTCATGGGGATCAGTCCGGTTGATCTTAATGCAGGTGATTTCACCATCTGGAATCAGGTGATACAATCTGGGAAAACCTGGAAATGTACATCGTAAGGTATTTATATGACATCTTGGCTTTGCTTCATTAAGACATGCGCCATACAACTTCAAGTACCTGTCAGTAATCCAAACTAGGTTTTATGCATTGATGTGATACATACTACGTGTGGAGCAAAGGAAATGTACGTTTGCTTTAGTGAACTTGAAGGGATCATTTTTAATGAATATATTCAAGCTTCCTTTCTATTTTTTTCCCCCTCGAACTCTTGATACAATCCAGACAGATGAAATGAGCTTAAGAAAAAAAACACAGTTATGTGTGCTAATATTTTAAGGGAACAAAATATGTTTTTAGCCACCAGAGACCCCTCTGAACCAGGTCACAGCTCCTCACAGGCCCCACAGAATATGGGCATAGACAAGCCAGCAAACCCTGGTGGTCTGTGCTGCAGTGGGCTGCTGACTTTCCTCACTGCTAGCATCCCAGACTTGGCTTGTAACAGCCATGGAAGCATTTTTTTTTTTACCTTGAGCTTACAGAAAGGAAAATCTCTTTGGCAATCCAAAGCAAACAGCAGTCTCCCTATCAGATCATCCTCTTTACATCATCCTTGAAGTCTAGGAAGCAAGAATATCTGGCTGTTACTGCAAAGGATCTGTATGAAAACCAGTGTACATTCAGAAAGGGGAATTTCAGAGGTGATCTGATAGATTTTCAGAGAGGTACACAAGCAAAAGTACTGCTGCAGGCCAGCCAACTCTATCAGATCTGACACAGACTTATCCTAAACCTTGTTAAGAAATGGGAGTTCAAATGAGCACACATCTGCTGCCATTGATGCAGGAGGTGACATTTTAACAGTATTGCCCATAGCCTTGAATAAATCCACACAGACTGAGTGGTATTTTCACAAATCTGTCCTGTGCTTAACCCAGACACCTCAACACTCTGCTGAACTGGACTCTTCATGCACGAAGGATGAGCCACCCTACTTTCAGAAGCAGTCAGCCCTCCTGAATGAATCTGTGTCCCAATATTTTTCACGTTTTATGAACCTGTGTTGTAGAAGGGAATGATGCTGACTGCTCAGCTGCAAGGGAAGATCTCTGCTGGCATTGGCAATCCAAGTGTGAGGAAGAAGGACCAACTGTGTGCGGGGATCCTGTTTTTCATTTATAATGTGCTGAAGAAGTGTGTCCCTTCCAAACCCTACCTGTCAGCTGACATGTTTATCTGCACAGCATGTCTTGGGCAATTAGAAATTTTAATCCACGCTCATCATGGACTAAAGCTCAAGTAAAAGCACTACTGAGCTGTCTAGTACAGGCACATCAGTCCTTAAGTGTCTTCTGCCCCCCAGATGTGACAGAAAGCTTTTGAATTTCTGGTATAAGAGTCCACATCAATATGAAAACCTGTAAGTAGAAAAATGAAGTGCTAACATTTTTTCAGTAGTCTATTTTAGAAATGAAAGTACAGCAGTTGCAACCGAAGAGGAGAAAACTCTTAAATGAAAATTAATAGAGCAGTATCAGAGAGAGAATAAATATTTCCTACTACAGAATTATCAGACAACAAACCAGAAAGGCACCAAAAGTTCCTGGGAGAGATCAAGGGGAAAGAAAGAGTAGGAAAATAAAACCATTAATAAATACCACGTTGAATCCCTTACCACTTCTTGACCATAGGCTCTTCGGGATGGGAAGCTGTCTTCCTCCACGTCTGTAAAAAGCACCTACCGGTTGCACAGACTTCGACTTGGTGGTTTTATACAGAGTTGACAGGCAGTGAAAATCTATCTAGATAATTACACAGCCGTACTCAACCTAATATCCAAGGATCACTTCATTACACTCTTGTAGAAGTTTCTGCACCTGTACTGATTTGCTTCAGAGTTGTTCACAACTTTTAAGTCTCAGGACAGGAAGGTGTGTTGTTCCCCCATACTCCTATACTTTCTGAACATTATTTGCCCAGTTTGGAGCTTTTTTAATTCCCCCTAGTGTGGAGGTGGACTCACACCATCTAAAGGCAGGCCTCTATCCCAAATACCTAATTTCCTACGTAGTGTATGAGCACCCAAAGGAGCTGCTGAACTCCCTCCACTGCTATGTAAGAAGACAAAGCCAATTAAGTGATGGCTCAGTGAGGTGCTTAAGGCCAGATGACACAAGTACTCCTCAAAAATCACTGAAGGCTTTGTCCCCATGCATATTCTGGACTCTCAGGGTAGCTCTAAGGGTTTACATACGTAAACCACAAATGATAATCTAGACCCTCAAGTATTCTTCTCTGCTCGAAAATGGAAGAAATAAATATTTCTATATATTTTGCAAGCTATCAAAACAGTCCTATAGCAGAACTGCTCCCAGTTCCCTTTGCATGATGACTCAATTCAGGTTGTAACAAATAGCACTTTTTGGCTTAGGCAGTCATTCTCCTATACTTCAATCCGATCTTTTTTTCTAAAGGAATTAGCTATTTCTTGACCATAGAGGGCAGATGGAACAAACTGCTGATACACTCATGTTATGTCAGTTTCTAACTATCCCAGAACAAAACCAGAGCAACGTGGCAGTGAACAAGACCCATCACACATGTAAGATAAGAACTTGTGTAAGTTCTTTTGCTTCTTGAGCAATGCTTTAACTGTTTTAGTAAATACTGCAGTGGCATTTGGCTTATTTTCAATATGACTTTATGAAGACCCTTTGTAAGAATTTCTAGTAACTGATTTCCTTCTAAAGTGTGCAGTCTATGACAAAACAAATCCTACTACAGCATTTTTCTTGCCAGTGTGCAAGTCACCAGGTTCCTCTTTTCATAGGACACTCTGCTTCACCTCCCAGGTTTGATTTATTTTTGTTCTTTCTTGAATATAATGATTTAATTGTACCTTTTTCTTCTCAGATGAGTCAAACATCAAAATAACTGGATGACCACTTAATTTCTGATATTTTCATTAAAGATTTGCCTCTTATTTTCAACCCAGACATACACATGGATGTTTGTGTAATCAACAGTTTAGATTATCAAGAGAAAAAGGCAACTGACTATTTTAAAAACTACGTTTGAAAAACTAAATGTATAAAATACATACATACATATATTTTTGAATAATAAAAATTGAGGTAGTTTTTTCATCAAACAATCTGTATATATTGCACGGAGGCTCATTAAAACCTACCTTGCCTGTTTTAAGAAAATGCCGCACCTGGAAACAAAGTCTTTGACCAGAAATTTTGCAATGCGTGCATATCCCCAGAAGAGGTGGGCCCTGCTCCAGCACCCGGTTACCCACAGTGAATGGGAACTCAGCAGGTCTCACCAAATATAAGGGGTCTGGCTGGGCTAAGAACTTGCACCACTCATATGCATGCATTCTACTGTGGGGCTGGAGCATCGGTTTGCACAGACCCCATTTTCCAACCCTTTCCAGCTCTTAATCAAAGTTCTCAGTTCCCTTCGACCAGGTTTTCCAGAGCAGGAAAACCCTGGAGTATTGCATACCTTTCTTTACCATTTTATATTTCCAGTCCTTAAATATTGAAGCGCTGCTGAATCTAGAAAGAAGTAAATTTTCTGTCTTGTTTTTGGTGACTCTTGCAGGTCTTTCCACCGAGTGTTGTGTTTTTGTTGCAGGGATTGGTATGGAGCATTCTGAATCTGTCAATAATAACAAAATGTCATCTGCATTCAGAAATATTCTCTGTGCTTTTTCCTCAGGTAATATTTTCCTTATATTAGAGTGAAATTTTATCTGTATTTCCATCAGAGTAACAAATAACATAGGAGAGGCCAGCTTTACCCATTAAATTCTGCTTGTCTGATACAACACAGGACACCACGCAATTATTAGTACATCAGCCGTGAGACTGTAATAGGCACTTTTAAGTACACCTAATATTTTAGCCCAACAGTTTACAGCTCTTAATAAGTGTTCCTCCAGGTCTTGGGTTTCAGCTGATTTCTGCATGTACTGTGCTCCTCCTGGAAGTGCCATCAGAACAACAGCCGCCTCCATCCCCACAGCTCTGCTCAGCGTGTCTGCTATGACACTTGGCTCCAGAACAATCCCAGGTCACTGTGAGCACAATTTCTGCCTCACATTGCCAGTCCTTGTCCAGACCAGAAGGTCTGGCTGATGGAAAGTGCTGGCTGGAGTCCCCAGAGCTTTGTGTGCTTACAGTCCACCTCCATGAATCCAACTATCTGCAGGGATAGCAAGCGTTCAGGCATCTGGTCATCACAGTTTAAATGAAAATGGTGTAAACTATTCTTGGAAAATATGTGTGTCTGTGAACATCACTTGAGTCAGTGTGGGGCTTTGTTCTGCAACTCTTCCTTCCAGTAAGTTTCCAGTTAGCATTTCATTCTCCCAATGGCTTGCCATCATTCTGAAAACAGCAGTGTTATTCATTCCATTAGTTCTCCAGGGATGCTGGTCCAATGCAGGGGGGCAGGTAGAAGGCAATGCCAACTGCAGTGTCTATCATTTTTTCTGGATATTCCTATTACTGAAAGAACTAAAATGAAATTGTCATAGAGTTGTCTCAAGAACTGTGGCTGCTTTATTTACAGCAGGAGTTGTTTATCGGTTTACCTATCTGCAGCGGAGGAAGCACTACAGAGCCAATCTCATCCACTTGAAAACTGTCCAGCTCACCACCCTGGAGGCAGAGTGCTTTCAGCCAGTTGTGTAATATTTCTAGCAGCCATTTTAGGAAATTGGAACTGTAATTGGATCAAATTTGGGAAAACAGGAACAGTACTAATGTAGCCTTCCTAGGGCGAAAGTTGATGCTGTCTTGTCCTGGGGCTGGGAAAGTCACTTTGTTTTCTTCACTTAAGAAGTCTTATCGCCATGGAAAGACTCAAAAAGAACTGACTCTGGCACCTAGAGCATTCTGCATTTCACTTACCTTCTTTTTCTTCAGGTGCCTTTCCAAAACACCAAAGTATTTATAATATCTATCTTACACATGCATATGTAGACATACACACACAGAAAACACAGCTGGGCTCCAATTGAACAGCAGGAGGGAGGTACACCCACACAACAGCAGTCTGCTCTGTGAGCCTGCCAGTGCTGCCAGGGCTGCCTTGGTCTTGACTGCTGCAAAGCAATAACAGATGTAGCACTGCACCAGCCCTGGGACTAAGAAGAATTAGGCTGACTTTGAACTGCATTTGACATCCTCAAGCAATCATAAATTCAATTTATTTTACAATGACTTGACTGCAAAATGGAACTGATGACTGATTTTGAAAACCAGCAGTATGGCTCCCTTTTACATTAAAGAGGGTTTTGCAATTGCCTTCTCAAATTCTTTCCTCCTGAAGAGTTAGCTGGTTTACAACTTGTATTTGTAGACCAGAGTGAGTAAAGAGTGTATATATATAATCTTTCTTGGAAGCGAATTTAAAGTGTGATGCCAGACTAAGAGTACAGTGATACAAATAAGCATGGCAAAACCAGAGCAGTCTTTGCTCGGAGATATTTTATCATTTAACTAGATTGTCAAGGTCATTTACACTACTAGATCCAGTCAGAAGATATCACATCTTAAATGCATCACTGCCGGAAGGGTGTCCCTGTCACTGTCCCTCACTTCTCAGAATGAAACAATCTCTTTTAAACTTCTCTAGACCTGGGAAGACATGTGCAACACTAAGTGCCATGGCTAACATTATTCTCTGGTTATTTGCAAATGATCACGTTATTAAAAAAGGGAAAATCTTAAGCCCTTCTCCCCAAAACATTTTCTTTTCACTGTTAACATGTTCTTTTGCTTGGACAGTGAATGCTTTTCTACTCAAAATATCTCCATAGGCAGAGAAACAAAGAAAGCCTGGATCACTTAAATCCAACACGTGTCTATACAACATCAGGTTAAATGAATCAAACCACAGGCTGCAAATGGAAATCATGAAGTCATTTTCACAGCAAAGGACTCACTGTATCTATTCTCCTGCTGTAATTACATTAGAAACACAGTATACATATCATATTTTTTCAGTGTCCCAGGGTAGCAAAGAAGTTTTCCAAATCCAGCACTACATTCAGCTTTTAGGTTAAGTCCAATCATGGTTATTTGGACGCCGTCCCTCCCCCATCAGGTATGACTTTTGTCTTGTATCCCTGCAGAGATACTGCAGTTGAGCACAGGCCCAGTGGAGATATCAGCTTCATATTAGAGGCACCTCCACTTGCTGCAGCGGGCGAAAAATTGATGTGGCAGCAGAAATCCATGGCTGCTGCTGCTGCTTTTGGGGACAACGTACATGTACACACCACAGTTTCTGGTTTCAGAGTTCTTTTGAACAAAATAGAGGCAAAACACAATAAGGAGAGAGACCTGAACCGAGATGAGGACATTCTAAAAATGGGGGACAGGCAGATTTGTATAAAATAACTGCAGAGCAGACTGCATCTGTCCTTAATGGGTGACCAGCTCTGACCAGGAATCCAACTGCAGACTGCTTGGAACAAGAGAGGGTTTTAAAAAACCAGGAATGGAATAAAACATACAGAACTGGAGAAGAAAGCAAGTACTCAGCTGCCAGGATGATGATAACAGCTACAGAAAGAAGTATGTTCATTTCTTCTTCCAACAAGAAGAAACAGAGAGTGCCTTTGAGATGCACAAAGCACCTGCTGCAAAGGACTGAATAGAGATCCTTGTTAAAGTTGTATTTGTATTGCTGCAAGTTACTTGCTTGCATTTTTTTAAAGGCCAAATTCCAAAACAGCCTAATCAAAATGCATTCTTTGCATATGTAATTAATACCGTCATTTGAGTACCCAGCTTCTGTGAGCTCATGTGTACAAGTAACTGCTCATTAAGCAATTACAAGTCTACCTGGTTTTTCCAGTGCAGTAGAACATAGCTGGAATTTTACAGGCATACATGGTGCTGAATAATGACATCATGAGCAGAATCAGGTACAGAATGACATCTTTACAGAGAGTGCCCCTCTAGGGGACCATTATATATCCCTTAAAAGGTAGACAGTGTTCTTCATTCTGCTGGAAATGCAAAGACCAGCGTCACCTTCACATCTATTTCTGTTACCATCTGGGTTACTGGCCAGGTGTTGCTGGCATCCAGACCGCTCATGATCTCTGGACATGAAACCAAGCTTTCAGTGGGACTATTAGCAATGTCCACTATAAGCCTAGGCAGAAAGCTTTCCATGCCTGAGCCTGAAAACTGTTTTTTGTAAAGCACAAGCCTGAGAAATTCAGGATTTCACTCTATCTGAAGAAGGGCAAGATTTGATTACAGCAGATTGAGCAGTTGCTAGCAAATGACAAAAAAATACCTGTTTCCTCAAAGATGGCAGTAGGCAACTTAGTTACGAAGATTTACCAGGGAATGTTTAAAAAATATTTGGTAAAGTTATTAACTACATTTCCAGGTCAAGAAGCAGAATCATATTATTTTTATGGAAAAGTTTCATAGTTTTGAATTATCCGGCTTTGTTTTGGTTACATCAACAAAAATCCAGACAAGCAGAGCAATGATCAGGAACACAAGAACTATGTGGAACTCCTCTGAAGCAACAAGCAAGGAAAGCTGAAGAGGTATTAAACACTGTTCTCTGATTTTAGAATAATCCTGCCTAAGCACAACATTTGGCATTATTTTGTCCTTATTTTCAATGGGTTTCAATGACAGCATGACGTATAGAGCAAAGCGAAGTTGACTCTTAAAGCCTTTACCCTGGATTTTTTTATCTGGGAAGAGAGCTGAGGTGCTGAGGCATTAGATGAAGGAATAATGAACTCATTTAGGGCCTTGATTAAGATGATGTTTCCCACTCTATCATCACTTCCTCTTGATGCATGAATGCTAATGTTGGCTTCGCAATTACGATCCAAAGCAATTAGTAACATTTGCTTATTGCTTTGAGAATGCCAAATGTTAAGTGTTACTGCCTGCCAGATCCCTCATCCTTGACAGACATCAGGGCAACTTGCCTTTTCCCCCAGCTGAGAGCAGAGCATTCTTACCTCATCACCTGCCTGGCTGAGGCAACAAAAAATCTATCACTGAGGACCCTACAGAAGTGCTGGGATAATTTCAGTGCTTTACTCTTTCCTACTGTCATTCCACTGGTAACTTCTAGTGGTTCATAAGCATTAGCAGAAACTTACGAGGTTTCCATAACATGTGATCATGGTGATCTGTTTGCTTTAGGGGGAAAACACACACATGCTGGCAAAACCTCTTGAACTAAATGACCAAGTGACCCAAAAGAGCAAATCAGCAGCAGCTCCAGTAACAAGTTGCAGATGCTCAATCCCACATCCTGTGCATTAGATACTGGATCAACGGTCGCACATGGGCAGTTACCAGCACAACTGTACATGAGGTCCCACACACCTCTGCTTTCCTCTTCCCTGCCATTCACGAAAAGCTTTTTTAAAATAAGGCAAAGTTGAGTTTTCTACTTCGTTTTAATCACGTGCACCCACAAAATGAAATGCATGTCAACCATGGACAGCCAGCTCCAACATGCATAGGGTCCCCTGCCCCATTTAAGTGAGAACACAAGGAGAACAAAGCATTACCTTCTTCTCCAGCAGCAGAGTTTCCAACAGCCTCCCTTTCCTGGTCAACCTGGTTGGAAACCGCACTTCCACTTTTTGTCCTTCGAAGAACACTGAATGCCTTGTTTATTTTTTTAAAAGATCTGCTTCTTATAGTGGAGCGTTCAAAGTGTCGAGCTGCAAGAGCAGCAAAAAAATCAATGTTTCAACAGTTCCAGATCCACATCATTTCTACATCCTTCAGCAGACAAAGGGCAAAAAAGCAACGCTTTGTTGTTGTGAATCCAACACCCACCTGCATGGAAGTACAATTATCCTACCTCTGTCCCACACCCTGGCACTGCCACCTCTCCTGTCTATTCTGCCAACCACATGTAGACATCTGTACCTGCAAGCGTGGCAGTTTGGGAGAGAATAATCCTTGGTCAGGGCAGAATCAGCAACAATCCAGAGAAAAATGTATAGAAGAGGAAGAAATGCTGCCCTTCTCAAGCTACATAAGTTAGATCCCCCCCCCAACCCCAAAAATCTGGAAGTTGTTGCTGAAAATTTTTGTTGAATAAAAATCCTCTACTGCTTCTAAACCCTGCAGTGCTTCCAATCTGCCAACAATAGCCAACAGTTTGATGACAAAAATTCAGAGATCATCAGGTGGGAGGGACCTACTAAGTCACATCTTCTAACTTGGGTAAGACAATACAGAAAAAATCATAATAGTTTCAAAACATTTCACTCTCCTTTCCATCCTACTGAAGATATCGTCACGGCTGTTGCTGCTCTCTCTTTGAGCTCTGCATGCTCGCCAAGCATTGTAATCTAATAATACAACATTCCCCCAAACCAGACTGCAGCTTCTAAACTCTGGTGGGATATAATTTCATCCTGATGTTCTTGCTCTCCCCCTCTCCATCTCTCTTGCTGCATGCACAGAAGGGGATAGTGCTGCTTTTCGTTTAATCTTCCTTCAGCCCTTCATGCATTCTCCCAGCACAGAGCTGGTGTAACACAAAGCTTGTGAAACACAGCTTTGGCTTCAGAGACTGCAAATACAGGATTTGACCTCACTGTTAATACTTCTATGTCTACCATATTTTTCAATGTGCTCATCAGAGCCAGGTGCTGTGTTATGCCACAGGGCGAAGAATCAAGGCAAGGAGCATCCTGTCCCTAACTACTGTTATTTCAGCAGGAACAACAGTTCTGAAGTGCACCTCTCTAGAAGTCTGGCAAACACTCCCCAAGCTCCCAGAAACCTCTTATCTGTTTTACTGTAAATACTTGTCAACTGCCAAACACAGTACCCAAAAGATTTTTGTGTAGGTGCCTATCACGTAGTCTGTAGGGACTACTTGGGTCACCGTGTTTTGTTGAAGCCGCTGTTGCACCATCTCCCAGGCACTTCACACACCCCAAAGGAGCTGACTTTCCTACATAATCTTTCTTGAGACCTGCAGTTTGCCTGTGTACAGTAAGTCTTCAGATTAATGTCACCCCTGAACAAGAAAATCTGTTTTTCACCTGAAATATATTGGGTTATTGAAGGCCCATTTGGAAAAGCCATTTCAAATTTTTCTTTAAAAACCCAACATCCTTCACCAACAAGTGTTTCACACAAAACAGATGCTGGAAGAGGCCGCCAGGCTCCCAAACCAGCCCTTTGGGTCCTTACTTCTGTTGCGGTTGCTGCAGTGCAGGTCCCTGGGGCCACTACCCGACTGGCTGTCCTCCGAGGTGGGGCTGAAGGCTGGATTCACCAGCCCCGGCTCGTCGGTCATTAAGGCGATGGCTGCAGCTGCGGAGAGCTCAGGACCCAGAGCAGCGACTGCCAGGCTGGAGCTGCGGTCCGGGGAGCAGTCCTGGGAACGCCGCTTCCGCTCCTTGGTAAGGCCATAGTGGGATGCTCCTTTGCATCTGAGGAGAAGGTAGGGAAAGGAGACATGATTACAAACTGTGCTGAAATGTTGCCTACTTATGGCAGTTGGCCAGTTCTGGGGAATAACTCAGTGTGCAAAATGTGACTGTCACAGTGGATGATGATATATGGGCATGGATCAGGAGGAAAAATGCCAGTCATGTCCTGTTAAACAGTGAAGAAGGGAAACTCTTCTCCAAACAAGCTGAATTTACATGGGAGTCTACTCTAGTCAAGAGAATAAAGAGAGCCGCAAAGAAAACTGCAGGCCCATACTACCATGTATAAACAGTTAGTGTGGGTGAAGAAGGACCCATGAGCAGGTGGCTCGTTACACCACAGACTGCACACTATAATTTTCCCTTTGCCCCTGGTTAACGAAGGAGAGCATGGTAAGATATAGCAGCTTCTTAATTTCTACTGGCTGAGAAAAAGGCACCTCATCCTGACCCATGCTCTGGCCAGCCTGCCCAGTCACCAGGCAGTGACACCAGGAGCCCAGCACCACACTCATTCATCCTCTCCAATCTCAAGGCTGATTCTAAAACAATTCATAGAATCATCGAATGGCCTGGGTTGAAAAGGACCACAACGATCATTGAGTTTCAACCCCCCTGCCCAGAGCCACATCCAGCCTGGCCTTGAATTCCTCCAGGGATGGGGCATCCACAACCTCCTTGGGCAACCTGTTCCAGTGTGTCACCACCACAGGGAAAAATCCAGCTCCTACATTCTGACCTGGCTTTAGTAGTGACAAAATCCTCCATCTCTGATGGAGAGGAGTGTGGTCCCAGAATAACCAACTTATGACCCCAATTGTCTGCTCTGGGCTCATCCCAGAAAGCAAGACTGGGACAATGCACAGCACTTCCTTCTCACACTTCCTAAAGACCATCACTCCAAGCAAATTAAAGATTGCAGTGCTCTTCTTGGTTCAATATTTAATTAAGGCTATAAAACAACCAAAGAGACAGAGTAGACCAAGCAGACAGCACCTGTGACTTCTCTCCAGCATCACTTTTGTGCCCTGTGCACCCTCTAGAACCTCATTTACCACGTTAAAAAAGAATCCATCTTTTAATCATGACCTAATGAGCTTGGCCTACTATTTGCTGCTACAATTCTCTCTTTCTTCATAGTAGAAGCTAACTGATGACTTTCATAAAAATACCCTGCAGGACGAACTCACAGAAATAGCTGCAGAAATCCTTGGGGATAGAAAGCTCTTCGTAATATATGGCATGCACAAAAGGCAATGCATAATACATATCGTACACAGTGCTAATGGGTTAAGTGTCAGAAAAAAAGTAGTATGCTGAGTAGAGGTCTTGGGAGATATATGATTTATGGAAGCAGTGCCTGGGACAGAAAGATGAGACGAGGATGAATCGCAGAGCTCTCTATGTCAGCTTTGGAGCAGTGACTTAAATTCTCTTACAGCATTTGCTCTTTAAGAGGGAATTAAATTAAAAACTTTTTTAAGCATTGAATTATGATTTACCATCACTTACCTCATACCACTTTGGATAACTTCCCTCTTACAGAGGAAAAAAAAAGCAATCTGTATCACACTGATGCAGCTGTGTGGGAGCTTTGTACATACTTTAAGCTTTGGATGGGAATGCCTGTGGCAGAAGCTATTTCTGAACCCTTTCATAAGCAAAAAGATACATCTCAAAAGAAAATACTCCCTTGTGGAAAAGAGAGTTGCTTGACTATTTCAAAAGATCAACAAGAAGACATCTGGGGTACCTATTCCAAGACAAGGTTGTGAAAAGGAAGGGAGGAGCCCTCCTGTCTCCATTGCAGTTCCTTCTCCCATAAACAAGGTCTAAATTCACAACTTGCTTGAGCTCTGTCAAGCTGTATGTCCACCAGCACCGTGCACCCAAAAGGACAGGCATGATATTCTCCTCATATTATTTTCCTTGCCAGTAAAGGTTTGGTGGCTGTTGTTGGGGAATCAGCCCTGTGAATGAATCCTAAAAGGCAAATCCTTTATTATTTTCATTGGGTTGCATGAAGATCAGCATGAAGCATCTTCTTCCATGTAACTAGTGACAAGGCTAGAGTAGGCCCCAAGTTGCGCCAGGGGAGGTTCAGCTGGATATTAGGAAAAATCTCTTCCCTGAAAGAGTGATCAGGTGCTTGAATGGACTGCCCAGGGAGGTGGCTGAGTCACTGTCCCCAAAGATGTTCAAGAAACGTATAGATGTTGTACTAAGGGATGTGGTGTAGCGGGGAAATATTGGTGGTGGGAGGATGGTTGGACTACATGATCTTAGAGGTCTTTTCCAGCCTTGATAATTCTATGGCTCTATGATCAGAAGGGGTTTCGTGCAAAGATTTCCCCATGCAGCTGCAGGGTCCAGCTGCTACGGGTGTCCATCTGCTTGGTGCTGCTACAGCCTTCACTTTTCCATGCAAATATTCACTTGCTGCTGCTGGCTATGCTACAGACACCTGGTCACCAGCATCTGTCCAACTGCAGGAGCAGCCTTTGAATGCAGAGAGGACTGACAAAGTTTAAGATGTGGCTTATTGGAGAAGACAACTTATCATGACACAAAGCACAAAGCGTATCTTTCTAATTCTGCCAGAAATAGTTAAAAGAGAACCAAAGCTCTTCAAGCATAAGCACTGAATCTATTTCTTAAATAACTGTGGCAGGAATAAATGAACACAATGCAAGCCTTCTTTCTTCGGATTAACACAGTGTCCTTGAAGAATGAAAAAAAGTCCTCAAACTTGTAATAAAATCTGCAACAGCACCTCTTCACTTTCATTGTTTTCCTTGTGCTGACACTGCTGTGATAACAGAAAACAGAAAGAGACAACTGTCTAAGTGGAATCATATTTATAGTGTCTCAGCTACATTTTTCCATATGGTTGGGTTTGGCTCCCAGAAAAGAAAGATCCATAAAACAGCTACATGCCAGTACTAATTATCTCCCTCACTGTGATTATTAATCAGCTGCCTGATTTACAGCTGGAGGAGAGGGATGGAAATCCCAGCAGGATACCTGACTAACGGGGGGCAGCCCTAGAGTGAGCCCAGTGCTGTCTGGTGGCCAAGGTGAACTGCAGATTTATGTTCCTTCTCAGTTGCTCTGGACAGAGGGTAATTCCATGCAGCCGTCTGATATCGAAATGATTTGAAGGCCGAAAGCGAGAGATAAAAATGGACATGAAAAATGTGTAGCACAGCCCATGACATTCAAGTTGTGTCTCTAGGTGTGTGGGGGAAATTCAGAAAATGGTTTCTTCTGTTTGCACAACCTCTTTTTTCAAGCAGCAGCGTGCCATCTGAAATACTGGCTGCGTGGTGGCTATCCTCTGTGCAGGGACGGATTGCTCCCTCCTGCTGTGGCAGCAAATCCAGGGGGGATTGGAGCCACAGCTCCGCTCACTTGCTCCGTGGTCTCTGATAAAACCCAGGCCAAAACAGCTTCAGTATAATAGCTCCCTTCTGATATTACGTTTCAAAAAGCCTCCCACAGACTGTTCTTGGAAGGCCGCAGTGGCTGCTGAACCTTCACCCGGTGCTGAAGACCTAGCTCCAGGGCTTACCATGCCTGTGCCTGGATCTGCATGCGAAGGGTCCTGTGGTCCCATCCCCAGTGGCAGAACATCCCAAGTGCAGGAGTGAGGGATCCAAAACCTCATGTCTGCCTTAACTTGGTCTTACTGCTTATCAAAACAAACTTCTGCCAAACCCACGGCCAACAGAAACATTTCCAAGTTATTTGCAAATTCAAGTGAAAGAGGCGGTTTTAAAACAAGGATGCATTTCCCTTTGCAAAATCCCTTGCAAAATCCCTAACTCCACACCATGGAGCTGGAAAGTGAAGCTGACCCCAAGGACTTCCATCACCCTGGTGGATGCAGGGTCAAAACATAAAGGCAAACAAGGAAAACTTCACAGCCATTTCATCTCTAGCGATAAAAATGTACTAAAACTATAGGCCAAATATATATATTTATTACACATTTTCTCTCTGATAAACGTCCCGCTTTCTATCTGTGCCACCTCTCAGGCCAGCCCTACTCCCTACAGCTCGCAGCTGACTGTCCAGGCAGGGGCTGCCAGTGGCTCTGGAGCAGTGTTGTGCTACAAACCAACGGGGCAGCGGTGGTCCCCGCCCATGTCACGCCGTGCTTTCCTGACCTCGCTCCCAGCATTCTCATGTTTTGGTACTGTTTTGTTTCAACGCAGCAGCGGCGGACACATTGTCTGAGTGCAATTAAGAATAATGTATACAAAGTACTCACAATTGCCCGGCAGAAGAAAATACTGCATAATGGGCTGTCATCGCTGATCCCAAGCTAAGCCGTGATTAGGGCAGACAAGTATGTTTCAGCTATGCTCTCACTGCAAGCAGTCTCATCCTTGTGTAATTTGGGCTCCACACAAGCCAGGATCAGAAGTACCAACAGTATGCATCACACCCCAACTCCATCACATGGCCCCTTGATTGCTCCACTACTTCCACACGGATCTGTCAGAAAGACTGATGGAGACACTGAAGGCCACCAACACCCTCATAACCCTACTTGTGAGGCTCCATGATGTGAACCTCCTGAGAGGCCCTTGCCTTACTTGGAAGACAGAGGGGATTTGAAGCACTGTGGCTGCCTCACAAGGAGGTGCTGGCAGTTCCTGCCTCACAGGGACTGTTCACACAGTGAAAGACTGCAGACCAAACATAACCCAAACACCAACCACACAGATTTCAGGCCAAAAGCCTAAACTCTAAAGCCTTCCAAAACCCCACCCTAAGCAAGTGGATCGACTTGGTCAGTGCCCAGGCAGAGCTCACTCCAACTCTCCTCATCATATTTGTGACAATAGCACTCCAGAAACCAGAGCCAAAAGTGAAAGAGGAGTGAAAAACCTGAACTCAAACTGAGTCTGGAGTTAGACACACATATAAACGAAATGGTAGCAAATGCATATCTGAGTTGCAGACCAAGAAGACCAGGCCAGAAAAATCAAAACACTGAACAGTGAAGGCGACCAATACCTGCTGCTCTGTGCACCCAGTGGTGCTGAAATATCCTTGCTCAGAGAGCTGCGACTCCTGATCCTGAGTAGAAAATTCCTTCTTTTTGCTCTACTCAAATATCACTCCTGGAATTGAGGGCTTAGCAGCTTAGTGTATTAAAGCATTTTTTTTTTCCTTGGTATTTCTAAGTTCTTCTACAGATTAATCTCTGCATGAATTCTGCTTCATAAACAAATTCAAGAAACTTATTTTAGTGGATTTGACTTTTCTTCTTTCTATAAAGGATTGTGTCACTTCAGGAGCATCCCTCAGATTACTGTGATCACCAGGTATGGCCAGGAATGTCCTGTCTACACTAAACCTTCCTTGGTATCCATAAAGAGGGGGATGAGCAGTTTAAAAACCAAAGCTTCAGCTCCTGGATTCCTGTTTCCAACCACCATTTGCTGACAGAAGGCTGTAGAAGCCATGTCACAATACGAAACTAGAAACAGGCTCTTTTCTACAACTGCGCCCAAATTTCACAGTAATGCCAGCAACATTTCCAGATGCTCACCACTGCTGTGCTATGCACTCCTTATGCACTTGGCTGTCCTCTTTCTGATGGCCACCTGTATCACAGTGCCAGGGGCTTTCCATTTTGTTGAGAAATCTCAATTTGAGTGAGAAATCTTTCACTTCAATGTCTCAGTAACCACATGAACAAAAGTCTTTTGGAGACGAATTCCTGACACCTGGGGGACTTGCACAGTATATCAGGGCTGGCTGGGAAGGAGGAGTGTGTTGGAGGTTTGAGCCCCACAGCCTCCGTCAGGTTGAGGATGAGCAATTCTATCCTATGCTCCCACGAAAGCTGCTCTTCTCCATGTCAGCACAAGGATAACCAAGACAGAAGTTCAGATGAGGCAAATGGCTTCTCTGTCTAGCTGTCATAGAGATGTTCTCATATTATTCTCTCTCCACTGTCAACCAGAGACCTTCACTGAAGTATAAACACATAGCAGATTTAGTGGTCTATATTTCTGCATTACTGCTCTATAAATATTTATAAAGATCCTCATAACATTTATTTCTTTAAGCTAAAGCTATTTAGCTTAACTACTTTCCCACAAGAAAGGAAAAACCTCTCAAATATCTATTATTTCAGTTTAACTTTGCATATCCCTTGTACAGTTTCCTAGCTTATTGCTGTTGTTTGTTTGTTTGTTTTCTGCTCTTTTTTTCTCCTGCTTTTTGTTTTATTGAGGCCATCATAATTCAGCAAACTCTGGAACTACCTTACTATTGAAGCCTAAGGTTGTGCTGTGTCCTATCTGTAAAGATCTGACCCCAGGGAAGGGCTGTCATTTTCACAACACTCTTGCACTAGGAAACTGTCATATAAAATATATTTGTGTATTATACAAGGAATGTGTGCAGGCATATCTGTATATTTACTCGTCCATGTTATCTCTTCTGTATGAATCTGGGTGCACTATCAGAAAAATTATTCCTTACCTATAGCTCCTATCGACTGAAAACAAAAGGCTTTCTAAGCACATGAGGAATATGCATATTCAGTGTTGTTCATATTGACTATGTTTGTCATCAGCTACAATGATGTACTTTCCTTCCTGTGGTTTGGTTGCTGAGGACTAGGAGCAAGGAAGGCCAGAGATTCTGGCACAGTCCATTCAGTGCGTCCTGCACTGCTGAAGAATGGAAGAAGAAATGAGAGTTGAGTCCCCACAGTTCCCAAAGCTACAAAGAGAACAGAAAGCCAAAGCTAGACACAAATTAAACAAGCATTCTGCCCTTTGCAACAGAAACCAAATCCCCATTTTAAATTTGATTGTTTATACTGTGGGATGAGCCTCCAGATTTCCTATAAGCTTTCAGGACAGTTGAAAGAACTTGGAACTCATTTTTGTTCTTAAATGAATTGTAAAGATTGAATTTCATGTACATGCTACCAAAGTGTCATGTAACATGTGGTCATGTTTAAGCTTCTTTTCCCCTTAACTTGAAAAAGCACAAAGTTGCCTTTCAACAACCAGCGTTAGCTTCCATTATGAAATATATAAAAACGTCCATTAGCTTCTATCATGGGAACAGAGAATTGGATGGAATAGGTAAACAAGACAAGTTGCCTGCAATTGTGGGCAAAAACCATGGCTGGAATTGTTGTGCAATGATCCCAGTTGTTGAGAGCATGTACAAATTGTTGGTCCAGATTGCATTCTCTCCTTCCCCTGAAACCTCTTCCAGATCATTTCTCTGTCACTGATGATTTTGAAGCTACAGCTGTACTGATTTCTCTTCAAGATTCAAGCACTGTTTCAACTTCTAGTCTTAGTAGGCCTTTTCACTAAACTGCAGCTGTGTTACCTGTGGGGAAACGAAGCTGTAAAATGGTAGGGTCAGCTTCGATGGGCATGTCAGCACGTAGGCTGGAGATGCTGGCTTCTTTTATTGATCAGCACAGCTCCTGCATCTTGCCTGACACAAGCCCTGTTTCACAGAAAATAATATGTAGAATTTCATTTGTGGCTTTGCCCTCAATTGCTCCTTCCTGCCCATGCCCAGGCCAGGAGTGCTCTGAGAACTCCCAACAGTACGGGCAGCCTGCTTCCAGCTAGCATACCTTCCCCAGTGCAGCTCTTAAACCTAACACCTGTAGAACACACTCAAGCAACAAAAATGAGGAATTACTCCCAGCAAAAGAGTACAGACAGCCTATTAGTTATTATTTGATTCTAGATTGCTATAAACAAACATTTTTTTTGTCACAGGGATGTTAGACTGACCACCAGCACACAACCAGAATCGTCTTATGTGGTGCAAAACAACAGCAATATTTATTTATGTGGAGCTTCCTCAATTAAATACCAAAGTTCCTGAAGAGAAATCTAATAACATTGAACATATCTCATGTACTCTACTCACACTAGCCGACACAAGGAAGAAAAACAGAGTAGCAGTACACATGGTTAGATTTTCTCAGGTGCTTTGGTACCACTAGAGCAAGGAACCCACAAGTACATCAGTAGGATATTCAGAGCAAAATGAAAGGGGAAAAAAAAGACACATGGAATTAACATATCCAAGACAGTAAGAGCCTGGAAACGTTGTCAATGGCTTCTAGTGCTATTAGCATACAACAGCTTTCAGTGCATCATCGATCTGATTGAAGTGACGTGAAAGCCCTAAAGTACCAAAAACTCCTCTAGACAACAGCAACACTGGAGCTTGATTAAAACTCTAGTAGGTGCTTTCATCATTTTGCAGAATTGCATCATTTTCTATGCAAAACATTTTAAAGGCTTTAGCCTTTCTCTGCTCTCAAAGAGTAAAACTGGAACACTGCCTCAAAAGAAAGTGACAAAATGAAAATGCGAAACACGCCCAAGAGACTTCTTCATGGAAAATGTAGGTGTCTAGCCATACTTTTCCATTCTTTAATATAGAGACGGCATACATGAGGGAGCAATAGCATACAACAGATGTTAGCTGGGTATCTGGAAAGTAACGTGATACTCGCCATCAGCAGCTGTCAGCTACATGTCTGATTTTAAGTCTGCCCAAGATGGCACAAAGAGCAACATGGATATTCTGCAGGCTACCTTAACCACTGCTTTTGCTTCCTACTAATGAAGCAATGACATCTTTTTGCAGTAGGAATTGAGAGAGACCATATACAATGAGAATGAAGCAAGATTACTGAGGATTCACCTAATTTAGAATCTTAACTAAAAATTGAATCTGAGGAAATCAAAGTATTTGTACAAAGCTTTAGAAATATTTAATGTTGTTAAAATTAAGCTATCTGAGGCAAAAATGACAAGTAGAAGGACAAAGAGATTCTTAAGGCATTAAGATACAAAAACACATAGTACACTTCAATCCTCTACTCTGTTTTCCAATTTATATGGTTATACATATAATTAATATCAAGAATATATACTGAACCTGTTGATTCATATGTTTTTCAAGTTTATTCAGTGTTTTGAGCACTGGATTATATTCAACAGGTATAACCAGTCTCCCGGAACTTAGTATCTCAGCATTCCCTTCCTCTCCTATTATCCCCACCTATACTATAAAAAGTTTATGATGCAGTGTGTAAAATATGTTTGCAATGAAATGAGGAATTTTGG
Organism: Gallus gallus; assembly: GCF_016699485.2. Classification (NCBI taxonomy): domain Eukaryota; kingdom Metazoa; phylum Chordata; class Aves; order Galliformes; family Phasianidae; genus Gallus; species Gallus gallus. The sequence goes on along the minus strand of NC_052535.1, from coordinate 65,197,428 downwards.
TTCATTAACAAGAGTGACAATAGGAAATGATATTATCAGTGTAGGTTGATTCTTTCAATTATAGATAGAAGAGCCTGCCAGACAGAATTTTGTATTTACACATACTTAGCATACGTTTCTTTTTCATATTACTTGACATATAATTGCATTTACCTTAGTATAGAATTACAGTATCTGCTATGGCACAAACTCAGCAAGTGAGCAGGTTTGAGGCTTCTGTAGGTGCAAAGCAGTGATACACACACTTTTTAGTTTTTAGTTGTAGAATAATTCAGTTCCAAGGTATTTTAGTTGTAGAATAATTCAGTTCCAAGGTATTTTCAGCCCAAGACTTGGATTTACTAATATGCTCTTCACTGGAATTAGGAATTGCAAGAAACAATAGGGCCATGGCCAGTAAATAATTAATACTGCCTTTATACCTTACTGATTAAATATGCCATGAAGGGCCACCCACAGGTCTAGCTGCGGTGGCACTTGGCTCTGACCTTAGTGACTTGAAAATCATGTAAGGTCCCGTTTCGGTCAGCATGGATATCTAAATTACGTCACTAACACATCTTGGTAAACACTGTGCTCTGAAATTTGCTTCCTTGCAGGTAAGGTCAGAAAACTGAGGTCTTAACATGCCTTCTCAGAAGTTGAAAAAATACAGAGGTGCCATTCAGGTGGCCATCCAAGTGCTGAACGAACATCTCTGTCATCATAAGTAAGAAGCATTCCTAAGGCATCACAGATGTTTCTCATTTTAAAAAGCAGTTCTCCTCTGTTATCACATTCAATGCCTGATATTCAGCAAGGACCTCGAGAAGTGAACTGCATGTGACTCATGAATCACTGTGTCTTACATAAAACCCTAAAAAACCATAGGCTCCTTGCAGGAGAGGGGAAAGCATTTCCTGCTGTATCACAGAGCTTAGTTTCCAAGATTTCAGCCTAAACAAGTTTTGACACTGGCATAAGAAGTACAGGAGTCACACTGTTGACTAAGGATCTCACTGTATGAATTTCTGTGAGGAAAACATAGCCATCAGCACAGTTTAATCCTCTATCTTGAGAAACTCCATCCTGGCTTCCACTTACCCTGCCTCTGCAGTCCTTTCCTTGTGTGCATGGCCAGAAGAAAATGGACCAGGGGGAGGTTATGAGCCAGTTTTCAGAACAAAACTTTCAAAACGCATTGAGTATCCTCACTGATTGTGGTTTTATGGGTTCCACCCAGTTGAATACAAGATGTTTCAGTGAGATACTTCACCCTTCCATTAAAATAAACACATACTGTAAAAACATTTAAAGACTCCAGAAAGTCCATATCCAGCCACAGCACAAGCATGGTTGGAATGTTGTTTACGGTCTTCTGAAAGCTCACACGGTAGGAAGTGCTCACTGTATGATGCTGTAAAAAGTATGAAAAAATACTTCTCTCAAATCATCACTTTTTAATAGAACTATCAGAAATTAAATCTTAATTCCTTTAGCCAAATCTGAAAAAAGCCCAATCCACACAGCCTTCTCTCTCCACATGCACAGTCTGTGCTGTGCTCCCTACAAAAAAAAATGTTCAACCACATAGCGATGTGGTTTCACACCTGTTGTTCAGGGACCACTGTTAGTACTGGCTTGGCAAGGGAGGCTAAGAGAGCTTATGCCCTCACACCTCAGTTTTCAGGAGTGTTTTAAGCATTAAAACACAAGTTTAGGTAAAAGGCCCTGCTTCTCCACTTGAAGCTTAGCCCTGATGCTGCAAGTAAAGATTTGGAAAGATGGATTGAGCAAGAGGCAGCTTGATGCTATCACCAAATGAAAAACGGTGCCTGGGGAGGGGAAATCCTGCTTCAAAGGCTGCTGTGGCTTTTTTGTTTGAAGTTGGGAGAATTGTAAAAAAAAAGTCATTGTCCTCTCTTAATTCAGCCAGTATCTTGGGGGAAAACTGGAAATATCATCCATGCAAAAGAGTCCTTCATTTTAAGCCAAAACTACAAACCCTGAAGCTTCAAACACAGGTTGCAAACCTCCATAAAATCTGTCTTATTTTCTTAGACCACCAGAATACAACTGCTGAATCAATGGAGATAAAGTATAAACCATGGTGGAAGCAGAGAGCCAACCGCAGACTTCCTCAGCTAAAAAAGATGCTTTCATAAGTGGGTACCGTATTGTCAACAACACAAAATGGATTTCCCTGACAAAGACATATAGGAGAAGTAGAAATAACTTCTGCACTGTATCTTACTTTTAGCCCAAATTGATCAGACTGTTTCTTCTTCATATTCATTAGCTTGTAGCTTCCATAGGTTTCTTCATATTATCCTCATGCATGGATAAGTATAAAAACAGGAGTTTCACTCTTTTTGTTATTATTATTCAATTAATTTAAGAAATATTCATAGTAAGAGGTAGCCATTTCCTACTGTTCCACTACAAAACACATTAACCTACCTACTCATTCTGTTAGAATACAGTACAGAGAAAAAAACAGAAGTATTCTTTAGGAAGTTGCTCTTTCATTCTCCCTGTTATGCCACTGCAACGATGAGAATTCCAATATTCAAGTCCTAATAAATATTTTCACTTTGGAAATTAGAATATAAGGTTCATGCATGCAGCTGGGCAATTAGAACCTCACAGACAGTCCTAGGCATCAGTTTGTAGAATCAAACACTGGGCATGAGCTGCAATCATATTTCTTCAGGTCACATAGGATTGCCGTCTTGCTCCTACTGTCCTAGAAGAGGGCACTACCTACTTGACCTTGGTATTCCTTCAAAATGGGTCCAGGCTGCCATGCGAAAGACTTGAAATGAACCTGAGCTGTGAATGCTCTATGACAGGTTATGGCATCTCAGTGACTCAGCCAGCCTCTGAGCCCGAGGCTGTTCCAGTGCAGGCTGCGATTTCATTAACGTCACAGTTTAAGTAGGCTTGGGTCTTGTTAGCTGTGATGATGGCCTCCTGAAGGAAAGCCAAGGTGGCGTAGGAAATGATGTTGGCTTGTTATTGGCTCTTAAGGGGGAAAATTACAGTCTGTCTTCTTCAAACTGAGGTGACCCTGTCGCTTCTGAAGGGAGCTAGCAATCTGAATGCCAGCAGTGTGCTCACACTGTGCCTCGCTGCCTGCTCATTTTCACAGCAGTGGTATGACCCATGTCATGGTTCAAGGTGACCCAAGCTGTCACCCCCTGTCAGAATCTCCAGCTGGACATCTGTGTTGGTGCCCTGTGGATGGCAGCTGGTGCCATTGGGCTTGTTGGTGACCCAGATCTAGACATATATAAACCAAAGTCTACTTGCTTCATGCAAATATAACCTCGACAGCCTGTCAATGCAGATGGCTAATCCAGCCAGACTGACCAGCTTTATAACACAGAATAACCTTACAGCTACAATAAGAAAATTTAGTCTCGTTGCAAAATACCTGCCCCCTCCCAGATACAGACATCAAAGATAGCACTTTTTTTTTTTACCTAGACAGACTAGACAAAACCAGCAATGCATTTAAATGTTTATACTAGCAAGTGAGACATCATTCTATTATTCAGTATTCTTTGCAGTTCCTGAGACCAGTATTTGCTAATTTACCATTGTCAGCTGGTTGTACCTTCTGAAGGCCGAAGATTTCCTTACAAGCCAGTGAAACAAGGTCAGTTGCTGGAAGGACAAAGCCAGATGCTTAGCACTCGAGACCAATAATGGTGCAAAATGCAAGGAGAAGGAATAGAAGGAAAAAAGGTTAAGAAATATCTAACAATTCAGTGACTGTAAACGAAACAACAGCCTCACAATAAATAATTTTCTTATTTCTTTAAAAGCTAATTAAAATGTTACAGCCCTGAGTAGGAGGGTTTGACAAGTACAGGCGTTAAGGAGACCTTCCAAAATTGAGCACAAACAGTTCCACAAAGGTTAACCACAGCGGCCTCCAGAGATGGTGCTGCTTTACCGAGGGGTTGTCTGCAGGAGGGAAATAGATGATTTCTGTAGTGGCTGTGGAATAATACTGTAACCACTCTATGTAGAAACACACATCCCAGAACAGCCTCCCCAGAGACATCCCTCTTCCAGAATAAGAGCATTCACCAGAGAAGCTTCCCTAGGTAAGAACAGCACAGTGACTTTATTACAGATCAACTTCAGCTTAAGAACTTCATTATGCATTACTTTCCTGTGTACTCAAGCCATCTCTCTGGGAGAACGCCTGCCCTTTCTTTCTGTCCCTATTTTCTACGCACCAAATGGGAACTGAGGGAGCTCTCAGTGCCAGGTATAGGTGTTCACTTCCCAATGCCATCTGTAACTCCAGGCTCTGCATCTAGAGCTCCTTTCTTCACACTACATAGAGGTTACATGTAGTCATGGTATCAGCACAGTTATGGCTTGTTTTCAAGTCTGCAAACCTACCTGTCCTTTCTTTAGTCCATAAAGAAGGCAGCATATCAAGGAACACACATTCATAAGTAACACGAGGAAATGAAGCAAGATATCCTTTCATCACTAGGGGGAAAACATCTTCCCCCCCTCCCCCCCTTTACTTTGATAACTTGTTTTCTGTTAATTAACATGTTTAAAGTATAATTTAAACAATACTGTTGTGATAAACTGGAGGGGAAAAAATGGTCCCCCAATTCAGTAGGCAGATACTCTTGGCAGCATCCTTAATAAATGAACCCAAGGCAGTGAAAGGTGATTCACTTGACCAACTATGTCTAGTGAAGGCTTGGGATCAGTGAGGAGGTGACATTTTCTTGAAAGAAAACACTGTAGCTCGCTACATGTGCATACAGGAGTAGGATTTCAAAAAGTCCTAGAGGTCACGTTTGCACTGTAAAGGTGTATCTTTCTACCGAGTCACACTTGCGCTCTCATTCAACAGAGAGAAATGGAAATCTGTATAAGTGATCTTATGATTTATAAACCTGTTTTTGAAGTGGTGGTCATTATTTGGAAAGTTAGTCAGATCCAGGCTTCCTGAGCAACGTTTTCATGAAAAGATGATGGTGTGAAGAGCTGTTTTGGAGACACCTATTGTGCTGTCCACTGAGGGTAACGCCCTCAGCGCTTTCTTCTACTTCTCTGGCATTTTCAAAAAGAACAGCATGCTGCCTCCCTCCCATGCTGCATCCCTCCCAGAAAGTGCCTGTGGCTGTTACCCTCCCCTCTCCTCAGCCTCCTTAGCAAAGAGTGCTCCCTCCAGGAATTGCTGTTATTCTTTTGCTCTTTTTACTAGGGTGGTTTGGAGACACGGCAGTGTCATACGGTGCCAGACAAATCCCACTCTCCAGCACTGCCAGAAAGATAAGGGGAAAAGAACACACAGAAACTTTTAGAATGAGGAAGAGCAAAACCGTAAGATCTCAATTTTCCTGCGATCAACAGAAAAATTTGTCCCTGTGCCTGGGACATCAAGGAGAACAGAGATGCCAGAAGAACATAGATTTCACCCTCATCTCTACAGTCAGTCAGAGGAGTGGGGAGAGGGATCCAAGATCCATCCCTAGCATTTAGCTACATATTTCAACTCCTTCAGAAGCATTTTGTTAAAGTTCCTTCACCCCTAAACTTCTGTAACAATATGGATGACTCTGTAAAGCAGAGAGGCTTTCCTCACTCTTGACCTTTAACTGCAGACCTGACCACACAGCAGTCACACGAGTTGCTATTTTATCGTAAATCCTGCTAGTCTCCTGAAAACATCCTCACTAATAGGGACTTTCTGGTTGCTGTTCAAGCCACAGAGTTTCTGTCTGCCGATCCTGGAAGACAAATTTCAACAGCAACAACAAAAAAACAGGAAAAAAGTCACAATTTTGTAAGATCTGTTCTCATGCAGCTACCACTATCGTAAGAGACAGAAAAGTGGAGTCTGAGGTTTGATGAAGCTCCCACACAGGGCGATTTTTTTGGAGGAGGTTTTTGTCACAGAGGTTGCAAAGCAATTGTTTCAACCCATTCACCCACATATTCTCAAGGGATGTTCTGTTTTTTAAGATTGCTGTTTTGCTAAAAACAGTTGGATGTAAATCAGTGTGGTTAGAAATTCCTTTCCCCCCCAAAAAATATTAGTTGGATCTCTGCTAATCTATCTCTCCCTACATACATAAAAACTAGATGTTTGCCCATGTACACAAGTCCTCATTCTTCCTGGTTCATTCCAATGAAAATCCAGAGTCATTTGATGAAGCCAGTGGAATAATATCTGTACAGAGTTAATCCCAAATCCTTCCATCACGTCCTCTATCAGAGTTCTGAAGTAGTAGATAGTGTAACAGCATGAGATGAGGTCTTCAAACCAAACAATTCAACCAGGTAAGAATTGGACTATATTACAATCCCTATTTCCTAAGATTACTTTATTTTCATCATTTGTAGTGGGTTTTGTAGGAAAGTATGCAATTATTTTAAGGAATTCAGTCCAGGTGGTAATTTAACTGGGAAGAAGATCAGTAGGTAAGATTTTAATTAAATGTCAGCTCTACAGGATTTTAATTAGATGGCAGCTCTACAGCTGAGCTATTTGATGGCCCAGGTTAGGCTATATTTACTCTAACAGGTAAATAAGTTCATCACATCTGCTGAAGGGAAGTTAATACAAAAATAAAGTCCAATCTAACTTAGCCAATCCATAAATCTTTTGTTTTTAGTCTTCAGTTCCACGTGTTTTGCTGAAATTAAGCTTCACGTCTTGAATCCAGTTTACTCATAATTTAATCCATAAATTTAAAATTAGAAGCATAATTAGCACAGAGTTTTGCAGCACTGAAATAATGCAAGGAGACAGAAGACACATGGCTCAGCATGCTCAGCACTGTTGCACTCAGCCACAAGAGTCCTTGGCAGATCAAGTTGGCCCACTTCGTTTTCCCTTTCCTCCTCTCTCTTCTTAAACAAGACAACACACTCTAAGGAATAGCTTTTTCACAGGCATCAGGAGCTTGGAGATGACAGAAAGGAATAGATGGGGCCTCACAACTGCTACAAGGTCAGGGCTGGGGCAGCTCAAGCAGAAGCATCTCTCCATGGACTGAAACCCTGAACTTAGCAAGTTCAAGTGACTTTGAGGTTATGGATGGATTCCTCTTCCCTCCTCCAAACAGGAGAAACATGCTACTGTCACCTTGGGTAGTGTTTGAAGCCACACTTCCCTCTGACCTTGATCCCTGCTCACTGCTGTACCAAGCAGTTCATTGCTAAGTCATGGGAGAGGCAAGAACGGAGGTGTAAAGAAAACAAAACTTTAGAGGTAGCCAATGAAAGATGAAGATTTAGGATAGACAGGAGCAGCAAGGCGGAAAACAGTTAAAGAAACCAAAACACAGTGTGACACTGGTCATGACGGAGACTGACGAGCATTACAAGTCATGTCAAGGGAATGAAAAGAGACACTCATGAATAAGGAGTTTCAAAATTAAACCTCCCCTCAAAACATATATAGGGCAGAAGCAGTCAATTCACGCTTGACAGGTAGTGTCAAGAGAGCTTATGTAACAATGCAAAAAGATAAGTACCTATTTAAGAGCAAACTGTTATTTTTACCGAACATGCAAGCAAATCAAGCTCTCATCACAGACGAAAAAACCTTCATGCTGTCAGTTGTGAGTTCGCTTGGTGTTGTAAAGCACCACAAGGCACAAAATCACTATGGTATTTTTTGCTTTGGTTGTCAACTTCTATTTGCTAGGAGCTGGAAAATGGGACACAAAGCACAAGAAGATCTGGACAACAATTAGCAGACCTTAACTAAAAGCAAGGAGATTATCACAAGTCTGTGAAATGCATTTTCTTTCTAAGAATGTGGCTATTAACCTCTCCACACTACTGAGTTAGCAAAAGTATGAGGGATGTAACTAAGCATCTGCTGAAGAAAGGGAAGGAAAGGAAGAAGGAAGACAGGCTGATTCTGTTGGGAGATAGGTGGAAGGGGAACAAATACATTTTGGAAATCTCTGGTGTGGATTACAGCTCATCAGCTCTAGAAGAGGGTTACTTGGTCTTGGCCTCCCATTATAAATTCCTTCTGTTCTCTTGGGTCACATTACTGTTATTCAAGCCCAGACCACAAAATAGGTAGGTCTGTGAGACTCTGTTTATTTGCTTTGTCCGTGCAACATATTAAGTCCAAGTTTGTATGTAGACTATACATATTATTAAATGCTCTGTACTGTTTTGATCTATTCTCTTCTGATTTATTATGAACTTGAAGACCAAAACTGTAAGCGTCTTCAAATCTACAGATGCTCAGACCACTGGGACAGAGCAGAAAAATTGAAATGCTGTAACCATTACTGTCCAACCTCATTACACTCATGCCTTGGAAGGATAGAACAAGAATGTGCTGGAATTCAGTCCTCTCTGAGGGAAGAAACTGGAAGCAGCATGCTTGCTTGAAACCGTGCACATGCAGCCCACTAAAAATCATCAAGATATGCTAAAATTTAAACGCAGGGCTTATTAAAATGAGCACCAAGGAAAGTTCAGACACGGCTCCAAGGAAAGCATATTTGTATGGCCACACCTCTGACTCACAACAACATAAAGCAGTTGGAAAGTAGACATGGAGAGCACAGCACATCCCTGGCACTGAAGGCTGTGCAGGATGTGCAGGGCTCTGCCAGTCCTGTACAAAGGTCCAGGGGACTTTGGACAGCATGGTTTGCAGTAGCTTTGCCCACCAGGGGCAGGATCTCTTCATTTCTACATTGGTTCAGCTAATGCTACTAGTATAAATATTTCAGTTATGGTCTGGACTGGGGCAACATAGCAGCAACAGGTGCTTTCCACCATGCACATCCTCACAACAGATCCCAGTGACAAAAGTAACCCCAGCAGTGCCAATGGTGAAAATTAAGCACCAGAATAAACACACTGCATTTGGGGCAGAATTTAATCTTTCTCTAGCACTGTCACCTTCCTGCTGTAAAGACAAACTAGGGGCAATGTATCAAACACTCAGCCCAGAACCAGTGGCAAGGATCCTTCAGGAGCTGGTGGAGGTAAGTCATGACAGCCTCTTAGGATTCCTGCTCCCACTGCAAAACCTGTTTGGCTAAGGATTGTGTTGCAACATGTGATTTTCATATAAAGCACTTTTTTTTTCTGGCTGTAATTCAGTCTCTTGGCAGGAGATGCTCCTACATATCAAGTAAATCAGCCTTGCTCATCCATATCAACCTACACATTCTCATATAGTAGCAGCAGTACAGCATACACTTCCAGTGCCTTCCAGGACAGATTTGGTTAATCACACCCATCTCCTCTCCATAAAAGCCTGTTCCACATGGGACATTTTTTGGCCTTTTCCATTGCTGAGTTATAAAATTCATAAGTCTGTGCAGATGCTCCTTTGAAACCATCCCACTAATAATTTTACGTGGGCAGGAAGGTAGAAGACGGTGGGGTTTACCAGTACTAACTGAATGTTATGAATAACATACAATAGCAGTGCTTATCACAAATGGGAGGAGAAAAGAAAATATCCTGAATTACGCTTTCAACATTAGTACTGTCTGGTCTTAATAAAACACTACCCACAACGAGGCCATCAGTCTCCTAATCTTATCAGTTCTCTAAGGTCTGCAGAGGAGACAGGAAATCATGATCCTTAAAGCAGGTCAGACTCCCCTCTTCCTCTATTTAAGAGGCTGCTGAATTATTGAGATTCCACATTAAGAATATATTACATGCTGTCTAGTGAATGATAGGACTGCAATGCGCAATATATGGAGAGGTGTAAGTTTCTCAATACGTGCACATAAGATGACTTGCTGGCCTAAAACACTTGCTTCCTGCCAGAGTGATTTCAATGCAGTAAAAAGAGAAAAGCAAATCTTACAGAATTGATGATCAAATTTTATAGCTGAAATTTATCCCACTAAAGACATTTTAATTAATGAATTTTACGTTATCCGGGTAAATGGTAAGCAATGAGTTAGTGGAAGAGCAAATAAAAATATCAGCACAGCTCTAGCAACTGCAGATTTCTTGTCTTAGCCTGCCTGTCTTCATGCCATGTGCCACAGCCATGCCACAAAGCAAGACAACTCCTCAAGGACAGAGGAATCAATAGTGATTATTTCCTCCTCACCCAGGTGTCCAAGATCTTGACAGAAGAGACAGAGAATAAATAGCAGGGAGATAGGGTCAATGTATGTGTACCTTACAAATCTGATTGTCTGTCTACAGTGCTGAGAAATGCAAGACTTTATCAATAACATTCAATAGTGCTGCCAATTCCAAAGAAAGAAGAGAGAAACTTTCTGAAAATCCAGCTTGACTTGCTCACTGTTACAGTCAAGCTCTTTTATCTCATATCAGGAGGATATATTATAGAATATGTAGCAGTTACAGACAATTCACAGTTCATTTTTTTGTGTAAAAGTTTCACAGCATCTGTTAAAAGTCTCCAGCCATTTCACTAGGCTGCTCCCAAACTTGCCTCAATCTATATTCAGAATCTGCTGTCAATTAATAAATTATATGAATACATAAAACATATTCTAGAGACAGAGGAAGGATTCACTGTATAAATTCAGTCTTCATCAACTGCAGCTTTGCCAAGGCCTAGGGGTGATGTAAAAAGAAATTCACATTCTTAATCCCCAAAGAGGATCCAGCTCCAAGCCAGGAATCCTTCAGTGACAGCAGGGTTTTAGTAATGATACGAAATGTCATTTACTAACAGATACCTCCCCCGAGGAGCAAGGCTGTGCCCTCCTTGTGAATTATGAAGCCCCAAGCAGCCATCCATGCTGACACCCACAGTCTGCACGGCTAGCCCAGCACTGCAAGGATCTTCTGCCTCTGTGCCCCATGCTATTGGCTTCCTTGTCCAGTCAGCCACTACATGGCTCGGGGTATCTTTGGACATGTAATCACATGCCAAGATGCAGAAAGTCAGTTCTAGCTCCTGAACAATGGCTCTGCTCACAGACAAGGTCCCAAAGTGCTTCTCTCTAGTCAGAAACCTTGAAGGCAGATTCCACCCAACTGTCAAGAGCATTAAAAAAGAGAAAAAACAACCAAGATGACTCTCAGACCTCCAAGTCTGCTTCCCTACTGTGCTGTAGCTGTTCTCAGAACCAATATTCAGTGGACAGAAGAGCTCTGCAAAAGCAGAATTTATCCTCATGTTACAGGGCAGCCCAGTTCTGCCAGATTTGTCAGAGAAATAGCTTAAGGAAAAATATCCTTGTCATGCTGCCAGTGCCAGTGCTAAACTAGGTTAATTGTCAGAGAGATACGGAGGTCGGCCAAACTTGCAGCATACGGCCAGAGTAGTTTAATGACAGACAAGAAATGAGTATCTCCTGCTTGTTTGCAACCACCAACCTCTTGCATCTCCCTCCACCCCACTCGTTCCTGCCCCAGTGCTTTTCCTGCTCTGGTCCCCATCCCAAAGTGGGATGCCTATTGTGAACCAGCCTCTGAGGGGGAGAAGTATTGCCCCATTTGTTCTCTCATTACATAGGGAAAAAGCATAAATACTCTTTTTTAAGCAGGCTACACAAGATTCAGACATAACTGAGGCATAACTCATTCATAGAAAGAAACCTTTCTGTCAACCATAATTAGCGTACAGCCTTTTCAGCTTGGTGTGGTTTCACTGTATCTGCTGGCAGGGGTTTTATTTTTGACAATGGAATGCATTTGTTGGGGTTGAGACTGGCCAGCATCGGGCTTTCCCAAAGTTGTGAGTAGGCTCCAGCTGCGAGAAAACATGCCAGCAGCTCTGATCTCATGTGTGTAGGTAGCTGCGAAGAGAGTGAAGGCAGGCTGCATGACCGTACATAAGGAATAAAGCAGGATCTTTCTTAAAGTGTAGCTGGAACACCAACTTTTGTTATACACAGATTTCCCAGGCAGTCAACAAATCCTTAAAGCTCTCAAAGGAGTTTTGTTCCCTGGAGCTGTCTCAGACAAATTTGTTCCCTGCACCTAGGTTTCCAGCACTGGGGAAGACATTGCCAACCAGAGGTATTACTCGTGCCGTGGATGGTCAGAGCTCTGTGACTCAGGATGTAAAACATGTGGGGAAAGGGAGAAAGGTGAGACAGGGAGGAGGTGGGGGGGAGACCCAGGCCCCACCTTGCCACATGTTTCACAGAGGACAGACAGTCCATGGCTGAACTCAGGTGGTCACAGTCAGTGCATCCCCTAGGCCAGCAGTGCAGTCTGTATCAAATTCTCCAGGACCCAGCACCTGATGCAGTTAGACAAATTCATAGTGGCTACCTCAACATCACGAGTCTGAACGCAGCTCCTTCCATATTTTTAAGAGCAACAACACAGCACGTTTGCAGACCACCTACGTGGGCTCCTGCTTAGAGGCTCTCATGCCACATTTATACTGAAATTTCAAGTACAGATGACCATTTATTCTTTAAGCTGAAATTTTCATGTTGACTCCTCTGTCTGTCTAGCAATTGTAGTCACAGTCAAAATGCATGATAGTTTAGTTTGCAACTTGCTCCCTAAATCTTTGCCACTGCTTACCCCTTTGAAGGTCAGCAGTACAACGGGTGGATCTGCTATCCTTGCAGAGAGCCAGAGAAGTGGAAAGGGAGGCTGAGAGTGCCCGGTACCTGCTGCTCGCCTGCACTGTGCTGCACGCTGGGGCTCAAGGGGAGCTAAAATGCATCAGTGAAAGGTAACATTAGGGTTAAGAGCCTTCCCAAAGACTGTATCAGAGATGGAAACTGAGGGGGCTGGCCAAGATGTCCAAGGTTGCCACGTCTCCATCCAGCTTCCTCTGTGAGGCTGCAGCACTGAAAGGAAGGTGACAGGCAGACCTCCATAAATGCATGTCTTTCTGCTTTAATTCATCTTAGTTCTGCTTTTCCTCAGAGGCACCCGGATCTACTACACTGGAAAGGATTCTTCGCATTTCATCCACGTGTGCTTTGTTCTGCCTGTTTAATGCAGATATTCCAGACATTTCATTTATATTTCCATTCAAGAATCTTTCCACTCACTTTAAGATTTCCATACCAACACTTTCAGTTTTAATTAACCTCACAGCTTAACTCTGACACAGATTTCTATACACACAGTTTTGCATCGAGTAAGGAGGTCAGCACGTGACTTCTGCAGTGGACTAACACACAGTGCTCCAGGCTTTCCAATTTTGCCCCACATACCTCGCACGTCACACACTGCCCAGCCAGCCAAAATGCCCTGCTCTCCTTCACTTCTCAGGCACAGGCTCGAAGCCAGAACCACTGCTCCTCATCGAACTTTGCAGAGCTGCCATATGCAGGAAGATTGCCTAAGGTCAGCCCTTAAACGCTGCTCTGGCCATTTCTGTAAATGAAGGGTTGCTCTGACATCAAACCTGAGGATCCTCCCCTCCCCAGAGGGGAGTCGCTGAATTGAAAACAACCCACTTAAAGATACTATAATTTTCCACTCTTGTCTTTCTGTACAAAATTCCTCCTTCATCTAATAGCTTGAACTAAATTGTGCTTACCAAAAGCCAAACATGCCCAAGGACACTGGAAAACAGCTGGTGCTTGTGTCTCTCCTTCTTAAATTGAACAAACAGAACAACTCGATTTTACTGGCTATTCTGGCCGAAGTGCTGTTTTAAAATCTAAGAGAGCCGTTATCATATAAAAGTTATATGGGGAAACTCGATCACATTAATTTGGTGGGATTCCTTTGGCTGCTGCATGTAAGACCACAGAGTAGCAAGACACAAAGGAGGAGTTTTTTGCTTTCAGGACTAGCAGTTAAGGTGTGCCCTTTGCTCTAACAAACAATAGATTTAAAATAGAAGCCTTGATTTAAATTAGTGGGGTGCACTCAGCTGGTGGATTAACAATGCCTGACTCAAGCCGGGGCTGTTTAATCCCTGGAGGAAGGCCAGAGCAGCTGCCAGGGCTCCCTCTGGCACAGGACTGGTGCTGAGCATGCATGCTGCCCAGCGGACCTCAGTCAGCGGGGCCACGTGCCTGAGGGGATTAGCTGGGCACTGCAACACGCTCCCCGTGTGTCCTCAGGGAGAAGGTGAGGTTACTCACTACCTACTCTCGCAACCTCCTCTCCCTCTGTTTTATTTCTAAGTAAGTGAGCTGTTGAGGTCAAAGTTTAGAAAATCCTTCTATCGAGGAATAACCTCCTGCACAGGTCCTGCTTTAAAGTCAAAAGGGTAACAATACAGGAATGGTGTCCTTTGATATGAGTGGTGCTACCAGGTCCTCACCTGCAGAAGAACCTCCTGCAGCTGCTTCTTCATCCTCATCTAGTGCTTTTACACTGGAGGAGTAACACATCCCAGGTCCAAAGAATTCCTGGGAAAATATCTGCTTTCTGAAGATATTTTAGATAAGAAAGAAGACCAGGTGTCCCTATAAAGAAGCCTCAGGAGACATAAAGGAAAAGTGTGGACCCTGAGCAGTACAGTGGATCTGGAGGACCCTGCAGATCCCCAGGATGCCAAGAGCTATTGGGCTGGTGTGGCTGTATTCCACCTCAACCTGGCTGTATTCCACCTCAGTGGGAGAGGAAAATGAACAGGTTTCTCCTGACCTTCTGCCACATGTTGCCATGGGCTTCCCCTTAGGCAGGAGCACCCTGGCTCACCCAAGACTGCTGATAACAACTTGGCAAAGAGCAAGAAGGACCAGAACATCATCTGTGCTGGGATATATGATAGGCAAAAGGGAGGTACAACAGGCAATGGCCAGGGAAGGGATTTTAGTGCTGGCAAGAGTGTCAGGAGATAAGCATACCTGTAACAGAGAAAGCTAAAATTAGCAGCACTCCACACCTGTCATACAAAGCGCCACTGCAACGCATGCACTGTCCTCCCTTTCCCACTGGTGTAGAAAACAGCAAAGGTCTGACACAGCTTTTTCCCAGCTTCATTTCTCCTATTCAACTTTCCCCAGACTGCCTCCTGTTTCTTAAACATATTCCAGAGTCTTCATTTCCAGTCAGGCTTTGGGCTATATTGTAGTCCCTATCCCCCAAACCACTCATTCTGCAGTTTAGGAAGAAAAATGCCCCCGAACCAAAGTAAACCCCAGCAGCAGAACACAAATAACCTACCCTTTGTTAGAACTAGGTAGAAGAGGGCTGTATGAATGGAAGGGCAGTGCAAATTCCAGCAACTTTACTCTGCCTCTCACATAGATGCTGGTGACAGTAGCCATGTCCTCACCTTCCCCATCTCTTCTCACAGCCCTGCCGCCATCTCCCCTGGCTGGTATCTCTGATGGCTGCTAGCCAGCCAAGTAATGAGTCCTGACCAAGGCCAGTATTTGTACTGGCCAGAAACCAAAGAGAGTGGGATAATGAGGGAAAGGCTTTCTGCTTACTATGGTTGGGTTTTGAGACATGGGGAAAGCTGTTAGATAAGTTGCACATACATGGCTGGGGCTTTTGG
Source organism: Gallus gallus (assembly GCF_016699485.2). Lineage (NCBI taxonomy): Eukaryota > Metazoa > Chordata > Aves > Galliformes > Phasianidae > Gallus > Gallus gallus. The sequence continues at coordinate 65,182,049 of NC_052535.1, read as the reverse complement.
CTGCCTGTGGGGAAGGATTTACATCGTTCATCCCACCCGTGGGATTCAGAGCATAATAAAAGGACAGGGACAGCAAAGCAGTGTCCCCAAGCACCAGGCTGTCCTGGGCACCAGCGCCCACACTGTCTCACTCATAAAACTTTGCATGGAACACATCTTGCATGCAAGTGCCTGATCACCCAAAGCAACAGCCTTTAGATCATAACATCCATACGTACTGATTAAATGGGTCTGGAAGCTGTTTCACTTTCAACCACTGCTATTCAAGAGGACCCTGCGTCTCCCCACAGACCAGTACATCAGTGCCTTGGGCAGCATCCAGACGTTGGGTCCATGTGGAAGAGGGGAAATTACCAAAAGGAGCTCAAACCGCATGGCACCCTTCTGGGCTACGTCAGCCCCAGCAATGTTGCAGCAAGCACAGCCCTGGGCATGGGGCACATCCAAGCCTGGGTACTGCTCAGGGGATGTGCCACCTCCCATTGCTGACAAGATGCATGTCCAAGCCCACACTTGTTCCATAAAGACCGACTGTCTACATCCATGAGCCCAGAGTCCCTGTGGGTTAGAAGGCTAAATAAACAAGTGCTGAACAGCTACCATGCATCACAGCCTTTGTCCTGGGAGAGGCAGTGAACCTGAATTCCCCAAGAAAAGCAAGGAGGCTGTGAGCGCCTGTGCTCTGATTAATCTCATCAGTTTGTTTTCCTGGAAACTAGACATCCCAGATGCCATTGTTTCCATTATGAGTGTTCATCTGCTCTGTTTTGAGCTTGATTGCCCCTGTAGCCTGCTTGGCTTCACTGGTTTCTTTCATTTTTTTAATTAACATTTCTAACAAAACGCCAATTAATTGAAATGAGGGCATAGCTGCAACCCTCAAAACCAGGTCTGTTGAACATTTGAAAGCACCCATGGCAAACTGAAATCCTGAGCAGTTGTACAAAGAGTGACTAAATTATTAATAGGTGCAGTGCATATGAGACAAGCATTTCAAATGGGGACTCTCTGCTTCAGAAAAACACTGCTATTTTTGTGTGACAGCAGAGACCAAAATATTTGGAAATTTGTCTCATTGGTACTAATCACAGCTGTTAATGAAACCTTCCCACTGCAGGCACGACATAGACATTTCTGATTTTTGAGCAGAATTAGCCATTTCATTCATTATCTCTAGAATATATAATTTGTTAAATCACAAACAAAACATCAACATACTGAAGCACATACCTATTTCTACTCTTAAAGGCCCTATTAACTAATGAAAAAGCGTTCGAGCACAGATTAAACTAGCATCATTTACAGATGATACCACATAGCATTTGCCTTATAGGTTGGAGAGATTAGCTATGGGGTTGCCTGGGATTCCTTTTTTAAGACATGAAGATATATGCATGGATTACAACATTTAAATTTGCATTCTAGAGAAAATAACATTCTGCTGTGGGCAAAAAAAAAAACAAATACTGGAAATTTCTTTCCTGTCTCAAGTGAATTATTTCTGGTGAAAGGCTTCTCAGCGTTTTGCTCCAGGCATGCAGATTTACACACAGAGCATTATGCCTGTACACATGGCGAGCGCTCTACCAGGGCGCCCATCACGATGTCCTCCTCTGCGCCCAGTTCCCATGCAAAGCTATTCATTGCATGTACAGAAGAGGCTGAAATTTAGAAATGGAAAAACAACCAAACCCAACAACCACTGGAAAGGCTGGCACAGCAGAGCAAGTCGATAAGGAAAAAGCCTCTGTACGCCCTGGCTGCATCCATGCTCAGGGAGCAGAAAGCAGCGGGGACGTATTGCTATTATTAGCCTGTGCGATGCAAAGCAGCCGGTTTGCAGCCTTGTTTCAGGCTATTGGCAAGATGTTGCCTGATTTTCTTCATGCAAACACGCAGGCACAGACAGACAGACAGACCGACCCCGCAACGCTCATGGCCAGAACCTCCCCACCACTATGGTGAGACAGACAGACAGAACACGAGGACCGCGCGTACTCACAGCTCGGAGTACAGGAGGTGCAGGTTGCCCACATTGTCTATGTAGTTTGCAGGACTTAACCAGGGGAGGACCAGCAGCAGGAGAGCCTTCATTCCCAGCGCTGATGGCACCGCTGCCAGGTTTCCTCCTTCCCGCTCGCTCTGTGCGGGTGGGACACGCAACGCGAAGCTCTGTGCCGGCCAAGCCCCTTCTAAGCCAGCCTTCCCATTTCAACGCAACGGTAGCACATTACGAATTGAGCTTAAATCCCATAAACGAGGCTACACTGCAAAATCATTGACCTGTAAGAGGATTACTCGATCTGACTCTCAGACGGGGAGTTGTGAGGGTTTAGGGACAGCACAGCGTGCTTGGCGAGACAGTGACTTATGCTGCAGAGCAGAGCGATGCTCAGGGAAGAGACCTGCCTCCTGCACGATTCAGAGTGGTTCTTCGCAGGCAGCTGGTAGGTTTACATCACTGCCCACCAGCAGATGGGTTACGAGCGAGCTGCATCACGGAAGGGTGTAGCCATCTGACAAGGGGGGAACGTGCCCCCCGTGGAGTTGGGAAGCAGGCGACAGCAGAAGACCACACCTTTTTAAAGTAAAACACTGCAAAGGATCGCAGCCAACTGCTGCCTGTCTGCATCGCTGTCTGAATTCCCAAAATCCAGTCGGATGTCTCTGTGCAAACATAAATCACATAGTAAACCAAGGACATCTCTCTTCTCTTTCTCTCTCTCTCTCTCTCCTTTTTTTCAAGGGATGAAAGAGCAAACAATTTAAATAAGGTTGTATTTAATGGTATACTCTGTGGTAACTGGTGTTTTAAAAAATTCAAGTTCTCTCTTCAATTACAAAGCATAAAACAAAAACAAGCTCACCTTGCCCCATAAGTGACCCCATCTCCAAGCAGGGCAAGCTCGGATTGGTCCGAGGCCGATTTGTGCAAGAAACACAAGGGCTGATGGCTGCCCTGGTGACTCTCATAGAGCCTGCTTTATTCCCTGGGAACACAGGGCATGTTTAGTCGAGATTTTTTCACCAGCATCTGAGCCATTCTGTTCACAGGAACCAGATTGCATGAGTATTATTATTATTACTGTCATTATTATTATTTCTGTTATTATAATAATCAACAAAATCAGATGCCTTTTCTACTGATTCATCAATGTTAAAGAGAACAGCATCTATCTGCCTGGGCATGCCGGAGCTGCAGCTGAAGAGCACAGTGCCCTTCTCTTCTCTGTCACTGCGATGAGTTGGGATTGGGGTGGCAAGGGTGGCTTCTGCATCTCTGCAGGGTCATAAAATGCCTTTGGTGATTATTAACAAAAGCTGCATGTGAAAAACAGTAAATGTACTGCATAAGCTCTGCAAACACAATGCTTCAAAAGTCTCCTTTATGGGTCACACAGTTTCCTCTTCACTCTTCTCCATGGGTCGGAAAGCCAGTGAGGGCATGCCTCTGGGAAAGCTTCAGTTGGCTTACACAGTAAAAACCCGTGGGTTTTAGTGAAACACCCAACAGCAGAGGTACTCTCTATCTTTTAAATACCTCTGCCCTCTGGCCTTAAGGAAACTTAACTATCCCGTTAAGGAAACAAATCACACTGCAAATGGAAAATACAGTCATTAGCGGCAGCAAAGAAGCCAGACAGCTTGTGTAGCATGACCTTGTATTGCACTGGGATGTGCACTGGCATGTGGAAGGCAGGGAGAACACCTCGCTTCCTCTCCAGTCCCTCTATGAGCTTTTGAAGCCAAGACTTGGCTGGGAGAGCCTGGTGTGGGGGAGGAGCTGCAGGAAGGCTGTGGGCACGTTACTGACCGATTCCTCCTAGCTCTTATTGGGGTCAGGACAAGTGAGGAATTACAACAGACACAAAGAGCACAATAATATAATTTGATAGAGGAAATCCTCAGCTACAAAATACTATTTTTCAACATAGTCACCACCATTAGCTATGAATTTTCACCTGTGATGAAGAAAAGCCTGTGTGACACTCTGGTAAAAATCTGCACCAGTGGAGGCGACTTGTTGCTTCACAGCTGCTATGACAGTGTCATTGCTGAAACACACCACCCACCTACTCACTGTGCCCGCATGCACTGTTTGGTCTCTATAACATTCAGCAAGTGTTGATGAATGTCCATGGGTGCACTTTTTCCCTCATGGAGGAATTCAGTGACACACTTTTGCTCCATATGCATTTCCATACCAGATGCCACTTTGTCAGACTGCCCCTCTGCTCCCATCTGTCACATGGCAACAAAATGCAACAGAATACTGGTGGGAAGGCCCAGCTTCTACTGCCACATCACCAACATCTGCCTCTAACGTCATGGGCCAACACAACAAAATAGGAGGCATTACTTTCAGAGCAGCTCTCGTATATAGCAAAAGGGAAAGGATATTTGCACTAGGAGCTGAAGATTTTATTGTTGCAATCTGTAGAACAACATAATCTCTATGACAGCAGCTCACAGCAGACTGTCAGTCCCTTTACCTGCATCACTGCTGAAACCTATATTTGTGGTACGTCAGAGAATTACTAACCAGAGGCAGAAAACAGCAGATAATCCCACTAATTTCTCTCTCTAGCAGCAAAAGCTCACCTTGTGGAGCATGGCTGGCAGCACCTCTTGCACCATCAGCCAGTTCCACAGTAAGTACCTTGAACAAATTCCTCCAAGGAATCCAAGTGCCTTAGGGAATGGGGTTGTATTTGAACGTCAGGTCACAGAGCCACTACCAGCTACGGGGCTCCCTAGCACACTGCTCCAGCCCTCTGCTCATGCGTTCTGAGATGCTGCTGGCACCAATGACCTGCAGTACGGATCAGGTTGGGAAAGAGATGCTCTGATCTGTGTTGGGAAAGACATGCTCTGACCATCAGCACTACCATGCCCACTCAGGAGCATGCTGGCCAACAGAGGCCTTCTGTCTGTGTTTGCAAAGGAAGAAATCTGCACACTCCTGGGCAGACGTAGTAGTGCTGAGGGCCACTCATTCTCGGTTCTCCCCCTGCAAAGGAACTAATTGCTCCCTGGGGATGTCTCCCCTGAGCGAGGTGGTCCCAGTCACAGTGGCTACAAGCAAGGCCATGGAGGCTGGGCTGCCCTTTGTGAGCCCCTGTGCACCATCAAGGGGCCAGTATGCACCTGGAAGGAAGGAGCCCTCAGCTCCAAAGGCCAGCTCCAAACTGGGATGTTTTCTGCTCTACTTCACATGTAGGTCATTTGTGATTCAAAAATGAATTGAAGAAAGGGCAATTACAAAAGCCGTAGTATGACTGAAATATTTATGATAGTTCAGCTTTCCAAAACTCACAGATCTCTCTGGATAACTAAATACACGCTTTCATTATGCAGCTTACCACAAAGTATCTGCCCAGAACTGCTAGTGATAGCATGAAGTACCTTAGGTGGATTTGATTCTAAAAAAGCCCATGAGACATTGTCAAATGCTAATTCAGTTCTAACCTCATGATAGCAGAGGTGAAATGGGACTGAAATGGATAAATCTTTCTTTACACTAACAGTCTATTTAAATCAGTGTTAATTGCTGATACTTCTCCATCTCCTTAAAGAAAAGACAGAACAATGAAAAAGCCCCGCCGCCTCAACAAAAACTTACCGGGTTTGGAAATGCTGTTCAAGGTGACCGCGTTGCACAACCTCTGAGCAGTGTTCTGTGAAAGGACAGCTAACCATTAGCTTGTCCAGGAGGTTATTCACCAGTATGCTGGACTTCCTGCAATTCTGGAGAGCCACCAGCTTGCGGTCCATGGGGCAGAAGTCTTTTTCCAAGAGGAAGTTCGTAAGGCAGGCAGTGCAGAAGGTGTGACCGCAGAGCGTGTCTAATGGCTGAAGCAAAGGTTGCAGGCAAATGTGGCAGATCAGATCATCATCTACTTCCTCAGTGTAGCTGTACAAGTGGTTTTCCTCTGGTAAATGTGCCTGGCCACAGGTGACACAGAGAGCTGGGGAGTTCTCCTCCATTTCTTCTTCTTTCTGGCTTGTAATTGGAATTGATGCAATTCAAAAGAGGGCAGATGAAAGCACCCGACTCGGTTTCTATTTGTGAGAGCAGCAAGGCTTGTGTGCCATCAGATCTGTGGGGAAGAAAGCAAAAAAATTATCTTCTGTATTGTTTTCTCTGGGCTTATTTATGGTACATACCTGGATATAAAGTACTCTGGCAGTTTTTAGGGAAGGATTGCATCTTTGTGATGGGAAGATAAAACAAAGAGGAAAAAGCATATTGTGAACTCCAGTGACTTTTTTTGCTCTTAAGTCTAGCTCAGCTGACACAATTACTCTCACTGTAAAGAAAGACATCAAAATAGAGAGAATACAACAGGCATTTAATGGTCAAACACCTTAGGTTAGCACACAACTACAGCTGGAGCCATCTGACTTTTTTAATAGTGATCACATTACTTCTGTTGGAAAAGCTGCACCATGCATAGACAAACCTTGCAATACATGTGCAGAGACACAGGTAAGGAGAATGATGACTGCCCAGGTCACTTGTATGATGGTGCTGGAAGGAAAGGCAGTGAGTTGAGCCCACACGACGCGCACAGCCACAGGGAGGGCTGCCTGGAGCTTAGGGCCTGGGACCTCCAGGTCATCCTCGGCCACAGCAGTGGCTCATCTGCCTGATTTTCAAAACCAGTGAACAAAAATTAAGCCTATTCCCTTGATAATTAGCATTATAATCCCAAATCTAGTTATAACTCTGACCAAAACACCTGCCTGCTGGTGTTTCAGGGATGTAAACACTGTGGGTGGCAGCAAAACTGAGCAGTAATTTGTAGCTTTTACTTGATGAACCCTGACTGCTTGTTGGAGTACTTACGTCTCATTACATCTATGCTTATTTTGATCCATCTCTTTGAAAATAAACATGAAGATATAAAATATGCAATGGCCTAATTACTACTCTTGCTTGAAAATGTAAATCTTATTTGCTGCTCCACCATAGCACTGCGCTCTTGCTTCCAGCTTGACTTAATTTGCTGAGACAACTTGTCAGCTTCAGACACCCACGTTTGAGGGCAAATGAGGAAAAGAATATAAAAAAAAAAATCTGACTATGACAGAGCACATTTTCATTTAAAATAAAAACAAACCTTATTTTTATGTAAAGCTCTTGGGCTCCAAACCTGAGAAATTAGACTTCAACATGGCAGGCGTTTTCTGACATAACGGTAAAATTATAGCCCTACTAACTCTATCCAGATGCTTGAATGTCAAACATTCACTTCAATGCTTTGTTAGATCCTATTCTTATGCAGCTATTATGCTAAGTGTATAATAACATTTTTTGCTTGCAAGACTAAGCTCTGCATACGCTCTGCCTCCTGATTAGCAGTGAATTCATTTGAATTAAAATTATCCTCTATGTGAATTTTTTAAATAGGATATTTAAAATACTCTGTACAGCAGCAAATGCTCCCCTTTGTAAAAATATTTATCAGAAGTTTGTGTACATGTCTTTGAGAAGAAGTGTGCAGGAAAAAACCTGCTGTCCTAAACTAGGAATTAAAAGCAGTATTAGTTGGCTCTGTTAAAGTGACACGCAGCAAAATGCAACAAGAAAAAGAGAGAGGATATCATTCTAGAGTACTGACAACCCCAACTAAGAAAGAAGCTGAGATATTCCAGAAGTAGCAAAGCAGTCACAAAACAAAATCCGCTGAAGAACTTGTGGCACACACACGCCAACAGGAATGTGAATGAAAATAACAAAGAAATAACAAGAACATTACGGTAACTTGAACAATACAGCTCCGTTATTTTTATTCTTGCTAGGATCATTCAAAGATACTTTTCCCTTAGAATATAGTTTGTACAAGTGCTGAATGGAGCACTTTATAGTGGCAGTTTAAGGAATCTCGAAAGCAGACACAGGCTGAGCGCACCAGTCTTTGCATTGATCACACCCAGGTCACGGGGGCCATGTCCAGCTGCTGATGCTGGGCTGGGGGCAATTTGGGTCTCCTGAGTGACTCTTCTTAGGCAGGTCTCAGCCAGCTTCTCCACAGAGTGGGGTGACTGCATGCTGGTCTGCATGGCTTTGATCTGCTAGCAGCTGCATTTTGCAGAATGAGGGGGGAGTGTTCGCTGATGTCAGCATCCCTCACTTGTGTAGAGGTTCAGAATGGTCTGAACAGATATGGAATTAGACACACACACAGTGTCTATTCCTAGCAACCCTGTAGCTAAAATGGCTGAGAAATTGGGCAGGGGTCAGCTGCTTAAGGAGAAGTAGGGGATCTGGTCACTGCCACTTTACATCTAGCGATCTTGAGTGACAAAGCCATCTCTGAAATATTCAAGGTATTGAGGGCATGTAGCAAGCTGGAGTAAATCTTATAGAGATAAAACACACTACTTGAAAAATCTGTAAACTACCTTATGACAGGCCTAGTGTGTTCACTCTGGAAAAGCAACAGCAAACACACTGCCTCTTGGCCTGAGCATCTCTCACTGGTGAAGCCACACCTCAAGTGCTGTGTTTAGTTTGGGGCCCCTCACTACAAGAAACGTTGGATATTAGGAAACAATTCTTCTCAGAAAGACTGGTGATGCATTGGAACAGGCTGCCCAGGTAGGTGGTGGAGTCACTGTCCATAGAGGTGTTTAAGGGAAGGTAGATGTAGTACTTAGGGACATGGTTTAACATCAGTACTGGTAGCAGGTGGACAGTTAATAAGATGATCTTAGAGGTCTTTTCCAACCTTAACAATTTGATGATTAGAGGAGGTTATTGTGACTATCAAAGAAATAAGGATAAGAATACAGCTGCACAAGTTCTGCCCTGTGCTATGTCCTAAAAGTTTCCAGACTCTCCTGGTCACATTACAGACATTCTTTATGGGCCCAATATGCTAATAATGTGCTGCTAATAAGAAAAAGTGGGTGTGGGGAACTCTATCTGAATTTACAATGTCTACATAAATTACAAATACTTGCTGCAGTGCAGAGAATCAGAACCATCCATGTTAATTAATAACAGGCACTGAGCTTTTCTGAGGACTCAAGTCTTTTAGCCTGTGTGATTTAGAAATCTTGGAGTAGACAATAATATAACTTATGTTGTGTTGTTTTGTTTTTTTTCGGACTGGAAAAATCCATCAGCCTTTTCTGGCTCATCTGCTAAGTGATCACCCACTATGAGCCTTCTTAAATTACTGGACACAAGCAATGAAATAACCACTACAAGTCTTTGGGAGGTAATTATACCATCAAAAGAGTTAGCACAGAGGGTGCTGAACTGAGTTGTGACACAGATTTGGCCAGAGGCAGAAGTTCTTTGCAGTATTTGCAGTCATTTTTTTATCATTTATGCATTGTCATAATGCAGCTACATAATTAATTTCATGTCCTTTTAGGAAGCTTTAAGCTTTGGTGTTCAGCAGTTCTTGGACAGTGTAAAAGAGAGGGAAAAGGGGATTTAAATTTGATCTGCTGATCTTGAATTAACATCAGCAACTAAGCACACTTTGATCAAGAAACACTGTACAGGCAGATGGTGCATCACAGCAAAGGGAAAAAAGGCAATTATTACCTGGCTGAAAGTGTCCTCTTCGAGGCCCATGCTTGGTGAAGGAGGAGAAGGGGGTGAGGGGGAGCAATCCTGCTTCCACCTGCAGTTGGTGTCCACACCTTTGGCCTCAGCAAGGCAAGGGCATCACCTCAGCTCACAGAGAGCTGTGTGTGCTGGGGCTGCACAGGTGGTCCACGTCCCCATGATAAAAGTAAGCAAGCTAGAGCTTGAATCAGAACACCTTCAGCACCTGGCTGGTCACCTTGTCAAACATTAACTAGGCGCTGGAGGGGCTGCAGGGGAACAGTGCATGAGAGGAGGAAAATGCTTCAGCAGAATGAGCAGCCAGGGCTGAAAGAGAAAGAACTGGGTGGTGAAAGGCAGCAGGAAAGCAGATAGCAGTGAGAGGAATTCAACGGGCACCTAAAGACCAAAGAAACACTAAGGCAGAGCCTGGAAGGGCAGCAGCCAGCTCACATCTTAAATGGTGAAAGGCAAGACAGTGAGCAGGGTCACTGCAAAGCAGAAGTAAGGTGTACAACAGGTAGACGAGTCTACCTGAAACAAGATGGCTTCAGAATAGCAAAATCCTCTGACTCAAGGGAAAGAGTGGCTGACATGGGAATGGAAAATGGTTTCTGAATGGTATAGTGTGTATATAAGTAACACATTTTATTAATGCTCCCGCTCTATAGCGCTCTATGCACATGCATCACAAATACTCTATCCTCTGCTCAAAAGAGGCTGCCTTCTTGTGCCCAGTCTCTCCACCACGCTGTCCCATGGGAGGCAGAGGTGCTGCCAGCAGCTCTCCTGCCCTGGTTATCTGGACTACAGTAACAAGACTGTGCCACTGTCCTTCCCCAGCACAAGGTGTTGCCTGCTACAGGAAGGGCGCAGTCTGGCCATGGGGCTGTTCTATACACCTGCAGGCACACTGCTCCATGACATTACTCTGACAAAGGTGCTCTACCCTTGCCTTCCTCTGCCATACTAGCTGTGAACATGCTGAAAAGGACAAAGGAAAGCACCTCCTTTTCTTAATCCTTGACCTGTTCTGCTGAGAGCCAGGAGACGGACTTTTGCTTCCCAGTGTTGCAAAGGAGCCAAATGAAATTACTGGGAGGCATTGCACCTTAGCCTGTGTAGAGTTAACTCCTTCATGACTCCTCAGCCCAGAAGCAGTGTGGGCAGGATGGGAGCTGCGGGCATTGTCCCCATCTAGTGGCTCACCCACACCAGGATGTCAGTCGGGAGGGAGCTGAAAGATCTCTTCACACTCCAGCAGAAGCTCAGAGCCCCCGGACTGAGAGCAGTTGGCTCAGGAGAGCCCAGCCCTAGCTGCCCCAGTGAGAATCCAGGATGCAAAAATCATTCAACATTCAGAGTTCTGTAACGAGGCCTCGGGTTTGAATGTTCGTATAAAACTCTTCGCCTTTAATAAAGGAAATTGTAATGCTGGTTTAATTCATCATCTTTCATCAAAATATCCTCCTTGCTAGCAGGCCTCCTACTCACTGCATTCTGTGCTACTAATTGCATCTACTTGACTGAGGCACTTTATGGGCTACACTGGCTTTCCTGTTAAAGGTAGTACTTATGTTGGAGGCCATTGGGCAGAATTTTGTTTCAAAATACCAGATAACAGTTTTGGAAGACATCACACAATGACCCACACTGAGGTAATACATATTGTATAGCATCATCCATGCAAAGACACAACAATTCACATTCCAGAGATCTAGATAAAGAATATCATATAATAATTGGCACTAACCTTGGGTCAATTAGGCAGATCAGCCTTCCTGGATTCTAGACTTTGTCATAGGAAGGCTATAAACCATTTAGGTGCATAAAAAGCTTATCTTCATGTCTTAGGACCAGCTTTTGTCCCACATGTATTTATCTCTCTCTCTTATTTTTTTTCCTAATTTTCCTGTCATAGAATTCTATTATTCTATCATCAGAGTTGGCTCTTAGAGGAAAATACTCGTAATTAAAAGTTCAGCAAATCAGCACAGACCGTCTATAGAACAACCAACGGGAGATGAAAAAAAACCTCTCTTCTGCCTGGCCGCAGCTCTCAGACTGTTGATTTTTCTAAGTTATTATTAGTCTAAAATTCCTTCTCAGAGCTTATAAGAATCAAAGCACTTTCCAGCCTTCAGTGATGAAAGACATTTCCAACTGAATACAAAAATCCAACAGTACGGTGCAGTAGGTGAATAACCCCAACTTTTCAAGTTGCGGCTCAAGCTGTGAAACCTAGCAGAAATGTCATACTGTGCTGCACGCACAATAACTTTAAAAACTAGAACCAGATTGTTTGAAAAGACAGTTTTCTCTGTGGCTCGTGTTGGAATTTACAGAATCATCCAGCATTGGAAAAAAAACGGTTTTTTGTTGTGGAATTCTGTATCTGAAACTTCTGTTTGGAATGTATGGAAATACGTCCTGCCTTTTCATCTGTCTGTCTCTCGCACGCCCACACAAGCATTAATTGCTCTCTCTGACGATTTCATGGATACAAAACTTTACTCAGCATGTTGAAATGAGAAATTCCAGCCCAGAAGTAGTTTAAGGATATTAAGAACAGCTGGATGAGATTTGACCAAAAAGAGCTTTTGAATAAGGCAGTACATGTTGGCAGGCTAACCTTCCCACACTTAAAAGAAGCACATCCTATGAGTGAGCTTACCTTAGCAGAAGGTAGTACGAAAGAGAAGACTTGTTGCTAGCATGCCTCAAGCAGTCAAGCACTATGCTGGTGGAGGTAATAATTCCAGTTTCTTGCTTTTTCTGAAGCTTGATAAACTCAGGCTTGGACCAACCCTCTATTGCAGAACCACAGGCTCAGACTCAACACACAAAGAAGAGAGCTGCAGCAAAACGGACAGGCAGTGGGTTACTGCTTCTCCAGTGCACACGTTCTACCTCCTCAGAGGAAGTCAATCATCCGGCCAGAGCAAGACGGTGCAAGCAATTATGATTGACTCTTAAATGCTTCCTAAACATGTGCTCATCCTAATTGACATAATAAATGCCATCGGCATTTCACATACTGAATTATAAAATTGTACAGCTAGTTATGTAACAAAAGGTGCATTACCTCTCTGATTTGGCTGATTGCTCCAACTGACTTCGACAAGACAGACAGCCTCAGAGGTCTGCTGTTAGACATTTGACCTCATGACAGAAGTGCATTTTGTGGCTGAAAAACCACATACCCCAGCTGTCTTTGAAGGTGCTGGTAGCAAACAGTTGTTACAAGGATCCACGTAAACTGCAGGAAGGTACTCATTCGTGGTCCCTGCTCCAGATGCATCTGCTGTTGGGGGCAGCACCTGTCCGTGCACCTCCTTTTGGTTGAGGAAACATGGATCCACAGACCACTCTGGAGCTACAGGGGGCTCTAGCCTGGAGCCCCCCAATCCAGACAGCCCAGCCCCTGGCATATATGGACCCACGCAGGGTACATCATGGCAGGGAGACAAGAAGTCTTGCAAATGCAGAGTAAAGTGCAAAATGTGTTTTATTCCATATTTCTTTTGTATCTTCTTTATGAATTTGGTATTAAGACCACGATGTCAATTAATGCTAACTCCATGGGGAATTACACTACTACTACTCTGTTTCCTAAAGAAATAGAGTGGTTTTGTACTCGTTCTCTCTCTCTTTCTCATGTGTGAGTCTCCCTGTTCAACGTTTATCTCCCCAATATCTTTTGGATCTATTTTTCCATTTACACCAGAAGTCTGACAGAATGGCAGGAGCCACCACACACGTTAAATTATCACCATTGCCACAAGACTAGCTAAGTGGCTGGGTAGCAAAGAGAAAAAATAGTAATGTTCCAACAAAATGAAAGGCTGCATAATGAACCTAAATCATACTGGATATCAGAGAAGACAGGAAGGACAAGGGAATTATACATACCCAGCCCTCATGAAAACACAATGCTAGAGTTACATCATATTAGAAAAGCCACAGGGAAATAGTGGTCACTAATTCTTCCACCTACAGAACCTATGATATGTAATCTAAAAACCTTGTTCTCTTTCCCTTCCTCTTTTTGACCTTCCATGCCTTTCTGTGCATGGCCACCCTGACATTGTGAAGGCCCATACCTCCAATAGAGGTACCTTCCTAAGCAAAAAGGTTTCCTCCTAGGCATGCCTCTTCTTTTCTGGCTTTCTAAACAGCTAACACTCTTTTTGCTATGTCCGCAAGGCCAAATGTTCCTATCCACTCTGAAAATAACAAGATGGCTGCTTCTGCACCAGGCTCCCCTCAGCCATTCTGCGGGCTGCCTAGCTTAAAGAACATGGAAAACCTCTCATTTGGAGAAAGAAGACCCTCAGTGTGACTGCAAGCTTCTCCCACTGTGTAAGGGGCTGAGAGATAAGGGACATAGAATCATATAATAGCTTAGTTTGGAAAGGGCCTTGAAGATCACCCAGCCCCCTGCTATTGGCAGGGCTGCCACACATCAGATCAGGCTGCCCAGTGCCCCATCCAGCCTGGCCTTGAATGCCTCCAGGGATGGGGCATCCACAGCTTCTCTGGGCAGCCTGTGCCAGTGCATATCATCCTCTGAGTAAAATAAAACTACGTAACATCTAATCTAAATTTCTCCTCTTAATTTAAAGCCATTTCAAGAAAACTTGCTTGTTCTGATTGAACTGCTTTGCTTCTCACACTCTGAAAATGATGGGTCTTTAGAAATCAGATAAGCTTTGTACTTGAATTCTCAATCTGCAGGACCAAAAGCAGTTATGAAAAATAAGAAGTCAAACATGGCACCCCATAAAGGCTTTGAGGTAGCTTTTATCTCTTTTGTGGCACCAAATCTATTGCATTTTTGCAGTGATATTTATGTTGGTAACAATGAAGAATGATCTGCCAGACTCACTCATGGCTTTGTGATATGGGAAAAACTCAGCCAAAACTCAATGAGAGCATCAGCACAGGGGGACATCTGCCTACATTGGTGCTATCTCACTGGAAGCACTCATCAGGGAAGATTCTAAGTGGACAGAACACGTCTGTGCATGCCAGAGAGGGTGACTCCTTCAAAAGCCAGTGTGGCTTAGTCCCATCTCCAAACCATCCAGCAAGTTTTCCTGGGAGGACTTACCCCAACCCTTCCTCCCACACAGCCGCAGAACCCTCAGACTAAGCAGCATCCCCTTGCATGTGACCATGAAATAACATTTAATAACAATAAAGTGCTGAACAGATGATGGATAACCCTACTATTAGCTTATTATAAAGTAAGCACTGCTTTAATTACACTGTGCCTTTAGAGCTGCTCCTCTTATCCAGGAGTCTCTTAATGCTTTACAAACTACTTAATGAGTTCTCACAACACCCTGTGGGAACCTTTTTTGGGATTAGCCCCCAGCGTGGCTGGGTGAGCAGGGCAGGGGCAGCTGGCTGCTCCCACGTTGCAGGGCTGTGTCCTCGTGGAGCTGATGCCCAACTTCTCTTATCGTGAGGGGGGCCACAGGTGTGGTATTACATGTGACCTGAGGGAAAAACCATCAGGTTTGTCAGTGGGGTGCATCCTCTACTTTGTGAATATGCACCTGGAAGGATTTAATCTTCTGTATCTTAATTCTGCTTACGTTGCATTTAACTATGTCTATTTATATTTATAATTTAAGTTACCAGTTAGTAAAATTCTATAACTTAGGCTATGTATCTTACTGCTTTTTCATCTTTTCACACACACACCAAAACAAAGCTAAAAAAATCTAACTAGAAAAATGGTTCCTATTAAAACAACTGTACAAATCAATGACATTCTGCCCTTTGTAGTACCTCAATCCAAAAGCACTCCCTGCCACCCACTCCTGGCATGGCCATTCCAGGGCCCAGTCACATGCAGGGACTTGCAAAAGGGTGGGCACAACATCAGGCAGGTCAGTCAGCAAGTGTATTTCAGCAGCTTCAGGGTAACACAGCCCACAGAAAGCCTCCTAAGTAATGGGCAGGCATGCAATATGCAGCTGGAAAGAGAGATTTCAAGGACTGAGGGGAAGAAGTTCAGATGAGCTTGTGAGCTCTTGCAGTGCTGAATCTCACATTTAAAAATAATACACTGCTTGAAAGGGGGAAAACGTATTCCACAGTGAGGAGGCTGAACCCAACGCCTGGTGACGTTGGTCTGTTTTCTAGTCCTAACGCTGTTTGCTTTTTGAGTCTTGAACAAATAGCATATTGTCTTTCAGTCAGTTATCTCTCGTATTAAATAGTGCTGACAATGCCCATTCATATCTGACGATAGAGTCTGCTCCTCTTCTGGGAGCAAGCTGTGCACTACAGCTTATAGCTGACTCCCACATGGGAAGGACTGGGGAAACAAGAAGTATTCAGGCAGGAGAAGCAGCTCTGTCTAGCTCTCATGAGTCAGAATAATGACTAAGATCTCTGTTCGACAAAAGTCTCAGTGAATTAAGTTTGTTTATGACAGTGACTGGGCTCTCAGCTAGAATCACATCCTCCAGAGCCTGCTTCTGCCTCACCTGCTCAGTGCTGGGAAGCAGCAACCCTGTGTATGGTACTACTCACTCGTCTCGAGTCATCGCTGCTTTAATGGGAGCTTTGTGGAAACTCTGACCTAAGGCTCACACTAATTAACACACGTGCTGCTGATGGTCCTGTAACAGTCTCCTTGAAATGAAGAGGCTCACAAAGGTTTTAACAGCCAGGACACGAGGGCAGCACTAGCTGGAGAAGATCGTTAATTCTGCAGCTGAATTATCATCTGCGTCCAGAACCAGTTTGATGGGTGTGAGATTATTTGTGTGCTGCTTACTCCTGTGATGAGAAACCCATTAGGAATTACATGCTCAAGCTGTCCTGCTTCCTGCCAGCATGCACCACATGCTTAGATGTGATCTGCTGCATGCACACAGACCAGGGGAATTTTGAACTGATTTGAACTTCTTCCTACAAGTGGTAGCTTGGAAGAGTGCCTCCAATCCTTTTTACCTGGATCAAGACTACAATGTTTTCTAAATAGCAGTAGTATGATCAGCTTACTCCTTAGGCTGAAACTAGGAAAAATCAAAGCTATGCTACAAGTTGCCTTCCAACATGAAGCTCTACTTGCAAGATCCTGCGTGAAATGGTGCTGTTAAATATATAGCACAAGGAACTGCAAACAGAAATAATCTCTGAATGGGAACAGCAAATGAAACAACAGCATCACCCATATTTTTTTAACATCAGTTATCTCAGCGGTACTGAGATTTTGTATTTGTAAGAAAGGAAAGTGAACTAAAATTACATCCAATAACAGACCAAAGTTAACCTGCATTCGGAAATGCATTTGCTGAAAAAATGCATTAGTCCAGGCAGAGAAGCAGCTGCCACCTCTTAGTAAGGAGTTGCTGGTACGTGCAAACTATCGTTTTACTGATGCTCTTTGTTTTAAGATGAATGGTAAAGGTATATTAAAGTAAAACTGAAGGATGAAGGAGTGCTGCCAGGGGCTGCTGAATAGGTAGGAAGTTTCAGGGCATTTAGCTCATCAATTTCCTTGCCAAGCAGTACTTGATGTTTACTGAGAGGAACGGCAGCAGCATGCAGTCAGAGGCAGTTGCACCTGACCTAAGCTGCCTATGAACCATTCCCTGAACATTTACCAACGGAGAAACTTTCTGCTTCCAAGTTTAGTTGCCTCAAATCATAGGATTTGTGCAATGACCTTTCTTAAACACACAGCTTAAGCCTTTAGGGAAAGCCTGGGGAAAGTCAGTCATCACATCTCCCAGTTTCTAGGAGTAAAAATACCAGTGGAAGAGGTGGCTTTGCATCTCAAACAAGTGCAAAACCAGCAGTCTTATGTGACACAAATGTCTGTCTGTTTTAACTAGAGAGCGAAAACATTAAACCCTCTCTCAAGCTTTGGCCACAGAGACAGCCCCCCAAAATGAGCTGCAGCCTCTGCCTGCCCCAGGCCAGGCTACAGAGCTGAGGGCTCCAGAAATACCTGGCTGCAGCCCTTCGGCAGCCAGCCTGGAGGAGACTGCATCTGGAAAGCCTTCAGAGATTTACCTTCCTGCTGGAAACAATACTGCCTGATTTCCCAGTCTGCAGCAAAATGGGGCTAATCTGTCATCTCATTCTGCGTGCAAGATTTATTTGCGTTTTGCAAAAGAAAAGTTATTCTGGGGGAAGATGCCAACCCCTTCAAACCTCTTCCAAAAGACAAATCAATTTCTTCTTGTGATAGACAATTGCAGTTTAGAGCCAGTGACGTTCTGCCTTCCAAGTCTGTGCTACAATGAAGTCCTGATGCAGTTAATGCTCAAACACACAGGCTTGGAACATCCTTCCAAAAAGCAGAACTCTCATGAGGGACAGGAGGACACTTGCACAGGACCACAGAAAAGTAACAGTAATTAGAAGCAGGAGGAAGAGTATTTTCAGGTGGCAAGAAAAAGATAATGAAGAGTCAAGATTCCCCAGACTGATTCAATTTATATTTTTGGAAAATATACATGGCCTCTGAGCTTTGGGTGGAAGAGTATAAAACAGTAAATTAGTAACAGATTGCTTGCTTGAGAGGAAGTTTTCTGTCTCAGAAAAGTGAATTGGAGAACTGAGGATACCACTCCTTGCAAGGGAGCATCTTTCCAAATGCCTGATGGCAAATCCTAGCTTTTATTTAAAGATAATTTCTGTTCCTTCCTAGCAACAGGAAGCAATAGATTGTGCTGCTTTGATAA